>NC_083230.1:113380937-113693145 GCF_032191835.1 Heteronotia binoei
ACATTCCTTGGCATTACTCTTCTTTGGGATTGGAATATATACTGACCCTTTCCAATCCTGTGGCCACTGTTGTGTTTTCCAAATTTGTTGACATAATGTGTGCATCACTTTAACAGCATCATCTTTTAGAACTTTCAATGGCAGAGTAAGGAGCTTCAATTAAAAGAGCCAGTTTGGTATAGTAGGTAAGTGCACGGACTCTTATCTGGGAGAACCGGGTGTCATGGGTGCTGGGGACCCTTCAGAGGAAGTTGAGTCTGATGAGGAAACTGTGCCCCTGCCACCTGCACCAGTGCCCCTGCCTCCTGCTGGAGAAGATCCCAGCCCCCCTGCCTCGCCCTCTCGGGTGGCTCGTGTGCGTGACCGCCTCCGGCAGGACCTCAGGGATCGGAGGAGGGCGGCACGCTCACAAGCAAGACGCTCCCTGAGCCCTGAGTTCTGAGAGGATTCTGGCCCTTCTAAGAGCAAGGATGCTTGAGTGGTAACAGGATCCTGGCTGCCTCCCTGAGCCAGCAATTAGCCCAAACGGGCAACAGCCAGCAGAGGGCTATATAGCTGTGGGCTTTGGGAGGAAGCTTTGTGGAAGCAACTAGTCATCTCCCTGACATTCTAGCATCCACTCCGGCTTGACTTTGGTTCCTGACTCCCTGACTTTGGCTTTGGACTTCTGGACTCCCTGACCTCGGCTTCTGGACCTCAGACCTGCGATACTTCTACAGTGATTCGGATTTGGCGCCTCGGACCCTCCTGCTTACTGGCTACAGACCTCGGACTGCCTCTGGACTTTGCCTGACCCGGCCCCAGCCGTGACAGATTGCTTCCACCGACAAACACCCACTCCACAGGATGGATGCTGAAGCAAGTGAAACCACAGAACTACTGGCTGCGCTCCAAGCCCAGGTACAGCAGCTAACACAGGCAGTAGTGCACTTGCAGCAACAACCTGCGGCCAGTGCTCCAGCCAAGTGCCCAGTTCCCCCACCTGACAGATTTGGGGGTGCCGTGGAAGAATTTCCTGCCTTCCTAGCACAGTGTCGGCTGTACTTTGAACTGAGAGCACGGGACTTCCTCAATGACAAAACCAAGGTGTGTTTCGTCATCAGTCTGTTAAAGGGGCAGGCGGCCAAATGGGCCACACCCTTACTGGTCGCGTCCTCTCCCCTACTGACTGATTACCAGGGGTTTGAGGCCCACCTGTCTGCTGCTTTCTCAAACCCAGTCCAAGCAGCCACAGCCAACCGGAAGATCAGGGCACTGAAACAAGGCAACTCCTCGGTGGCTCAATATGCCACTGAATTCAAGCTCCTGACCCAGGACTTGGCGTGGAATGAGGCTGCCCAGATGGACCAGTTTACTGAGGGGTTGGCAGAGGAGGTCCTGGATGAACTGGCCAGGGTGGAGCAGCCACCCACGCTCCAAGAACTTATCACCCTCTGCCTCCGCATCGATGGCCGCCTGGAAAGTCGCCGCCAAGCCAAGACCAGAGGGCGCCAGCTCCCTGCGCCGTGCTACCTGGCTCCTCGCCCGTCCCCAGCTAGTACCAGCACCAAGGATGAGCCTATGCAGCTTGGAGCTGCTCGACCCCGCCTGACCCCAGAGGAAAAGACCAGACGCCGCACGCAGAATCTGTGCCTCTACTGCGGCACGGCAGGCCACTATGCCTCTGGCTGCCCTGCTAAGCATCGGATACCTGGACCTTCGCTGCCACCGCCGCCAAAAGGGCAGCCCCAGGCGTAAGTGGACCCCCCAGCCTGGGGCGACTAGCTGGGTCCTCCGAACAGCGGGCTGATACCCCAGGGCCATTCCTGCTACCAGTCAAACTCCGTCTGCCTGACGAACGCTGGCTGTTCGTGTATGCCATGCTGGACTCGGGAGCGGCCCACTGTTTTATAGATGCCGCCTTTGTGAAGCAGCACCAGATCCCTGTGCAGACAAAAGGGATTCCGTCGCTGGTGGAGGCTATTGACGGGCGCCTCCTCCGTTCTGGCCCCGTCACCCAGGAGACCTGTCCCATCACCTTCCACGTCCAGCAGCATCAAGAACAGCTGCGGTTTGATGTCGCCCGCATGCCTCGCTTCCCGCTGATTCTAGGCCTTTCCTGGCTGAAGCTGCACAACCCCATCGTGGACTGGGCCCAGCAGGAACTACGCTTCCGAGACCCATGCCCCCATCTGACTCCTCCCACCACTTTAGCAGCTGGCATCCCGAGTGGTGGTCCTCAGCTCCCTCAGAAGTATGTGGACTTTGCTGATGTCTTCGAAGAGACAGGAGCTGATCAGCTTCCCCCTCACCGGCCCTACGACTGTGCCATTGATTTGGTACCTGGGGCACCACTCCCGGTGGGGCGTCTGTACCCAATGTCGGAGCCGGAGTTAGCAGCTCTGCGAGACTTCCTGGACAAGAACCTGAAACGCGGATTCATCCGACCCTCAACCTCTCCCCTATCTGCTCCAGTGCTCTTCGTGAAGAAGAAAAGTGGGGAGCTCCGGCTGTGCAATGACTACCGGGCCCTGAACAAGATCACCATCCGCGACCGGTACCCTCTACCACTGATCCCTGAACTCTTGGATCGCCTAAAGGGGGCCCAAATCTACACCAAGCTGGACCTCCGTGGAGCGTACAATTTGGTGCGCATACGGCCCGGAGACGAATGGAAGACCGCGTTTGGGACCCGATACGGGCAGTACGAGCACCTGGTAATGCCCTTCGGACTGACCAATGCCCCCGCTGTCTTCCAGAGGTTCATGAATGACATATTCCGGGACCTGCTCGACCGCTTCGCGATCATATACCTGGATGACATCCTAATTTACTCCCGCAATCCTGCCCAGCACGCCGAGCACGTCCGCCAGGTCCTGCAGCGCCTACGAGCCCATGGTCTCTACGCCAAGCTGGAGAAGTGCGACTTCGACCTGCGCTCCGTCGAGTTCCTTGGGCACATCGTGTCACCGCAGGGGATCCTCATGGACCCGAAAAAAGTAGAAGCGGTCCTGACCTGGCAGGCTCCTCAGAATCGCAAAGACCTGCAGCGGTTCCTCGGTTTTGCCAACTACTATCGGCAATTCATCCCGGCCTACGCATCCCTGACCACACCCCTGACTCAACTACTCCGCCCCAAAGAACCCTTCCACTGGTCCCCAGAGGCCGATAACGCCTTCTCCACCCTGAAGACTCGCTTTGCCACCGGTCCACTCCTGAGATACCCCGACCCCCAGCTTCCCTTTACGGTGGAAGCTGATGCCTCCAACGTGGCCCTGGGAGCAGTGCTGTCCCAGCGCGAGGAGCCGTCCCAGCCACTACAGCCCTGCGCCTATTACTCGCGGCAGCTCACTGCTGCAGAGAGGAACTATACCATCTGGGAGAGGGAGTTGCTCGCGATCAAGGTGGCGTTTGAGGTTTGGCGACATTACCTCGAAGGGGCTCGCCACCCTGTTCAAGTGCTCACCGATCACCGGAACTTGGAACACCTCCAGACCACCCGCCGTCTCAACCAGCGCCAGATCCGGTGGTCCCTATTCTTCTCTCGCTTCGACTTCCGGATCTCCTACATCCCCCATACCCAGAACCGGAAAGCAGACGCGCTCTCCCGGAAACCGGAATACGCCCCTGCCTCAACTGAGACCGCGCCCGCTGCTCCAATCCTGCCGCCCTCAGTATTTGCAGCCACCTCCACTTCACCAGCACTCGTGGAGGACATTCGGGCTAGCCAGGCCAATGATCCCTGGGTCCAGCAACACCTCCAGGCTCTCCAAGATGACCCAACAGGGGAGTTCACGACTCGAGGCGGCCTCTTGCTACACCGCGAACGCCTCTATGTGCCGCCCGGGCCCTTGCGGGCAGAAGTGCTACGCCTGACCCACGACTCGTTACCCGCCGGGCACTTTGGACAGCATAAGACCACCCACTTGCTGACAAGGGAATTCTGGTGGCCACGAGTTCGCGCTGATGTTGCCCGCTATGTCAGCTCCTGTGACGTCTGCCGACGGGCCAAAGACATCCCAGCCAAACCCTCAGGGTTGCTGCAGCCCTTGCCCACATCTTCAGGACCCTGGGATACCATCTCGATGGACTTCATCACGGAACTTCCACGCTCCAAGGGTCAGACTTGTATCTGGGTGGTCGTCGACCTATTTACCAAGATGGCCCACTTTGTTCCGTGCCCGAAACTCCCCACAGCTCAGGAGACGGCCCAGCTTTACCTGCAACACATCTTTCGTCTGCATGGACTCCCAGCCCATCTGATCTCCGATCGGGGCCCTCAGTTCTCCTCTCGGTTCTGGCAAGCCCTCCATTCCAGCCTGGGTACTCGAGTGCACCTGTCCTCGGCCTACCACCCACAGACAGATGGCCAGACAGAGCGCACCAATGCCACGCTAGAGCAATATCTCCGCTGTTACACCTGTTACCAGCAGGATGACTGGACCACTCTATTGCCCCTAGCGGAGTTTGCATACAACAACGCGGTCCATTCATCCACCCAAATGACCCCGTTTGCTGCAACCTACGGGTACCACCCTCGGTTCTTCCCAGCGATCCTACCACCCACGAATGTCCCCGCCGTCGATGCCTACCTGCAAGAACTCCGTGCCAGCCAAGACTTGCTCCGAGAGCAGCTACAGCAAGCCAAGGAGGCATATAAACGGGCTGCGGACCGAAAGAGGCAAGAAGGCCCTCCAGTGCAGCCGGGGGATCAGGTGTGGCTCTCAACTCGCTACCTGCGCCGGCCTGGTCGGTCTCACAAGCTGGATGCACGGTTCATTGGACCCTACCCCGTCGTTGAACAAATAAACCCCGTCGCCTTCAGGCTCCAGTTGCCACCCCACCTCCGCATTCACCCCGTGTTTCATCGCTCCCTCCTTGTTCCGGCTGCACCCCCTGACCCAGCTCGGACTCCTTCCCCACCGCCGCCACCACCAGTGTTGGTGGATGACGAGGAAGAATATGAGGTGCGCCAGATCCTGGACTCCCGGTACCATCGTGGAGGCCTCCAGTACCTGGTGGACTGGGAGGGATACGGCCCAGAAGACCGGTCTTGGGAGCCCGAGGACAATCTTCATGCCCCGGACTTGGTGCACCAGTTCCACAACGACCACCCCGACCTTCCAGGTCCCTCGACGGAGGGGGGCCCTGGGGGGGGGGATAGTGTCATGGGTGCTGGGGACCCTTCAGAGGAAGTTGAGTCTGATGAGGAAACTGTGCCCCTGCCACCTGCACCAGTGCCCCTGCCTCCTGCTGGAGAAGATCCCAGCCCCCCTGCCTCGCCCTCTCGGGTGGCTCGTGTGCGTGACCGCCTCCGGCAGGACCTCAGGGATCGGAGGAGGGCGGCACGCTCACAAGCAAGACGCTCCCTGAGCCCTGAGTTCTGAGAGGATTCTGGCCCTTCTAAGAGCAAGGATGCTTGAGTGGTAACAGGATCCTGGCTGCCTCCCTGAGCCAGCAATTAGCCCAAACGGGCAACAGCCAGCAGAGGGCTATATAGCTGTGGGCTTTGGGAGGAAGCTTTGTGGAAGCAACTAGTCATCTCCCTGACATTCTAGCATCCACTCCGGCTTGACTTTGGTTCCTGACTCCCTGACTTTGGCTTTGGACTTCTGGACTCCCTGACCTCGGCTTCTGGACCTCAGACCTGCGATACTTCTACAGTGATTCGGATTTGGCGCCTCGGACCCTCCTGCTTACTGGCTACAGACCTCGGACTGCCTCTGGACTTTGCCTGACCCGGCCCCAGCCGTGACACCGGGTTTGATTCCCCACTCCTCCACTTGCAGCTGCTGGAATGGCCTTGGGTCAGCCATAGCTCTGGCAGAGGTTGTCCTTGAAAGGGCAGCTTCTGTGAGAGTCCTCTCAGCCCCACCCACTTCACAGGGTGTCTGTTGTGGGGGGAGAAGATAAAGGAGATTGTAAGCTGCTCTGAGTCTCTGATTCAGACAGAAGGGTGGGGTATAAATCTGCAATTCTTCTTCTTCAAATTTAGTGAAACTTAATTAGCAGCACCCTGTTGGAAAAAATTCCTGGATACAGCCCTGTCCTTCCTCTTCCCAAGCCCCACCCTCCCCAGGCTCCACCCCCAAATCTCCAGGTCTTTCCCTAGCAGGAGATAGCAATACAAGAAGTCACAATGCAAGAACTCATGGACACTCAATGAAACTGCTGAGCAGTTGGCTTAGAACAAATAAAAGGGTGATTGACTGCAGATTTGTCGATTGCAGATTTAAGCCCCGCCCTTCTCTCTGAATCAGAGACTCAGAGCGGCTTACAATCTCCTATATCTTCTCCCCCCACAATAGACACCCTGTGAGGTAGGTGGGGCTGAAAGAGCTCTTGCAGCAGCTGCCCTTTCAAGGATAACTCCTACGAGAGCTATGGCTGACCCAAGGCCGTTCCAGCAGGTGCAAGTGGAGGAGTGGGGAATCAAACCCGGTTCTCCCAGATAAGAGTTCGCTCACTTAACCACTACACCGAACTGGCTCTCAACTGGCTCTCACTATGCCAACTGGCTCTTAACACATGAAATTCACTGCCACAGGAGGTGGTGGAAGGTATAAGCATAGATGGCTTCAAGAAGGGACTGGATAAACATATGGAGCAGAGGTCCATCAGTGGCTATTAGCCACAAGGTATAGATGGAACTGTCTGTCTGGGGCAGTGATGCTCTGTATTCTTGGTGCTTGGGGTGGGGGGGCAACAGTGGGAAGGCTTCTAGTGTCCTGCCCCCACTGATGGACCTCCTGATGGCACCTGGTCTTTTTGGCCACTGCGTGACACTGAGTGTTGGACTGGATGGGCCACTGGCCTGATCCAACATGGCTTCTCTTATGTTCTTATGTGACACAGAGTGTTGGACTGGATGGGCCCTTGGCCTGATCCAACATGGCTTCTCTTATGTTCTTAATCCTTGTGGAAACACAACTGGTATATGGCGACACAGAGGTGTGTTACTAAAATGCACGTTCATTCATCCACCGCTGCTTTCACACAGCCAGCCCGGAAAAAAACCCCATAACTCTCATTTCAAATTGGTCGTAATCCGAAAACATATGCACAATTTTTATCGTATAACTGTAGATTAATGAGACAGTCATTAGAAAACTCTCCCGGTGATGGGACTGTAAGAAAAAAAAAATGCCCATAAAGTGCAGTTAGCAAGCAGATATACCACTTAATAGAAAATAATTAACTTTACCATTTCCCAGTTTTTGCTCATTTAGGGGAATGTTTTACAAGCCCAGGATTAACTACATCCACAGACAGCCCATCTGGACACGTCGCCAAGTCAAGCTAATAAAATGGTGCTGGTTGATATTATAAATTATCGTTGTTGTTATTGACCGACTGCTACAGTCTTCAAGAGGTCCACGGCGTTCAAGAGGATGCCCCTGCATAAATGTATGGTGCGGCCTCCTTTGGAATTCTGAGTGTAGTCCTGATCACCTCACCTCAAAAAAGATATTATAGCACAGGAAAAGGTGCAGAAAAGGGCAACTAGAATGATTAAGGTGATGGAACACTTTCTCTATAAAGAAAGGTAAAAGAGGTTAGGGCTGTTTAGTTTGGAGAAGCTGCAGTCGAGGGGCGCCATGATAGAGGTTTACAAAATTATGCATGGGATAGAGCAGGGGTGTCAAACATGTGGCCTGGGGGCTGAATCAGGCCTCCAGAGGGCTCCCTATCAGGCCCCCAAGCAACTGGCTAACATCTGATTCCTTCTCCCTCTCTCTTGCTTCCTTCTGCATAACGGCTTGCTTTGGCAGGCTTGCTCAATCACACAGGAGCTACAGAGTAATGTCTCTATTTTTTCCATTAGCTAAGTTCCTCCCTTGGGGAGGAAGGGGGGAGGGAGAACTTGCTTTGCCAGGCTCTCTCAATCGTACAGCAGAACTACTGAGCTAAGCCTCTCTTCCTTCTGTTGGCTGAGGCTCCTCCCCTCCTAGTCCCCTGGGGAAGAAAGGAAAGAGCCAAAGCTTCCTTTGCTCAGGAATGAGCCAGAGCTTCCTTTGCCCAGTTCCCTGGATCCCATGGGAGAAATAAAAAGAAAGCATGTTTAAGAATGAATGCTAATATTTTAAGCATGTTTTATTTTAAGTGGGTTTTAAAAATCTTTAATTGTGTTTGCCTGTCCCCTTTATAAAGCTTATATCTCTGCTACCTAATATTAAATAGGTACATACATGGCCCAGTCCAACATGGCCTGGCCCAACAAGGTCTCATTTATGTCAGATCCGGCCTCATAACAAATGAATTATGATAGGGAAGGCAGAGAAAGAAATACTTTTCTCCCTTTCTCACAACAAGCTCATGAGCACTCAACAAAATTAATGAGCCTAGAATCAGAGAAAGTCCCTCTTAGCCCAAAGGCTCATTAACACTTGGAATTCACTGCTGCAGGAAGTGGTGGCAGATATAAGCACAGACAGCTTCAAGAGGGGATTGGATAGAGAGAGAGAGAGCAGAGGACCGTCAGTGGCTATTAACCACAAGGTATAGATGGAACACTCTCTCTGAGGCAGTGATGCTCTGTATTGTTTCTGTTTGGAGGGCAACAATGGGAGGGCTTCTGGAGTACTGGCCCCACTGGTGGACCTCCTGATGGCACCTGGGTTTTGGCCACTGTGTGACACGGTGTGTTGGATTGGATGGGCCATTGGCCTGATCCAACATGGCTTGTCTTATGTTCTTATGGCCTCGCTGGTGGATCTCCTGATGGCACTTGGCTTTGGCCACTGTGTGACACAGACTATTGAACTGGATGGGCCATTGGCCTGATCTAACATGGCTTCTCTTATGTTCTTAGGATGCCTTGAAAATGTCTTTCTTGACACAAGATGAAGTTGTAAATGACTGTATGGTCCAATGGGCAAAAAACTTTGGTTACAACATTACACTAGAACAGTGGGAAAGACTGTGGAAATTTAATGTTAAACTAACCAGGTCGGTGGCTTTTAAAGAAAACCTTTATAAAATGTTCTATAGATAGTACTTGACTCCACAGAAACTGTGCAAGACTTATTCTAATATGTCTAATAAATATTGGAAGTGTACCAAACAAGTTGGTTCTTTTTAACCATATGTGGCGGATGTGCGAAATGGTGAAAGGCTATTGGAAAATGGTACAAAGGCTATTGGTACAAAGGCTATTGGAAAATGGTACTACACCAGTTTGGTTAAGTGGTGGTTAAGTGTGCGGACTCTTATCTGGGAGAACCGGGTTTGATTCCCCACTCCTCCACTTGCACCTGCTGGAATGGCCTTGGGTCAGCTGTAGCTCTTGCAGAGCTATCCTTGAAAGGGCAGCTGCTGTGAGAGCCCTCTTCAGCCCCACCCACCTCACAGGGTGTCTGTTGTGGGGGGCGAAGGTAAAGGAGATTGTGAGTCCCTCTGAGACTCTTCGGAGTGGAGGGCGGGATATAAATCCAATATCTTCATCTACCTCACAGGGTGTCTGCTGTGGGGGAAGAAGGTAAAGGAGATTGTGAACCACTCTGAGACTCTTCGGAGTGGAGGGTGGGATATAAATCCAGTATCTTCATCTACCTCACAGGGTGTCTGTTGTGCAGGGAGGAAGGTAAAGGAGATTGTGAGCCGCTCTGAGACTCTTCGGAGTGGAGGGCGGGATATAAATCCAATATCTTCTTCTTCTTCTACATGAAATGTTACAGAAGATCATGAAAACCCAGATACATTTTAAACCAGAACTTTTTTTTATTAAAGATATTTCCAGAGGATTATTCTAAAGAAATGAGGCACATGATGGCACACTTCAATACCGCAGCTAGAAATCCTTTTGGCGCAGAGATGGAAATGTCAGGAAATTCCTTCGAAAATGGACTTGGTGGGGAAAGTTTTCAAGACTGCAGAACTTGATTTTCTATCCCAATCGATAGCTGGGAAATCAAAAGAAGATGCGAGAAAAAATGGGATGAAATTTTGTTTGGTTGGACTCTCAAGACTCTTAAGATTCTCTGGCGTGATCTGATTTCTCTTTCTTTTTTTCCTGTGTTTATAGCATAATATTTACTTATAAACGAACTTTTAATTCAAATAGGGGAAATTGGTAAGTTATCAAATTTAACTTAAGATTTATATTATACAGCTTTAAATTGGAATAGATTAAAATGATAACACGGGAGAGAATATTTTAAAGAAAATATGGTAGAAATATCTCTTTGACTTTGGAAAGTAATTATAAAATAATATTAGAATGTACGGTGCCTTTATCCTTCCCTTCTTTTCTGTTTCCTATTCCTTTAACTTTTTGAAACTAATAAACACTTTTGAAAACTGAAAATGTCTTTCTTCAGAAAAGCTACCATTTAGAGATGTTCAACTCAATTTTAAATTGTAGTCTTATTCATCCTGTATGGCGCTATCATTTACTGCTGCTACTCATTCTATTTATCCACTCCTTTGTAGCTTTTGGTCCTCGCCAGGCTCCCAAACTACTTACAAAATTAAAGACACCAGAACCACATCAAGTTAACCTCACAGATAGATTCAAGCAGGTATCATGTACATGTAAACTGCCATCAACTTTTGTCCAACATCTTTATAAATGATTTGGATGAAGGAATAGAGGGAATGCTTATTAAATTTGCAGACGATACTAAATTGGGAGGGGCTGCAAATACAGTAGAAGACAGCAACAGGATACAGGAAGACCTTGAGAGCCTTGAAAAATGGGCTACAACCAATAAAATGAATTTTAAGAGGGATAAATGTAAAGTTCTGCATTTAAGTAGGAAAAATCCCATGCATAGTTATAGAATGGGGGAGACTTGTCTTATTTTATTTTTATTTTATTTCTATCCCGCCCTCCTCGCCGGAGCAGGCTCAGGGCGGCTCACAACATAAAACTCCACAATAGTAAAATATACAAGCTATAATACATTCAATAAAATTATACATTCAGTAATTAAAATCGGCATTACATGTCATTTGGTGCTAAGATCTAAGTATTATTCCATTTTTCCAGTGTGACAGCATTCCATCTGCGCTGTAGGCATATGAACATATGAAGCTGCCTTATATGAACATATGAAGCTGCCTTATACTGAATCAGACGCTTGGTCCATCAATGTCAGTATTGTCTACTCAGACTGGCAGCGGCTCTCCAGGTCTCAAGCTGAGGTTTTTCACACCTATTTGGCTGGACCCTTTTTTGGAGATGCCAGGGATTGAACCTGGGACCTTCTGCTTCCCAAGCAGATGCTCTACCACTGAGCCACAGTCCCATCCCATGTTAGTTAAAGGCCAGCTTGAAGAGGATGGTTTTGCAGGCCCTGTGGAATGGGCCAAGATTCCGCAAGGCCCACACTTCTTCCGGCAGCTGGTTCCACCCATGGGGGGTGGCGATCGAAAAGGCCCTTTCCCTGGTGACTTTCAGTTTGGCCAGCCCAGGGATTACCAGTAGGTTTTGAGAGCCAGATCGAAGTACCCTCTTGGAAATATATGGGGAGAGATGGTCCCTAAGGTAGACAGGTCCTCAACCATATAGGGCTTTATAGGTAATAACCAGCACCTTGTAACGAATCCAGTACGCTATTGGGAGCCAGTTCAGTTCCCGCAGCCCTGGCTGTATGTGCTCCCACTTAGGGAGCCCCAATAATAGCCCAGCTGCCGTGTTCTGCACTAGCTGTAGCTTCCGGGTTCGGCACGGGGGCAGCCCCATGTAGAGGGCATTACAGTAGTCCAACCTCAAGATGACCGTTGCGTGGATCACTGTTGCCAGGTCGTCACAATCCAGGAAGGAGACCAACTGCCTCACCTGCCTAAGATGAAAGAAGTAGTATGTGTGAAAAGGATCTAGGGGTCTTAGTGGACCATACACTGAACATGAGTAAACAGTGTGAAGTGGTGGCTAAAAAGGCAAATGCAATTTTGGGCTGTATCAACAGAAGTATAGTGTCCAGATCACGTGAAGAGATGGTATCACTTTACTCTGCTCTGGTAAGAACTCACCTGGAGTATCGTGTTTAGTTTGGGACACCACATTTTAAGAAGGATATAGACAAGCTGGAACGGGTCCACAGGAGGGCGAAGATGGTGAGGGGTCTGGAGACTGAGTCCTATGAGGAAAGGTTGAAGGAGCTGGGCATGTTTAGCCTGGAGAGGAGGTGGCTGAGCGATTGTAGGATCATCATCTTCAAGTACTCGAAGGGCTGTCATTGTTTTCTGTGGCCCCAGAAGGTAGGACCAGAACCAATGGGTTGAAATTAAATCAAAAGAGTTTCCGGCTCAACATTAGGAAGAACTTCCTGACTGTTAGAGCGGTTCCTCAGTGGAACAGGCTTCCTCGGGAGGTGGTGGGCTCTCCTTTCTTGGAGGTTTTTAAACAGAAGCTAGATGGCCATCTGACAGCAATGAAGATCCTGTGAATTTAGGGGGAGGTATTTGTGAATTCCCTGCATTGTGCAGGGGGTTGGACTAGATGACCCTGGAGGTCTTTTCCAACTCGATGATTTTATTATTCTAAGGAACTGCCAACATGGCAACCCGGTAGAGTTTTCAAGGCAAGAGAAGAACAGAGGTGGTTTGTCATTGCCTGCCTCTGTGTAGCAACCCTGAGCTTCCTTGGTGGTCTTCCATCCAAATAATGCCAAGGGCAGCCCTGCTTAGCTTTAAAGATCTGGTGAGATCCGGCTAGCCTGGGCTATGCAGGTCAGGGCTGAGAATGTAATATTCAATCTTAAAATTCAATCTTCCTGGCAGGGGATCTCCCAGTTTTTCAGATCCCTCCCTGCTGCCACCCAACTGGCTGACAGGGGAAAGCCCCTCTCCAACAGCCACCATGTGCCTGTAAATCTGTGCAGGCTTAAAAGCCTGTTTTTTGGACTTTAAATCTGAGCAAGAGGAAAGCTCAATGGGCGAGGCAAGTAGGCAGAGCCATGTGGGTCTTTCTGGCGAGTGTGTAAAGCATGTAAGAAAGGAAGAGAAGCGAGCAGAGTCCTGTTTGTTTGGAGGAAAACACCCCTAGGCTGCTCTGCTTTCCTTTTCCTGTTAGTCTGAAGAAGTTGGTTGAAATACAGCAGATAGTTACATTCAGCAACTCCTATGAGTAAATTGCCCCAGTGAGATCACAAAAGTATGTGTGCTGTGTTTATTTTGGCTGCTTTGTGAGAGTATGTGTGTGAACATTGGAAGTGCAGCTGCTGGGGGACAAGGAAATGAAGACTGTATTGGGGGGAACTGCTCAGCCATATTTTCGTTTACTTTAGGGAATGGGAAAGTCTCCTGGTTCCACTCCCAAAGTCTCCCAGCTCCACCCTCAAAGTCCCCCAGGTACTTTCTGAGTTGAGACTGGCAACGCTAGCCCAATTTGTAATACAAAACGAGGCCTCATAATCTCAATTTGCCTCCAGCTGGACTCCAGTGGGTAAGACTGCGGTGATTTTTGTGAAGTGAAACTGAACTCTGACGCTCAGTGTGTCACTTGTGAAACTGGGATGGGGCAAAAAGAGAGAGAAATTATATATTTACAGTTGGGAGGGTCTCAGTCACTACGAAAATTGCAAGCGTTTAGGTGTCACATATTGTGGGCACAAAGAGTCTTTGTAAAAACATGAAGACAAAATGGCTCCTCAGAGTCCTAGGAGGGAGACACCATTGTGAATTTTGAAGAAAACTGAAGGTCGCAGGAATCAAGCTATCCTCTTTCCACCCCCTTTCTTTATCAGATTCCAAATAGCCTTTTTTTTTTTTAATGAATAGCGCTGTGGTGAATATTGTGTCTTTTCTTTGTTTGCTTGTTTTGTGTTGATTTTTTTTTTCAAAAAAAAGAGAGAAGATAAAAAGGAGCCAAGGAGTCAAAGGGCCAAGTAGCTTAATCGTTACGGTTGAAAGCATATTGGACTTGGTTGTGAAGAAAAAGAACAGGAAAATAACACCGAAGCAATGAAGTTTAATTACCGAATCTCAGCATGGGTTATAACTAGCTGCGTGTTCCCCTTTTTAGAATGTACTCACCGTTGAGAACACACAACCGCGAGGGAAAATTACAAAATGTTACCAGTATTATTCAAATCAGATGCAGGATTTGAAAATAAAGGCATTGAAGTTTAAATTTTAAAAGTTGGCAGGGGGTAGAAAGAAGCAGGGATTACGGGGACAATGGGAGAAAAACATTATTGAGGGTTAAATGGAACTGTCGGGCTCAGCGCTGCACAAAGGATGACACATTGGCAGATTCCATATATGCCAACAAGCACTTTGCGGGCGTACAAATGGCAAAATGAAACCTGGGGCCTGTAAAAGTTATCATACTGAGGTAAAAGATTCAACCATCATGGTAGGTCTCCTTCACAGATCTGGCCTCCTCCGTGTACTTGCGTTTCTAAGGACTGATGTACCAATTATGCATGCCAGTGGTCTTAACTCAGGAAAAATGGCTCCAGAGCACATAATTTATGCAGTAGCTCACAACTTTATTGCCACTCACAACTTTATTGCCAGTAGCTCACAAAGTAGAATTTTTGCTCACGAGACTCTGCAGTTCGGAGGGAACATTGGAAGGGAGGGGTGGCATTTAAATGCCTCCTCCTCCCTCCCCTAGCCATGCTAAACCAATGGATCATGAACCAGTTTGGAGGAAGTCGTGGTTCGCTCGGTTCATGCAATCCAATGAGCCATGAACCAATATGAATCGCCATTTTCCTGGTTTGTGCCCCTCCCTTGTTCAGACTGATAGCTTCTCTCCAGGATCACAGGCAAGGGACCCTCTTGATATCTGCTACCAAAAATATGTAAGTGGAGATTCCAGGGACGGAATCTCTTCACATGCCAAGCACGTGCTCTGCCACTGAGTTGCACTCATTGTCCCCGTGATCAAGATCTGACAGAACACAAACCAATCTCAGTTCTCATTTTTGGAACCATAGAACAATACGGTATTATTTGAAAAATTGCAAAAAATATTTTGGTCCAATCTACTCATATTTGCCATGCAGGGCTTTTTTTTTTTTTTTTGGCAGCTGGAACTCCTTTGCATATTAGACCCCGCACCCCAGATGTAGCTGATCCTCCAAGAGCTTTTCAGGGCTCTCAGTACAGGGCCTACTGTAAGCTCCAGGAGGATTGGCTACATCAGGGGTGTGTGGCCTAATATGCAAAGGAGTTCCTGCTACAAAAAAAGCCCGGCTGCCACCTCCAGATTTCAGCACTGCAAATTATTTGAAAAAGCACTTTCCCCTCAAAGCCAGAGAAGCCAAATTACCTCCTTTAGATCTAGCAAGGTTCAAGACTCTATTTGTGGATCTAATAGCCTGCATTGCAATTGACTTAAAGTAGTTTCCCAGTAAGGTTTCACACAATACTGGATCCTAGGATATTTTTCCATTCTGAACCTATTCTCTGTTTGCACTTTGTAAAAAGGAGCTTTTTTGTTGTTGCTTTCTTTGAAATGTTGGTCTTTTTTTTAGTTTAGCAGCCATTCTTCTCTGCAAACATTACCCAAGGTCTTTAGAAGAGAACAATCAAGGTAATGAAAGCTAGAGACAAAGGCTGAAATTTAGAACTGGCAACAGTTGAAGGAAAGTGCTCCACCTCATAAAAGCATCAATAATGGGGGGGGGGGAGATCGACCAAAATGGCGGAGCGGAGCGGCAGGATTTCGGGCTAGCTCTGAAACCTGCCGACTTTTAGCCTTCAGGGGGGCCTCTCCGAAGGTCCGTACTCACCCCGTCGGAGGGTGATAGTACAAAGAAGGGGCGAGGGGAAGGAAGAACCAGGCTGGCTCTCCGTGTGTTCCCCATACCTTATTTCCCGAAGGCAGCAAGTGTCGCTAGACGTTTTAGCTCCAGCCACTGGTCACGGAGGTTGTGCGTGGAGGTCGGATGGAAGAGGCATGAATTTTTCTTTTTCTTCTTTTCCTCTATAAAGGCTTTTTTTCTGGACTTGATTGAAAGTGGGGGCCATGCTATTTGGCGGGTGCTTCTTGTCTGATTGTGTTGGGAAAGACTTCAGAACGGAGTGAGAGCTGGGCGGAGGCGGCGTGGGAGAGCTGCCGTGGAACAACGCGACAAGGCAACGTGCAGGAGAACTCTTCGGTTTTTTTTTTTCTTTTTTTCCTTTCTTTCCCTTCGTTTCTTGCCTTTGGCTTTTATGCTTATTTGGAGTCGGCGGTGAAGGAGCGGCTTGGACTTATGCTGGTTTGTTTGTTTTGGCTGATTATCTGGGGCGTTGGCTGGAATGCGGAAGTAACAGAGAAGAGGCGACGGTGGCTCGGAGAGCTCACTTTGAAGCGAGAAGAGCAGAGAGAATAGGACAGTGATTTGTTGAGCCGGTGAAGGAACTTTAAGGAACTTTAAGGAATAAATCTGCCAAGTGGACTATCGGTTTATAGAACAAGAAAAAGGACTTTACCAAAAATAAGTTTTTTTTTTTTTTTTTTTTTTATAAGTAGGCTGTGTGACGTTATGTGAAGTTATTTTGGTTGGTTGGACATTACGCTGCTGGTTGGACATTACTTACTTGATAAAATTAGTGGGAAGTACAAGATATAAGAAAGCTCTAGTGAGCTGTGGCAGTGGGTTTAGTCCACCCTGCTTGTTGTACTGAATGTTGGTTGTGTTATAAGTTTATAAGTTAAGACTGTGAATTCTTAAATGTACTATTGCACTATTGAGTACGATTAGCGCGTTTAGTATTGTGGGAGGTATTAATTGGAAAAAAAAAAAAATAAGTGTTAAAAGAATTTATTTTGACTAGCGCTGATAAAGTGTGATTATAGATTGATAGGATGTCTCAACAAGGGAAATTTAAAGCCTCTCCAGGGCAACCTAAAACGGTTGGGGCTGCAATTGCACAAGACTCAATTAAAGAGCTACAGCAGAGTTTTGCCGAGGCACTTAATCAAGTACAAGTTTCACTGTCTCAACAGATACAAGCGCTGGGAGAAAAATTTGATGGCCTAGACTATAAAGTTACGGATACCAAAAAAGATGTAGCAGAAGTGGTTAAGATAACTAAATCAATAGAACATAAAATGAAACAGACTGAAATTAAAATGGGAGATCTGGAACAGAAACAGAATGAATTAAATAATAAAATAGCCCAGATGGAGATGAGACAGGCTGAATATGTGCTCAGATTTTTAAATGTGCCTGAAGAAAAAAGTGAGTGTCTACTAGAAATGATGGCGGATGCATTAACAAGTAGTGTAGGTACAGAGAAGGAAGAAGTGGGAAAGGAGATTGATAGTATTTATAGGGTCAACACATTATATGCCAAAAAGAATGATCTCCCGCGTGAAATACATGTGCGATTTGTCCGAAGAGTGATCAAAGAAAAGGTTTGGAAGGAACTTAGGGATCGTCAACTAACGATAAAAGGAGTTAAAATCAAAATTATGAAAGAAGTGCCATGGACAATAAGGACTCGAAGAAAAGAATATTCAAAACTAGCTGAATTTTTGCAGGAGAAAGGTATAATTTATAGATGGCTAATCCCTGAAGGACTAGCCTTCACATACACCAACTCCAGATTTAGAATAGACTCACTTTCGGAGATGGAAGAATTCATTAATAAATATGCAAAGAATATCCAGGGAAAGGGCTGGTCAAAAAATCATAGAGAACCACAAGAGGGAACCCCACAGTTTGAATTTGATCAGTACTCAAAAGAGCGGGAAGAGGGAGAAGTGGGCCAAGAAGAAGAAGGCTATTATAGAGAAACTAGGCTGCAGAAAAAGAAAAAATCTCAGTGGAGGGAGTGAAGATCAAATTTTAAAAATATAATAAAAATAAATTAAAGGCTAGAATTAACTGAACATAATGAAAATAATCTCAGTTAATATAAACGGCTTAAATCTGCCCCAAAAAAGGAAACGTGTCTTTCATCAACTCAAAAAATTTAAGGCAGATATTATCTGCCTACAGGAAACGCATATAAAAAAGAAGGATGAGCATTTATTATTGAATAAGGGCTTAGGGAAGGCTATTTGTACATCTGAGGAGGGTAAAAAAAAGAGAGGATTGGTAACCTATATTTCAGGTGATATACAAGCGGAATTAATTTTTGAAGGGAAGGATGCCCGTTTTCAGGGCATTGAGATTGTTAGTCATGATGATAAATTTCTTCTAATAAATGTTTACGCACCCAATGAGTCACAAGGTACCTTCTATAGAGATTTATGTCATAAGGTGAGAAATTGTGAATATGAAAAGATAGCTATTATTGGAGATTTTAACGCTGTGAAAGATCCACAGCTGGACAGAAGTGTTCTGAACAAGGATAGGGGGAAAACTAAAAGGAAAGGAAGTAGTGTCCTCCCTCAAAATTTTATTAATTTGGCCGAAGACTATGGCTTGACCGATATTTGGCGTATATTAAACCCAAACAGGCGGGATTACACATACTTTTCAAATAGGCACAATTCCTGGTCAAGGATTGACATGATGTGGCTTTCAGCGGGTATGCTCAAAACATTACAAGAGGTAGAAATCCTTCCCTCAACGATTGCAGATCATTGTCCCTTAATGTGTGAAATGAGAAGTAAGGAGAGGAGATCTGGTTGGCGAATGTACCATAATTTAACTAATAATAAGAGGTTTGTGGAATTTATACAGAAAGAAATGGCGTTCTTCTTTCAAGTAAATGCACAGGCTGAGGTGTCTCAAACGACGTTGTGGGAAACAAGTAAGGCTTACTTTAGAGGATTGGTTATTAATTTTCTGGCAAATAAGAGAAGGGAAGATGCAAGATTAAGAACCGAGCTGACTGATCTAATTAAAAACAAAGAAACCCAATTTAAGCAAAATCCCCTACAAAGGGGAATTAAAGAGGAAATTAAGAACCTAAAACATAAACTACATTTAGTGATGTTGGAGGAAATGGAAAAGAAAATAGCATATTCTAAGCAACAGTATTTTGACAACGCTAACAAGCCAGGAAAATGGTTAGCCCATAGAATAAGGATAGAAAGGGAAAAAAGAATAATTAAAGTGTTAAAGGATAAAGAAGGAAGACCTAAAGTCGGTTTGGAAGACATAAAGATGATAATAAAAGAATTTTATTCAGCGTTATATAAAAAGGCGGATATTTGTAGGGAAGAACAAGAAGCTTACTTGAATAAAAAGCCATTGATGGAAATACCGGAAGATAAAATAAAAACTTTAAATGAGCCAATTACTATGTTTGAATTAGAGGAAGCCTGGTCTAAGTTAAAGAAGAATAAAGCGGCTGGCCCGGATGGTATTCCGGCAGAATATTATATTACTTTTAAAGACCTGATAATTAATCAATTCAAAAGTCTAATACAGGAGGTCTGGTGTTCGGCAAAAATACCGGACTCCTGGAGATGCAGTAATGTGACACTCATACCAAAAGAGAAAGGACAATTGGATGACATTAAATACTACCGTCCAATATCTTTGTTGAATGTAGATTATAAACTTTATTCTTTAATTTTGGCTAACAGGCTTAAAAAGATCTTACACACCACAATCCACCCAGACCAAACGGGATTTTTGCCATCCAGATACTTACGTAATAATATTCGTATTCTTGCTAACATTATGGAATATTTGGATTTATGTAGGGATAAGCAGGCTGCTTTTATTTTCATTGATGCTGAAAAGGCGTTCGACAATCTTGACTGGAATTTTTTATTTGAAACCTTTAAGAAACTTAAGTGTGGAGGAGATTTTTTTAGAAATATTCAAGCGATCTATGACAAACAATTGGCTAGGATTGTGGTGAACGGAGAGCTAACAGATGAAATAACACTCGAGAAGGGTACAAGACAGGGTTGCCCGTTATCCCCTCTGCTATTTATTTTCTCTTTGGAAGTCCTGAGTAATTCGATTCGGATGAATGATAAAATTAAAGGCATTAAAGTTAAAGGAGAGGCGTACAAGATTTTGACGTACGCAGATGATATGGTTCTGATTTTGCAGGACCCTCTTGATTCAGCTGAGGAAGCCTTAACAGAATTAATTAAATATGGTGAGGTGGCAGGCTTAAAAGTTAATAAACAGAAGTCAAAAATTTTAACGAAAAACATGCCTGGTTCAGCATCTTTGGAATTAGAAAGGAAGATGGGCTGCAAATTAGAACATAAAATAAAATATTTAGGTGTACACCTCACAAATAGATGTAGTACCATCTATGACAATAATTTTATACCGTTGTTAAAAGAAACGGAAATACTGCTTAAAAAGTGGAATAATTTAGGACTATCATTTATGGGGAGGGCAGCACTGATTAAGATGTGTATTTTACCAAAGATTCTATTTCTGTTACAAACGGTGTGTTTCGCTGTTAAGAAGCCGTTTTTTGCTAAAATGAATAAACAGTTCAGATCTTTCATATGGCAGGGTAAGAAACCCAGAATTAAGTGGAAAATTCTGTTGGATAACAAGCAAAACGGAGGTTTAGCCCTCCCGGACCTGGAAATATATCACCTAGCCTGCACGATTTTATGGCTTAAAGATTGGGTTCTTTTAGAGAACAGGCGGATATTAGCAATAGAAGGCTTCAATCTCCAGGCCGGTTGGCACGCTAACCTTTGGTATGTGGGGAAGCCACAGACTTATTTTAAAAACCACTTGATTAGAAAGTCCCTTTTGGAAGGCTGGATGAAAATCAAAAATAAGATTTATAGGGGGAAGACCCCTAGATGGTTATCACCGGAGGAAGCAGTAGTTCAGCCTAGCTTATGGAAAGTCACAAAACCAATTAGATATACTGATCTTTTGGATGATATGGATAAATTAAAAAATAACGAGGAGTTGGCCAACCAGGGAGTGAAAATTGACTGGTGGTTAATGATGCAGATTACCGCGAAATTTAACAGAGATAAAATTTCAGGATTTACTAGACCGAATTATGATTTTGATAAACTGCTACTATCAGGCTCATATAGATTAATTAAAAGGGTATACAATTATGTTTTACATATGGAACTAGAAGAGGAAGCAGTCAAGACCACAATGATAAAGTGGGCGCAGAATCTGGAGAAAAACATCATGTTAGACCAATGGGACATTTTATGGAAAAACAATTACAAAATAATCAAACCGGTCAGCTATAGAGAGAATTTCTTTAAAATGTTTCATAGGTGGTACTTTACTCCGTCCCGGTTGAGTAAAATGAAGACGGAAATGTCACCAAAATGTTGGAAATGTGAAGCTAAAATAGGTACTTTCTTCCACTGTTGGTGGACATGTGAACTAGCAAAAAAATATTGGGTTATGGTTTATAATTTATTAAAAGAGATCTTAAAGGAAAACATACAGCTAAAAGCTGAGATAATGCTTTTATCTTTAGTCCGGGATAATGTACCAAAAGAAGACGAATATATCACAGTTTACATTCTAACGGCCGCCAGAATCCTCTATGCCAAGGTCTGGAGACAAAAAATTATTCCCCAAAGGGATGAATTAATACAAAAAATTTTGAATATTGCGGAGATGGATATTCTCTCTAACATGATCAGAGGTTTATCAAAAAAAGAGGCAATTGACAAATGGAAAAAATTTCATGATTGGCTTGATTTATTAAAATGAATGAGGAAAGAGTGTAATAAGAAGATTGAAATGTTGAAATGGTTGCTAAGATAATGTATGTTGGAATTATCTATGTCTGTATACGCCACAAGCAACTTCAATTCGTGTAATGTATTTAGATAAAGTATTTTGTGCTCTAAATAAAATCTTAAAAAACAAAAAAAAAAAAAAAAAAAAAAAATAATGGGGGGGGGGGGGGTTTGCAGAAAAAAATTAAACAGAAAAGATGCTCAAAGGACCCTTTTCCTAACATCTCTTACAGCAAGCAATAAAACAAACGCAATCTAAATGTTAAGGGAGGGGGTAATCTGTATTCCATTGAAATCAATAGTTTCGACCTGAAAATGGAAACTGGCATGTAATAGCTTTAAATGTTTAATTAATGCTTGATTGAATTGAATTGTTTTACTGTGATTTATTGCTTTTACTGTTGTGAGCCGCCCTGAGCCTGCTTCGGCCGGGAGGGCGGGATATAAATCTAATAAATCCAATCAAATTGGTGGCTCTCTAGGTTTAAGTGTTTTAAACTGCAATCCTAAAAAACATTTTCTTGGGAGTAAGACCCATTGAATAAAAGGAGAACACCTGCATTCGGATTACTCCCTTGGATAGCAATCATTTACAAGAGCCAGTTTGGTATAGTTTGGTTAAGTGTGAGAATTCTTATCTGGGAGAACTAGATTTGATTCCCCGCTCCTCCACTTGCAGCTGGTGGAATGGTCTTGGGTCAGCAACAGTCTCACAGAGCTGTCCTTGAAAGGGTGGCTTCTGTCAGAGCTCTCTCAGCCCCACCTACTTCACAGGGTGTCTGTTGTGGGGAAGGAAGGTAAAAAAGATTGTGAGCCACTCTGAGATTTGGAGTGGAGGGCGGGATATAAATCCAAAATAATAATAATAATCAGGGATTGTTTTGTAGAAAAATAGGTGGTGGAGCTCATTCAGGATTGTTATGCAGCTGCACCTACTATCCAATGGACAAGGTGGGAAGGAGGAGGTGGAACTCACAGAAAGGTTCAGGAGCTATGCTCCTGTGAGCTCCCGCTGAATCCAAGGCCTGACCATCATCATCGGGCCTTCTTTGTAGCAGGAACTTCTTTGCATATTAGGACACACACCTCTGATGTAGCCAATCACTGAAGAACTTACAGGAGGTCCTGTACTAAGAGCCCTGTAAGCTCTTGAAGGATTGGCTCCATCAGGGGTGTGTGGCCTAATATGCAAAGCCCTGATCCTCCTCCTCCTCCTCCTTCGTCTTTACTCCCTGGACAGTCTTCTTAGGATGGCACTGCTAGAGGAACAATACTTGGTGGTATGAGAAGATGGGTGGCAGCAAAAATCCCTCCTACACCTCTAATTGTTGGCCCAAAGCAGTAGAGTTCCCAACATGCCTAGGGAAAAGCCAAGAGATTAGGGGGATGGTATGTGAGAAGGGTGGAGTTTGGGAAAAATGTGATGTCACTTCCAGGTTACACTCTAGGAATTTCCCTTAATCTCCAAGGAAAGACATTAAAGACTACAGGAAATTCCTAGACAGGGGTGGAATTCTAGCAGGAGCTCCTTTGCATATTAGGCAACACACCCCTGATGTAGCCAATCCTCCAAGAGCTTACAAGGCTCTTTTTTGTAAGCTCTTGGAGGACTGACTACATCAGGGGTGTGTGGCCTAATATGCAAAGGAACCCCTGCTAGAATTCCACCCCTGTTCCTAGAGGGTAACTGGGAAGGCCATTTCTTTCTCTGGATCCTCAGTTTGTTGAGGGCAGAAGATTGGAGCTGAGGGCAAGGAATTCTCCATGGGATTCAGGCAATTGGGAAGCCTGTGCAGAGCCTGATGACTACTCAAGGATCAGAGCCCTGCTGAAGCTGATGGAACAGCCATGGCAGAAGTGACAAGAATCCTACACGCATGGCATTTGTTGGCGTTGGGGTGAGAGAAGCAGGATACCGGTTTGCCTGTTTGGTGTAGTGGTTAAGTGTGCGGACTCTTATCTGGGAGAACCGGGTTTGATTCCCCACTCCTCCATTTGCACCTGCTAGAATGGCCTTGGGTCAGCCATAGCTCTGGCAGAGGTTGTCCTTGAAAGGGCAGCTGCTGTGAGAGCCCTCTCAGCCCCACCCACCACACAGGGTGTCTGTTGTGGGGGAGGAAGGTAAAGGAGATTGTGAGCCGCTCTGAGACTCTTCGGAGTGGAGGGCGGGATATAAATCCAATATCTTCATCTACCTCACAGGGTGTCTGTTGTGGGGGAGGAAGGTAAAGGAGATTGTGAGTCGCTCTGAGACTCTTCGGAGTGGAGGGCAGGATATAAATCCAATATCTTCATCTACCTCACAGGGTGTCTGTTGTGGGGGAGGAAGGTAAAGGAGATTGTGAGTCGCTCTGAGACTCTTCGGAGTGGAGGGCAGGATATAAATCCAATATCTTCATCTACCTCACAGGGTGTCTGTTGTGGGGGAGGAAGGTAAAGAAGATTGTGAGCCCCTCTGAGACTCTTCGGAGTGGAGGGCGGGATATAAATCCAATATCTTCATCTACCTCAAAGGGTGTCTTTTGTGGGGGGGGAAAGGTAAAGGAGAGTGTGAGCCGCTCTGAGACTCTTCGGAGTGGAGGGCGGGATATAAATCCAATATCTTCATCTACCTCACAGGGTGTCTGTTGTGGGGGAGGAAGGTAAAGAAGATTGTGAGCCCCTCTGAGACTCTTCGGAGTGGAGGGCGGGATATAAATCCAATATCTTCATCTACCTTCCAGGGTGTCTGTTGTGGGGGAGGGAGATAAAGGAGATTGTGAGCCTCTCTGAGACTCTTTGAAGTGGAGGGCGGGATATAAATCCAATATCTTCTTCTTCTTTCTTTCTTGGGATGTTTGTGTACACAATTTTCTAAAAGGTAATTTGTGCTTAACTGAGTCTGGGTTTATTGCATTTCCTAAGGACTCAGCACTGTTGGGATATTTGGCTAATACAGCAGAGTTTGCCCAGTCATAGAAGCGTGATGCTGAGTGCAGCAAATAAATCTCCCAAGAAGTATATTGGAACAAATGGTAAACTAACATTTATTCAAGAAGATCCAGTTCACATTCAGGTTGTGCAGAGAGAGAGAGAGAGAGACCTAATCTAAAGAGTACTTTCCCTTTTACAAAAGGCCAGCTAATCTGGCATCATCACATGTGTGGGAGAGCATCATTTCTACAGGAGAGACTTGCAGAGACATGTGTCTTCATGGAAGGCCATGTAGAGGGAGTGAGAGGACAAAGTGAGAAGAGGGGTCAAAGGGCTACTCTCAATTTAAGACAAAGAGAGGCATTATATTCAAGGTAGGGTTGCCAAGTCTAATTCAAGAAATATCTGGGGATTTTAGGGGTGGAGCCAGGAGACTTTGGGGGTGCAGCCTGGAGCAAGGGTGTGACAAGCATAATTGAACTCCAAAGGGAGTTCTGGCCTTCACGTTTAATGGGACTGCATACCTTTTAAATGCCTTCCCTCCACTGGAAATAATAAAGGATAGGGGCACCTTCTTTGGGGGCTCATAGAATTGGACCCCCTAGCCAAATCTTTTTGAAACGTTGAGGGTAATTTAGGGAGTGGTGCTGGATGCGTTGCTGAAAATATGGTCCCTCTACCTCAAAAAAACAGGGGGCCCCCCAGAGCCCCGCGGATCAATTCTCCATTATAGCCCATGGGAATTGGTTTCCATAGGGTATAATGGAGTGCCCAGCAGACATTCCCCTCCCCCCACCCCACTTTCTGATGACCCTGAAGCGGGGGAGAGCCTCCAAACCAGGGGATCCCTGCCCCCATCTGGGGATTGGCAACCCTAGGAGGAGGAAGAGAGGTGGCTTCTTCATAATGCAAACAAACTGGAGTGTCTTTGTAATATCAGAACAGAATCAATCCATTCATACAAGGAAACAGGGCTTTTTTTGTAGCAGGAACTCCTTTGCCTATTAGGCCACACCCACCTAATGTAGCCAATCCTCCAGGAGCTTACAGGGCTCTTCTTACAGGGCCTACTGTAAGCTCTTGGAGGACTGGCTACATCAGGGAGGGGGGCTAATAGGCAAAGGTGTTCCTACTACAAAATAGAAACCCCTGCAAGGAGTAAACTTTGGATTAAAAATTCTGATTGATCTAAGAAATCAAAAAAGATATCTGGGGGTGCGGGGAAGGGACTTCTTTTTAGCAATAGGCAGGTGTCCTCATTAAGGATGGGCACAAAGCTAAAAATTCCAGCCCCTGAACCAAACAAAAACTGACCAAAATGCCTCAAGCCCTCTAAAATGTTCAAGTCCTCCAACATGGGCCAAGTTCGTGGTGAATTTTCGCTCATGAACCAGTTCGTATCCAACCCTAGTCCTCCTCGTACATCCAGGAGCATTTCTACATATGCGATTGTTCGTTAAGTAAAAATTTGAACGCAAAGCTTCCTAAAATGCAGCTGTAAATATAGATAAGTAAATTTTTGCTAAATTATTAAGGAACAGATGGTGTTCATTACCTATCTTTAGAAATATTGTTTGGGGACTTTGAACTGAAGAGAGACCACGTAGAAGCATTCTCATTAAAGTGTTCTTCAAACCAATGACAACAACTGGCAATGTTAAAGCCTCACTATCTTGAAAAGGATGAAGGTTTGTATTAGGATCGTGCTCTGTTCTGCCAGGGAAAAAGAAGTATTAGCACCTTCTGTTGTCTATAGCCCGGTGCCTGGTAGACAATCAGCTCTTCGAGCTTCTACCAAGTGCAGTGTGTTTTTGATCACATTAACCTAAGCAACTGACACATCTAAGCAGAGTAATGATATTTGTTGGCAGCATCCAACCATCATTTCTTGCAGAATATCTGGGAAACATGTCTCCATATCCAAACATAAATTTCATTTATGTGTAGAACTCGTAGAAGCGAAAGCAGTACGTTGGATAAAGCACTGCCGCGTTGCGTTATATTATCTGTGCCATGCTGTACAGAAGAAGAAAAAATTTGGAGCAAGGTTCTCCTTGGAAGACTGCGTTACTGGACTATTTCTCTTCAGAGCGTGGATCTCCTTGTACATTTCATCCTTGGACTTATGCCTGCGCCCAGCAATTGAGTAATATTGGACATTTACTTGCCTCTTAAGTGACTGTGGGCGTGGGTTTGTGCTCCTTATGCACTTTCATTATTATATAGAAAATTTGTGTTGTAATCCTGTCTAATCTTAACGGGATGAATGAAATTTGTTATTTATTTATAATTGTGAGGCTGGTTTTTGCGGAGGGTTGTCCCTGTTTTCCTGCCCCACCTGGGGATTGACAACCCTAGGAAGGCAGGAGGCTGCTCATGGGGGGAGGGGAGCAGTCACATGGGTGCACACGGTGAGGTGTGTGTGGTCGAGGCTGCCAAGAAATGAAAGGGAATTGCTAAGGGACTGATATGGTATCCCTTGGGGAAAAAACCTAGTCTTGCACATGATTAAATATATTTATTAGGGCTTTTGTGGATTACCCAGTAAATCAATTGCTTTCCCTTCTAGGAATCGATTCCTTTTGTTTATACTTTGAGTAAAAAAAAAAATAATTTCACTAATTAGGTTTGCCTGTGTTGTTCATAAATTTGCATCTCCAGTAGCTGGCTTTACATTTTATGGCAGACGCGGCCCAGCCTGACAAAGTAACTTTTATGTCAGATCCGGCCCTGCATGTATTTCAGCCCACATTACCTGATCTCCCTCGTCTGATGAAGCGCGCTTAGAGAGCACACGGCAGCTTACGTTCTCAATAAAACTTGGTTGGTCTTAAAGGTGCCACTTGACTCCTGCTTTGTTCAACTGCTTCAGACCAGCGCGGCTGCCCTCTTGGATCTACTGCCATCCAGAAATCTCTCTGAGTGGAGCAGAAAACCAGAATCTTAGCCAGAATAATTCAAATTTGACTTTAGAGGTGAACTCACAGCAATCCTGAATTCACCCAGATGCAATCTTCCATCTTTAAAATCTATCGGTATAAAGGATGGTGTCTTTATTATTTAAAAGCTTATCCCACTGTTTGGTAGTTTTGATACAATCAATTAGGGTTGCTAAGTCCCCCGCGGCCTCCAGTGGAGGACTTTTGTACCACAGAGTTTTCCCTCCCAAATTGCTAGAGTGTCCAGGGAAAACCATAGAGTTTCCCTGCAAATGCCTAGAGTTGCCGGCACACGACGTCAATGTGGGCCGGTGGGTTGGGCACCTCCAGGGCAGGAGAACCCCAGCCCGACCAGGGGGCTTAGCAGCCCTACAATCACTACCAACTACATTGTTTGAAACTTGAGTTTACTTGGCTCTCAATGTCCATTTCCTTCCAAGTAGAGTAACCTGTGCACTTGTATTGATAATTCTAGGCAGTTTTTAAAGATCTCTCTTCCCACTGCAGGGATTTTTTTTGTAGCAGGAACTCCTTTGCATATTAGGCCACACCCCATGATATAGCCAATTCTCCTGGAGCTTACAGTAAGCCCTGTACTAAGAGCCCTGTAAGCTCTTGGAGGACTGGCTACATCAGTGGTGTGTGGCCTGATATGCAAAAAAGTTCCGGCAAAAAAAAAAGGCCTGTTCCACTGTATTTGCATCTTCAGCAGTCATCATTGCATGGACATCTAACTAACATCTTCTATTGCTTCACACCCTAAACTTAGTAGGTTTGCCAGCTCTGAGTTGGGAAATACATAGAGATTTGGGGGTGGACCCTAAGGAGAGCAGGGTTTGGGGAGGGGTGGGACTTCAATGGGATATGATGCCATAGAGTCCACCTTCCAGAGTGGCCATTTTCTCCAAGTGAACTGCCACCTGGAGATCAGTTCTCATAGCAGGAGGTCTCTAGCCACCTCCTGGAGGCTGGCAACCCTAACTTTATGATGTTTTATTGCTTTAAATTGTTTGTTACTGTTTTATGGTTAATCTGTGATGGTCAGGCTCTTGTAAGCCGCCCTGAGCCTGCCTCAGCAGGAAGGGCAAGGTATAAATTGAATGAATGAATGAATACCAGAGTCCCTGTGTTTGATGGGAATTGTAGTTTTCCTGGCTTTTTGATGTAACATGGGAGATGCAAAATGTACTAATTTGTTCAATCCAGCAGGAAGCCGTACTGAGGAAGGATAATTTACAGGAATGACAGACCTTGGCAAGAACTCGGCCTCTGTTTGAGGACCTATCCTTATGACAAATTGCTCTTCCCTTGTGACAAATTGGGAAAGGCGAGAGTTGCGACTCAAGGGAGAACTGGCGGGAAGCGTGTGGCAGTGGGAGGCTCACACATATGTATGTGTCCCATCAAACGCTAGAAAAAACACTCATTTTCAAACATTTTGTGTTGAGCATAAGAGTGTTCAGCTGTCGTTCTGTTTCGCCTTTCTAGGGCCAGAAAGCAATAAAACATTAAAAACAAATACTGGAAAAAAATCACGCAGTTAAATCAACTCAATGCTACAATGCAGACAAATCATAAGCGATGGGGTCGCTCGCCTCCGTCTGGTGGCTGGACGTCTCCTGGAATTAAAACTGATCCACAGACTACAGAGAGCAGTTTCTCTTGGAGAATATGCCATAACAATCGCGACGACTGTGTGTAAGCCCCTTGATGAATTATTAATGAACTTGTAAGCAATCTAATAAACAAATGTAAACAAATAACAATGCGATTTTTGCATTTTTATATATAATTATTTGCAAATTTCAAATGCTCTTGAAAAATTATGAATGCAATAATGGCTTACCTAAACTAAGTCACACATGCTAACTAATGCAGTTTCAACCCACTTTCAAACTGGGACCGATTTCCCACTCACCTCAGCCGCCCTGAGCCTGCTTCGGCGGGGGAGGGCGGGATACAAATAAAATTTTACCTTACCTTACCTTACGCCGCTCTCACGTTCCTCTTTTCAGCGGGGCTGCCTTCCGATTTCACACTATCTGCCCCGGGGCCGCAGCTAGAGTCAGCTTTTTCGCGCAACAAACAGAAACCTCTAAAAACCAGTTTCTGTTTGCTGTGCGAAAACGACGCAAGCTGCAGCCCCAGGGCAGATAGTGAGAAATCGGAAGGAAGCCCCACTGAGAAGAGGAACGTGAGAGCGGCGTAAGGTGAGTGGGAAATCGGTCTGAGTTTTGTTTATTTGTTTATTTATTATTTATTTATTACTTTCCATTTATATCCCGCCCTCTCCGCAAGCGGACTTAGGGCGGCTTACAACATCATAAAAACAATCAATCTAATAAAACATATAAAACCATAATTTACATATATCAACTTTAAAACCATTCTGTAGCGCTATTTCAGTCCAGTATAGGCGGTATTGACTTCTCGACTATGATCGCCAGCATTCTGTAGGATGTCCGGTGGCAGCCCTTTTTCAATCAAACCGCAAAAGCCTGTTTAAACAATTCGGTCTTACAGGCCCTGCGGAACGCAGACAAATCCCGCAGGGCCCTTATGGCTTCTGGGAGGGTGTTCCAAAGTTCTGGTGCTGCCACCGAAAAAGCCCTGGATCTCGCCATACACAGCCTGTCAGTAAAATCAGTTGGAAAGTGCATTGAAAGTGGATTGAAACTGCATTATTTAGCATGTGTGATCACAGCCTCAGAGTAACAAATATACAGTAGCTACCAACAGGGCATTTTTTTGTAGAAAAAGCCCAGCATTTGCACATTAGGTCACACCCCCTGACATCACCATTGTTTCACACAGGGCTTTTTCTACAAAAGGAATTCATTTGCATATTAGGCCACACCCCCTGGTGCCAAGCCAGCCGGATCTGCACTCCTGTGCGTTCCTGCTCAAAAAAAGCCCTGATTACCAACAGGCTTACACAAGATAGCACCATGTCAGAAAGATTAGTCCATATATTGTCCAGTATCAAGTTAATAAGGAGCCCTGTGGTGCAAAGTGGTAAAGCTGCAGTACTGCAGTCCTAAGCTCTGCTCACAGCCTAAGTTTGATCTCAGTGGAAGCTGGGTTCAGGTAACCAGCTCGAGGTTGACTCAGCCTTCTATCCTTCCGAGATGGGTAAAATGAGTATCCAGCTTGCTGGAGGGTGTAGATGACTGGGGAAGGCAACGGCAAACCACCCCATAAAAAGTCTGCCGTGAAAACACTGAAAGCAATGTCACCCCAGAGTCGGAAATGACTGGTGCTTGCACAGGGGACTACCTTTATCTTTTTTTATCAGGTTAATAAATATACCCAGTTCAGTACAATCCCCAAGTCCCAGCAAGGGTTCTTCTGCTTTCCCAGGCTCCTTCCCGCCCCCAGTCAGCTGGCCGGCGGGGGGAAGCCCAGAGGACCATGTGCCTTTGGAGGCTTCAGTCTCCGATTGAAAGGCTATCTCTTGGGATGGTGTGTCTGTGTTACTTTGAAGAAATTGGCAGCAACTCATGAGTAGAGAAGCCAATCCCTCGCTTCAGAGTCACCAGAAACGGGGGGGGGGGGAGGAGGAAGGGAAACGTCTGCTGAGCACTTCATTATTCCCTTTGTGGAGATCAATTCTCATAGGGTATAATGGGGAATTGATCTGGAGGTTTTGGGGGCTCTGGAGGAGCTGTGTTTTGAGGTAGAGGCACCAAATTTTCAGTATAGTATCTAGTGCCTCTCCCCAAAGTACCCTCCAAGTTTCAAAACGATTGGACCAGGGGGTCCAATTCTATGAGCCCCAAAAGAAGGTGCCCTTATCCTTCATTATTTCCTATGGAAGGAAGACATTTAAAAAGGTGTGCTGCCCCTTTAAATGTGATGGCCAGAACTCCCTTGGAGTTCAATTATGCTTGTCACACCTTGTTCCTGCCTCTGCCCCAATGTCTCCTGGCTCCACCCCCAAAGTCTCCTGGCTCCACCCCCAAAGACATATTTTTGTCTTGGCTCAGGAAGGATGCCCTCAGAGCACAATAATTCATGCATCAGCTCACAACTTTAATGTCAGCAGCTCACAACTTTAGTGCCAGCTGCTCACAAAGTAGAATTTTTGCTCACAAGACTCTGCAGTTTAGAGGGAATGTTGCGCTCATCTACAGACTATACACTATAGTAATAAGTTCCCATGGAGAAAATGGACGCTCTGAAAGGTGGCCAGTTTGGTGTAGTGGTTAAGTGTGCGGACTCTTATCTGGGAGAACCGGGTTTGAGTCCCCACTTCTCTACTTGCACCTGCTAGCATGGCCTTGGGTCAGCCATAGCTCTGGCAGAGGTTGTCCCTGAAAGGGCAGCTGCTGTGAGAGCCCTCTCCAGTCCCACCCCCCTCACAGGGTGTCTGTTGTGGGGGAGGAAGGTAAAGGAGATTGTGAGCCGCTCTGAGACTCTTCAGAGTGGAGGGCGGGATATAAATCCAATATCTTCTTGTTCTTCTTCTAAACTGTACTCCACTGAGGTCTCTGTCCTCCCCAGGCTCCACCCCCAAATCATGAGGAGTTTCCCAACCTCAACCCTATCCCCTCATCTCCCACCAGTGGCCTCGGGGACCTGGCAACCCTACTTGCTGCAAGTCCTCTAACCCCAGACACCACTATTTCCACACCCCTCTTCTGCCACAGATGGAGAAGATGGTACTGTTTGGTAGGACAGATGAAGCCCAGGGGCTTCCAGCTGTGCGTCCCAACTTTATACGCTCCGTACATCCCAGGCGATGAGTGACCTCCCCCTCCAAATTGCCCGTCTGTGTGATAGGAAGGAAGTAGTTAAATGATAACAAATGTGAAACGTGGCAAGCTGTGTACAATTAACTACAATTCAAAGATACACCTTGTTCCAATCCGAGCCATTTATCAGATAAAAATAGTCTGCTACAAGAATGTCATGATTAATGAGGTGAGACTCCAGCTAATTACTGTTTCCTCCAGAAGTAATTAGGTTGGCATTGCTAATCAAGATGAATGAACACTCTGACCTGCTTCTTTAAATGTAAAACTATGAGCGCCTGCCACAATAACATCATTTAGTTCAGGCAACGGAGTCTTTATTAGGCTTGTAGTTTGATTAAATTCTTTTGTTACCCTCGGCTTTTGCGCACATGAACAGATGAACGCTGTGATGTTCAAAGAGTTTGTCACCCTTAATTAAAGGCTGAAAAGGTTCATTCGACTCCGGGGGCAATAGACACGACAGCTCTAAATTGATAGCTTTTAAGTAAGGGATAACTGGAGAAGTCACGGGGTTGGCCCATCTGCAAGAGAGGTTCCCTCCGCTTGCCATAATTTTCAGGCAGAGTGGTGAGGAAATTTATGGCTGGATGCTCTTGAAGGAGCCTCGGTTTAATAATCAAAGTGCTTTTCCCCCGGCTGACACCTTCAGTACGATCCAGAGCGAGCATGGTTTTAATACAATTTCCTCAATTACTATTTGAAATCGGGGCAGAATAAATATGTAACCAGCATGTTCGTTAGTACCATGACACGCTTTTCCCGCCAGATTTATCTTCAGCCACGATATCTTTCCATTTCAGTTAACGGGAACAATTAAGCCACTGGATCATACTCTTTAAAATCTGGATTTATTTGTGTTAAATTCAGCGGGCTTCCTGGAAGGCTGCTGAAAATGGCTGCCGGGTCCCTGTCATAGCGTATGCGTCAGTGACATCATCAACCTGGGCCACCATTTAAGGTTGCCAACCTCCTGGTGATGGGTGGAGGTCTACTGGCATCATGACTGATCTCCAGATGACAGAGATCAGCTCCCCTGGAGAAAATGGTTGCTTTGGAAGATAGACTCTATGGCATTATACACTACTGAAGTCCTTCCCCTTGCCTAAGCCCCTCCTTCCTCAGGTTCCACCTCAAAATTTCAAGGTATTTCCGAACCCAGAGCTGGCAACCCCACCAACATTTTACTCTCTGACTGCCTCTGACTGAGTACATGTTTCTGCCTAAGAAATGAGATCTCAGGGATAGGCCCTGCAGAAAGGAAAAGAAGGAAAACTAAAACTAGATGATCTTCCTGTTGAGGGACTCTTGAGAAAAATACTCAGCAGCAGCGGCGGAATTCTATCAGGAGCTCCTTTGCATCTTAGGCCACACACCCCTGATGTAGCCAATCCTCCAAGAGCTTACAAGGCTCTTTTTTGTAAGCTCTTAGAGGATTGGCTACATCAGGGGTGTGTGGCCTAATATGCAAAGGAGCTCCTACTAGAATTCCACCACTGCTTGCTAAAATATATTTATGCAATCCAGCATTTATTCTTCGTTTTACTGTTTTATTGGTGTTTCACTGATATCAGGAAAACCGTCAAACACAAAGAAAACAATCTGGATATCATAGCAAACTAGCTTTCTCTGATGAAAATTCAGAACTAGGGATAGGCACGAATCGAAGCACAAATAATGATTCATGCTAAAAATTGCTGATTCGTAGTTCATTACAAATCGGTTCGGTAAATGGTGCAGAACACAAAATTGAAGAAGACGACATTGGATTTATATTCCGCCCTCCACTCAGAGTGGCTCACAATCTCCTTTATCTCCCTCCTCCACAACAGATGCCCTGTGAGGTGGCTGGGGCTGAGAGGGCTCTCACAGCAGCTGCCCTTTCAAGGACAACCTCTGCCAGAGCTATGGCTGACCCAAGGCCATGCCAGCAGGTGCAAGTGGAGGAGTGGGGAATCAAACCCGGTTCTCCCAGAAAAGAGTCCGCACACTTAACCACTACACCAAACTGGCTCTAAAATAAAAATGAAATCGCTTGTTTTTGGGGGGTGGTCTGCCTGAATCATTATCAGTTCATTTTTAGCAGACAGGCTGGTGCCAAGGCAATTAATTTCCAGGCAGTACTTGATTGGCAGGTCTCTACACCGTTACATGCCCAGCGCAATGATGTCACCTGGAAGTGACATAATCACGTCTGGCAAGTCACCAGGGGTATGCTCTATCACTTGGGGAGGAACTCTATGGTTATAATAGAGTTTTCCCCCAAGTGATAGAGCATCTCCCCCAGCGACGTGTCTGGCATGATAATGTTACTTCTGGAAGACATCATTGCACTGGGCATGCCATGGCAAACCTGTGCTTTCTAGCCCCCTTGGGGGCCATTTCACACCTTCCAAAACCAAATGAACCAACGAACCTTTCCAATCTTAGTGCGACACTCTGACCAGTAGACAGCACTGTCTCTCCTCCTTCCCCCAGATTTACAGAATATGTGTCGTTAGGGTTAAAAGCAAAGATTCCTGAACAGTCTTTGCCTAGACCAGAAGTGCAGTCGCAGCAATGATGTTACCCCTATGTACCAAAAGGAAAGAAAATGGAAAGAAAACACAAGAAAACAGCAGCAGGGTGCATAAACATGTCAATCACTGTGCGGTAAGTATAGAAATGTCATTAAGCAGGGTGTGGGGGGGAAGGTTGGAATGTAAAAATAGGATTTCTCAGTCGCGGAAGAAGAAATATCAGACAGGTGCAGGAAAAGAAAGAGGAGATTACAGATCTCAGCCTCCAATTATGACCGTCGAGGAACAAGAATAGCACAACTGGGGACAGGAAACGAAGGTAAGCAGCATCCTATCGCTTTGCATTCAATGAGCCGCAGAGAACCCGAAAGTTCGTGTCTACAAATTGCTTTTCATCTTTAATTGTAACGAGAATAAAAGTAATGTTTAATAGTGATGAGAACCGAATGAAATTAAAGTCCGGTGGTACCTTTAAGACCAACAATTTTTTTATTCAAGGGATGAGCTTTCGTGTGCGCATCCTCTTCTTCAGGTACAAGGAAACGGAAGAAAACCATTCACACTTGTAGACTGGGTGGAAAAGCAAATCAGTATATAACATGATGTAGACACTGTGAGATGAACCAGGAACAAGAAGCCAAGTGTACATAAGGACATAAGAGAAGCCATGTTGGATCAGGCCAATGGCCCATCCAGTCCAACACTCTGGGTCACATATGGACATAAGAGAAGCCATGTTGGATCAGGCCAATGGCCCTTCCAGTGCAACACTCTGTGTTACATAAGGACACAAGAGAAGCCATGTTGGATCAGGCCAATGGCCCATCCAGTCCAACACTCTGTGTCACATAAGGACATAAGAGAAGCCATGTTGGATCAGGCCAATGGCCCTTCTAGTGCAACACTCTGTGTCACATAAGGACATAAGAGAAGCCATGTTGGATCAGGCCAATGGCCCATCCAGTCCAACACTCTGTGTCACATAAAGACACAAGAGAAGCCATGTTGGATCAGGCCAATGGCCCATCCAGTCCAATACTCTAGGTCACATAAGGACACAAGAGAAACCATGTTGGATCAGGCCAGTGGCCCATCCAGTCCAACACTCTGGGTCACATAAGGACATAAGAGAAGCCATGTTGGATCAGGCCAATGACCCATCCAGTCCAACACTCTGGGTCACACAGGGCCGGATTTAACCCTGTGGAGGCCCCTAGGCAGTCAAAATCTCAGAGGCCCCCCTCACAAATTATCTCAGAGTTGGAGTGGCTGCCCCACCACCTATGGCTCCTGCTGAGCTCGCAGGCACCTTCTCATAAGCCCCTTTGACAAAGCTGCAGGGGAGAAGCAGAGAGAGGCAAACTTGGCGATGACACCAGCATCAGCCACATCAGGCAAGTCGGGTAAATAGCGGTTCAGTTGCTGGCTGTGTATGCAGGCTAGGAGGGCTGCAAGCAGGGGAAAACCAGGGGGAGACGGCCTGGGGCACCTAAAGGCGCGGGGACCCCTAGGCCAGTGCCTACTTGGCCTAATGGTTAATCTGCCCCTGGTGTCACACAGTGGCCAAAAAAATCCCAGGCACCATCAGGAGGTCCATCAGTGGTGCCAGGACACTAGAAGCCCTCCCACTGTGGCCCCCCCATACCACGGGGGTACAGGGTCAACGGCTGTATGGATCCAATTAAGGGGGAACAACAACGTTTGAAACAATAAATACGCCAAAATAGATAAGTGTGTAGAACAGGGATGGCCGAACTGCAGCTCAGGAGTCACATGTGGCTCTTTCACACATATTGTGTGGCTCTCGGAGCCCCCACCCCCCCCCATCAGCCAGCTTGGAGAAGACATTTCTCTCTTTAAATCACTTCTCCAAGCCAAACCAGCCAGTGGCTTGGAGAATGTATTTTAAAAAGTTTATTTCTTTCCACCTCCACCTTCATCTCCCCCATCTATTTTCTTTCTTTCTTTCCTTCCTTCCTAAATCTGATGTTCATGTCTTGTGGCTCTCAAACATCTGGCATTTATTCTATGTGGCTCTTACATTAAGCAAGCTTGGCCACCCCTGGTGTAGAAGAATCTTTTTCTAATTGTGGAAAAGTTAACTGAGATTCCTTGACAATGAGAATACTTGGGCTCAGATTTTGGTGGTGGAAAGTGTCACCAAGTCACAGCTGACTTATGGTGACCTCAGAGAGTTTTCGAGGCAGGAGGTGAACAGAGGTGCATGGGATGGAGAAAGTAGAGAAAGAAGTCCTTTTCTCCCTTTCTCACAATACAAGAACTCGTGGGCATTGGATGAAATTGCTGAGCAGTCAGGTTAGAACAGCTAAAAGGAAGTACTTCTTCACCCAAAGGGTGATTAACATGTGGAATTGACTGCCACAGGAGGTGGTGGTGGCTACAAGCATAGCCAGCTTTAAGAGGGGACTGGATAAAAATATGGAGCAGAAGTCTATCAGTGGCTATTAGCCACAGTATTTATATATATGTGTGTGTGTATGTACACACACACACACACACACGTATATTGGCCATTGTGTGACACAGAGTGTTGGACTGGATGGGCCATTGACCTGATCCAACATGGCTTCTCTTATGTTCTTAGAGGTGGTTTGCCATTGCCTGCCTCTGCATAGCAACCCTAGACTTCCTTGGTGGTCTCCCGTTCAAGTGGTAACCCGGGCTGATCCTGCTGAGCTTCCAAGATCTGATGGGGTCTGGCTAGCCTGGGTCATCCATTTCAGGGCTCGGATCTTAAGAAACTGCAATCAGAAGAGAGTTCCCAGAGGAAATCTTTGCCACTTTCCCTTCCCACTTGAGTGCCCTCTGCCCATCCCAAGCCACTCCTCATCTAAGTTTCGCAGGGCCTGTAAGATGGAGCTCTTCCGCCAAGCTTTTAATGGATCTAACGGACGCCCACTGAAATCCTTGCCTCCCCCAGCACCTTACCATCTCCGTGCTTAGGCTGTGCCAGTGTGGTTGGAGATACTGTCAAAACACTGTACCAATTGAGCTGAAGTTGTACCAACTGTTTGAACTGTGGTTTTAGGCAGTGTTCCCTCTAAGCTGAGTTAGCGTGAGCTAGCTCACAGATTTTTATTCTCTAACTCACACCTTTTTGTCTTTGCTCAGGAAGGATGACCCCAGAGCACACTAATTTATGCAGTAGCTCACAACCTTAATGCCAGTAGCTCACAACTTTAATGCCAGTAGTTCATAAAGGTGAATTTTTGCTCACAAGACACTGCAGCTTAGAGAACAAGGCCATGGCCAACCTAAGAACATTGGTCTTAGGCTGTGCCAAACGTCAGCGTTACGGTCTTTTTGATTTAATTTGTATGTATTATATTTATGAGATAATTTACTCTTGATATGTTTAATATGTTTAATAAGAGCCAGTTTGGTGTAGTGGTTAAGTGTGCAGACTCTTATCCGGGAGAACCGGGTTTGATTCCCCACTCCTCCACTTGCACCTGCTAGCATGGCCTTAGGTCAGCCATAGCTCTGGCAGAGGTTGTCCTTGAAAGGGCAGCTGCTGTGAGAGCCCTCTCCAGCCCCACCCACCCCACAGGGTGTCTGTTGTGGGGGAGGAAGGTAAAGGAGATTGTGAGCCGCTCTGAGACTCTTCGGAGTGGAGGGCGGGATATAAATCCAATATCTTCTTCTTCTTCTTCTAATTGATGCCTTATTTATTGCTACGTTTTGATATGCTTACTCAATGCCTTATTTATTGTTATTGTAATGTTTTAATGTTGTAAACCACCCTGAGCCCGCTTTGTGGGATAAAGCAGAGTATATAGCACAAATTAAATTAGATTAGATTAATCTCCTGAGGGTTAGATTATCCTTGGTAATGGTATAGAATGAGAACATAAGAACATAAGCATGTTTGGCCACCCCTGAAGTAGAAGAATCTTTTCCAATTGTGGGAAAGTTAACTGAGATTCCTTGACATGTAGGATCAGGTCAATGGCCCATCCAGTCCAACACTCCGTATCACACATTGACCAAAAAAAACAGGTGCCCTCAGGAGGTCCATCAGTGGGGCCAGGACAACAGAAGCTCTCCCACTGTGCCCCTGTCCAAGCATCAAGAATACAGAGCGTCACTGCCCCAGACAGAGAGCTGCAACAATATATTGTAGCTAATAGCCACTGATGGACCTCTGCTCCATATGTTTATTCAAATCCCTATTGAAGTTGGCTATGCTTGTAGCCACCGCCAACTCCTGAGGCCTGGGGATCTGAAGCTGGATAGGAAATCAGAAATCACACACTTGCGGATCCCTTCAAATCACACACTCATAGATCCTTTTCCCCCGAGGAAAGGCACAGATCCCTTCCGCAAACTCCTTCAACAATCTCTTCAGTGAACTCCCCTCAGCCTGCGGTTTCAAAAGGCCAAACTAAAGAAGTGGTAATAGCTTGTGAACACAGCTTGTACCACCCCCGCCCCCCCACCTTTAAAACTCAGGCTTGTAGGGACCCCATTTCAGCAGGCACGATCACCCAGGGCTTTTTTTGAGCAGGAATGCACAGGAATCCACTCCATCTATACAAAGAATGAGCTAGAGCCTTGTGAGGAAATGACAGGATTTTGGGGTTCCACTTAAAAGCCATCAATCTGATAAAGACAACGAAACGTTTGACACCGGCTAACATGGTGATGAAATTATGTGGATGAAATTATTCTGCATCCTAACCAGGGCGTTTTTTGTAGCAGAAACTCCTTTGAATATTAAGCCACACCCCCTTGATGTAGCCAATCCCCCAAGAGCTTACAGGGCTCTTAGGACAGGGCCTACTGTAAGCTCTTGGAGGATTGGCTACATCAGGGGTGTGGGGTCTAATATGCAAAGGAGTTCCTGCTACAAAAAAGCCCTGATCCTAACACATCACTGAAATATTAGAGGACTGAGTGTGCATGATGGCTAAGTTGAATAATCTATTTGATGTGCGGATTTTGTGCCATTTCATGTGGAATCCATCAAGAAGTGCCTGTGTGCACTCTCGGTGAAAGAATGCATCACAGATTGTTTTCAAGTGCAGAGCCTCCCTTGGTGGTTTCTCATTCAAGCCTTATGGTGTTACCCCAGCAAGGGGCTTTCAAGGCAAGTGAGAAGCAGAGGACTTCCTCTGCAAAGTCTTCCTTGGTGGTCTCTCATCCAAGCCTTATGGTGACTCCTGAAAGGGGCTTTCAGGGAAAGTTAGAAGCAGAGTTGGTTTGCCATTGCTTTTCTCTGCAGAGCCTCCCTTGGTGGTCTCTCATCCAAGCCTTGTGGTGACCCCAGCAAGGGGCTTCCAAGGCAAGTGAGAAGCAGAAGTGTTTGGCCATGGCCTTCCTCTGCAGAGCCTCTCATCCAAGCCTTATGGAGACCCCAGCGAGGGGCTTTCAAGGCAAGTGAGAAGCAGAGGTGGTTTGGCCATGGCCTTCCTCTGCAGAGTCTTCCTTGTTGGTCTCTCATCCAAGCCTTATGGAGACCCCAGCGAGGGAATTTCAAAGCAAGTGAGAAGCAGAGGTGGTCTGTCATTGCCTTCCTCCACAAAGCCTTCCTTGGTGGTCTCCCACCCATGCCTTATGGAGACCCCAGCAAGGGAATTTCAAAGCAAGTGAGAAGCAGAGGTGGTTGGCCATGGCCTTCCTCTGCAGAGCCTTCCTTTGTGGTCTCTCATCCAAGCCTTATGGAGACCCCAGCGAGGGGCTTTCAAGGCAAGTGAGAAGCAGAGGTGGTCCGTCATTGCCTTCCTCCGCAGAGCCTTCCTTGGTGGTCTCCCACCCATGCCTTATGTTGACCCCAATACTGGCTCTAGAGCAAATAGTGTCCTAGGCAGGTGCCCCCCGGCATGCTCCGCTCGCCTCCCTGCTGCCGCAATCTGCTTCTCGCAGCCAGCGCCTGTGCATGTTGTTAAGAAACAGATGGAGGAGATATTTCCCCCTCCTTTCTGGAATGGGAAGTGAGGGGAGAGCAAAGCTTCCTCCATCCGTCTCGTAACAAAATGCGCAGGCGCTGGCTGCGAGAAGCCAGTAGGGCTCAATTTTAGTTGTGGTGAGCTTCGGGGGGGGGGGGGGTGAGTGAGCGGAGTGCGGCGGCAGCGGGAGGCAAACTAGGCGGTTGTCTTGGGCACTGGGGGGGAGCCCAATTGGGCGTCCCCGCCTTCCGGCATCCTAGGCAACCACCTCGTTTGCCTAGTGGGCGAGCCGGCCCTGGTTGACCCCAGCAAGGGGCTTTCAAGGCAAGTGAGAAGCAGAGGTGGTTTGCCATTGCCTGCAAACTGCATAGCAAAGAGTTTCCGGCTCAACATTAGGAAGAACTTCCTGACTGTTAGAGCAATTCCTCATTGGAACAGGCTTCCTCGGGAGGTGGTGGGCTCTCCTTCCTTGGAGGTTTTTCAACAGAGGCTAGATGGCCATCCGACAGCGATGAGGATCCTGTGAATTTAGGGGGAGGTGTTTGTGAGTTCCTTGCATTGTGCAGGGGGTTGGACTAAACGACCCTGGAGGACCCTTCCAACTCTATGATTCTAAGCCTGTACTCCCTGGCGGTCTCTCATCCAAGTGCTAACCAGGGCCAACCCATCTGAGATCTGGCAATATCAGTTCGGGGCCATCCAGTTCGGGGCCTTTCGCCCGGTAGCTGCTGTAAATGGAAACTCAAAAAGAATGGGAGATCCACCCATGCATCTCTAACATCTCATCCAGTCGAACCCTTAGATGGGGACTAGAGCCCGCATATGCAGAGAAAAGCTAGGAAAAGATGGCGCAAAGGTGAATGTTTTGGCCCTGTGGCTTGATGAAAAAAAACCAAGCCCGACCCTTTTGCTATTCACTGAGTTTGCATAATCTCACAGTGGTTGTAAAAAGCCATCGTTGTTCGGTCAGGTTCAGAAGTGTTTTATCAATAATTCCAGCGACCCTTTGATCCATTGGGGGTTTGACAAGCCACTGAAGTGCTGCCCTCGGCAATGAAGTGGCCCTTGCTGAGTCGGCTAGGCGACCTTTTGGATTTTAGCAGCTGCCCGGTTCTTTTTCTGCAAGCCTATCAAACCGGCAGACACATCGAGCTGCTACCCAGTAGCAATCCAAAGAGACATGAATGCAAGTCATCCATCCTGCCCCCAAATTTAATTCTAAGGGGGTCTGTTCTCTCCATCTCTTAAACTGATCTCAGAAACGAAGACCTGGAGCATTGAGTCACGTTGTAGCTCATTCTCTGCAAACCAAACAGAGAGTGGGCTCAAAAAGAGGGGGGGGGGAGGAGGAGATTTAATTTATACCCCACCCTTCACTCGGCATCTCAGAGTGGCTTACAATTGCATTCCCCTTCTTTCCCCACAACCAGGGCTTTTTTTGAGCGGGAACGCAGTTCCGGCGGGCTTGACATCAGGAGGTATGACTTAATATGCAAATTAATTTCTGCTTGGCTGTTTCTACCAATAAGCCCTATATGAAACATTGGTGACATCCGGGTGTGTGGCTTAAAATGCAAATTAGTTCCTGCTGGGCCTTTTCTACCCAAAAAGCCCTGCCCACAACAATGCCTTGTGAGGAAGGTGCGACTGAGAGAGCTCTGTGACTGACCCAAGGTCAGCTGGCTGCATGTTAAGGAGGAGTGGAGGATCAAACCTGGTTCTCCAGATTAGAGTCATGTAATAAACCTTAAAAGGTAAAGGTAGTCCCCTGTCCAAGCACCAATCGTTTCCGATTCTGGGGTGACGCTGCTTTCACAACGTTTTCACAGCAGACTTTTTGTGGGGTGGTTTGCCATTGCCTTCCCCAGTCATTGACACTTCCCCTCCAGCAAGCTGGGGACTCAGAAAGATGGAAGGCTGAGTCAACCTGAGCCGGCTACCTGAACCAGCTTCCGCTGGGATCGAACTCAGGTTGTGAGCAGAGAGTTCAGACGGCAGTACTGCAGCTTTGCCACTCTGCGCCACGGGGCTCCTGTAATAAACCTTCTTTGACAAAACTCATAGAGGTGATTATTGATGAAGACTGTGCAGAACTTGACACCTGCCAGGACCTGCGGCATAATCAGTTTTCCTGTAATGCTGCAAACCCCATGAATTGCTTGCAGCTCCATGACACACAATTATTGTACTCAGGGATTTATTTATTTTTTAGTAGGAACGCACCGGAATGCAGTTCTGGCTGGCTTGATGCCAGGGGGTGTGGCCCAATATGCAAATGAGTTCCTGCTGGACTTTTTCTACTCAAAAGCCCTGTGCAAAACAATGGTGACATCAGGAGGCATGGCCTAACATGTGAATGAGTTCCTACTGGGCTTTTTCTACACAAATGCCTTGTAATAAGCTTATAAGCTTTTATTTATATCCTGCCCTCCCCGCCGAGGCAGGCTCAGGGCGGCTCACAAGACATGGTGTATACCATGATTATAATGATACAATTCATATAATAAAATGCAATTAATAAATACAGTTAAAAGACAGTTACATAAATCATTGAAAAACCATAATAATTAGAGGTGCTACATTACAGTAATATATATATCCAGATGGCCAGATGTCACTTTCAGGGTTCCACCTTATAGGCTTGTTGAAAGAGGACAGTTTTACAAGCCCTGCGGAACTGGTTAAAGTCCTGCAGGGCTCGCGCTTCCTCCGGTAGCTGATTCCACCAGTGGGGAGCCATTATTGAGAAGGCCTGCTCCCTCGTTGCTTTCAGTTTGGAGAGCCAGTTTGGTGTGGAGAGCCAGTTTGGTGTAGTGGTTAAGTGTGCGGTCTCTTATCTGGGAGAACCGGGTTTGATTCCCCACTCCTCCACTTGCACCTGCTGGAATGGCCTTGGGTCAGCCATAGCTCTGGCAGAGGTTGTCCTTGAAAGGGCAGCTGCTGTGAGAGCCCTCTCCAGCCCCACCCACCTCACAGGGTGTCTGTTGTGGGGGAGGAAGGGAAGGGAGATTGAAGGCCGCTCTCTGTCCTTCAAAGGGCAGCTGCTGTGAGAACCCTCTCCAGCCCCACCCACCTCACAGGGTGTCTGTTGTGGGGGAGGAAGGTAAAGGAGATTGTCAGCCGCTCTGAGACTCTTCAGAGTGGAGGGCGAGATATAAATCCAATATCTTCTTCTTCTTCTTCTTCTCCCTTGGTCCAGGGATTTTTAGGAGATTTTGGGAACTAGATCTCAGTGCTCTCTGGGGAACATATGGAGAGAGGCGGTCCCTAAGGTAGGCAGGTCCTCGGCCATTGTTGTGTGAAACAATGGAGACGTCAGGGGGTGTGGCTTAATATGCAAATATTATTTTGGGGCTTTTTCTACAAAAAAGCCCTGTGTGAAACAATGGTGATGTTAGGGGGTGTGACCTCATATGCAAATGAATCCCTGTTGGGGTTTTTTTAAAGCCCTGCGCAAAACAATGGTGACATCAGGGGTGTGGCTTAATATGCAAATGACTTCTTTCTAGTTTTTTCTACCAAAAGCCCTGTTCGAAACAATGGTGATGCCAGGGGGTGTGACTTAATATGCAAATGAGTATCTGCTGGGTTTCTTCTACAAAAAAAGCCTTGTGTTATGTAATTCAAATAGCTGATGAGACAGGAGGGTTCACCGGTCCTCAGTGCAGGTAGGGTGGTTAGGTGCTTGAATGTTTCTTGCCACCTGGAAGCTGGCATCCCTAGAACGATGTGGAATTTTGGAAGCTCCAGATGCTCAGGCAAAGGCACACTGTCTTGCAAAAACCAATTTATGTCACAGGAGGCCCACCATTCTCCTCACCCCGCACTCTCACCTTCTTTGATCTCCAGTGACATTTTAGTCCCCCGATGCAAAAAAAGAGGAAACCAACTACAACACAATGTGGATCTCGGTCCTTTTCATCAAAGTATTCTGATGGTATACAATTGCGACGGGAGGCCACCTAATTAAATCAGGGAAGAATTAAAACTGCTGTGTGTTTCTGTTCACTCGGGGAGTGAAGTAATTATCCCTAATAAAAAGATTTGGTTGATAAAAGCAGCCAGTCACGGCAACCTTTCAGCATTTCAAATTAAGTTGCCAAGGACAATCTTGTATCCCAAGCCTACAAGGTTTGTGTTAACATTGTTAAGATGACACCATCAATGTACATGGTCCCTTCGAGAGTACCCAAAACAAAGAGAAAAGCATTGGTAAAAACAGATTGATGACACAAGTTTACAATCTAAATGTGAATACAGAGGTGCCAGTCTGAGTAGACAACACTGACTCTGATGGACTGAGGGTCTGATTCAGTCTAAGGCAGCTTGATATCTTCATATGTTATAAGAACATATGAAGAGCCCAGCTGGATCAAACCAGTGGTCCATCTAGTCCAGCATCCTGAGAACATCAGAAGACCCCTGCTGGATCAGACCAGTGGTCCATCTAGTCCAGCATCCTGAGAACATCAGAAGAGCCCTGCTGGATCAGACCAGTGGTCCATCTAGTCCAGCATCCTGAGAACATCAGAAGAGCCCTGCTGGATCAGACCAGTGGTCCATCTAGTCCAGCATCCTGAGAACATCAGAAGAGCCCTGCTGGATCAGACCAGTGGTCCATCTAGTCCAACATCCTGAGAATATCAGAAGAGCCCTGCTGGATCAGACCAGTGGTCCATCTAGTCCAGCATCCTGAGAACATCAGAAGAGCCCTGAGGGATCAGACTAGAGATCCATCTAGTCCAGCATCCTGAGAACATCAGAAGAGCCCTGCGGGATCAGACCAGAGGTCCATCTAGTCCAACATCCTGAGAACATCAGAAGAGCCCTGCTGGATCAGACCAGTGGTCCATCTAGTCCAGCATCCTGAGAACATCAGAAGAGCCCTGCTGGATCACACCAGTGGTCCATCTACTACAGCATCCTAAAAGCCTCCCGAGCCACAGTTTGGCCACCCCTGGTATAGATGGAATGCTCCGCCTGGGGCAGTGATGCTCTATATTCTTGGTGCTTGGAGAGGGGCAACAGTGGGAGGGCTCCTGGAGTTTTGGCCCCACTAGGGACATCCTGATGGCACCGGGGTTTTGGCCACTATATGACACTGAACAACACTGGATGGGCCTGATCCAACATGGCTTCTCTTATGTTCTTATAGATGGAACTCTGTATGGGGCCAGTGATGCTCTCTGTATTCTTGGTGCCTGTGGGGCAACACTGGGATGGCTTCTGGAGTTGCTAGCCCTACTGGTGGACCTCCTGATGGCACCTGGGTTTTGCCTACTGTGTGACACCAAGTGTTGGATTGGATGGGCCACTGGCCTGATCCGACATGGCTTCTCTTACGTTTTCAACCAGTGTTGTGTGGGCAGAGCGCATAAATTGTTTCAAGTAGTTCTTTTTGTAGAAGACGTGATGTGGGATCAGTAGTTCTGCTATCGCTGAGACATTATAGCCCTGCTGGTGGGCTTGTAAGGGAGCTGCACCTTCTTGTTGTCATCATCACCCGTGAATTTACCAGCAACTGAGTACAGATCACTAGACCAAACTTTCATAAAACCTAACCAACAGCATTCAGTTGTCTTTCCTTGTTTACCATCAGTAGGACAGGTATGCAAGCCTCCAGGTGGGACCTGGGGACCCCCCAGATTTACAGCTTCTCTCCAGACTATAGAGATCTGTTCCCCTGCAGAAAATGGAAGCTTTGGAGGGTGGATTCTGTGGTGTCATACCCCACTGAGGTCCCTGTCCTCCCCAGGCTCTTCCCCCAAATCTCCAGGAGTTTCCCAACTTGGATCAGGCAACCCTCCTCCCATGTCCTTCTGGTGACCAAGGAGAACCTGGCAACCCAACTGTAGGGGTGCTTTTAAAATTCCCCTCTTCCAGACTTCTCCCCAGATTCTGAAGCACTGGGTTACCCAACCTCGTTTCCCAAGTGGGTCCCATGGAGTAGGACCATGGCTTTTTTTTAATAGCAAGGACTCCTTTGCATATTAGGCCACACACTCCTGGTGTAGCCAATCCTCCTGGGGCTTACAATAGGCCCTGGACTAAGAGCCCAGTAAGATCATGGCTGCATCAGGGTGTGTGTGGCCTAATATGCTAAGGAGTTCTTGTTACAAAAAAAAAAGCCCCGAGTAGGACTATGGTGCAGTTTTTCTTTTTTTTTATTTACAGAGAATCACTTGGATCCTTCATGATGTTCCAAACACGGGTTGAGTTTTGAGATCACTTTAAGTTACACCGTAACAGGAACAATTATCTTTGTTTTTAGGCAACAGAGGTGACGAAGCAAGCTTTCCCAGTTTGGCCAGGGCTCCCCACCACTCTTACAGTTTAAAAGGAAAGTGTTTTGATGCAATTTTAAAATCTTGAGCCAGTTTGGTGTAGTGGTAGAGCAGTGGATTCTAATCTGGAGAACCAGGTCTGATTCCCTACTCCTCCTCTACATGCAGCCAACTGGGTGACCAAGGGTCAGTCACAGTTTTTTCAAGAGACGCTTTCTCAAGAGTAGTTCTCAAAAGAGCTCTCTCAACCCCACCTACCTCACAGAGTGTCTGTTGCGGGGAGAGGGAGGGAAACAGATTCTAAGCTGCTCTGAGTGAAGGATGGGGTATAAATCCTCCTCCTCCTCCTCTTCTTCTTTGCTAGTCTGATCTCTGGAGGGGGGTTTTGCCATCTTCACAGGGTGTGTGTGTGTGGGGTGGGGTGGAGGTATTCATAAGTTCCCTTGCATTGTGCAGGAGGATGGACTAGATGAGCCCGGAGGTCCTTTCCAACTCTACGATTCTGCCGACAAAAACCAGTGAAACTGGCCCCCATTTACAAGCAGCATGCCTCATTATCTCTGCACACGGACAACCGAAGAATCCCATTGTTCATTCAGCCCAAGACGTAAGTTGTGTTCTGCATTCATCCCTGCACAGCTGTCCATGGCAAGCAGCCACTCGCGCTCCATCCACCTACAGGTGGTCAAGATCAAGCGAACCACAGTGTTCTCTGTCTTCACGGTTCTGTTAACATTTCAGGGCATCGCTAAGGGGACGTTAAAGTCCCTGCCAACTGCAGAGCAACTGATTTTTTCCACCCGAGGACCAAGGCTGGCGGCGGAATAAGAATACAATGAGAAATGGAGCGTGATTCGCGCCCAAGTGTTCGTTTCAAAGGGGTGAGTGGTTCGGCGCAGACAGATCTCAGAAAAAACTCGGGCGCTCGGGGAAATGCTGAAGGTGGACCTAAGCCAAGGAAGCGTGGGCATCACCACGTGCATGAGAAAACAATCCCTCCCCCTCCCAACCCTCAAATTTGCAAGCTATGCTGTGCTGTTCTTGGCAAAAGAAATCCGTATCTGAGGCCATTTGAAATTCGCTTGTCGATGAAGTCTCAGAATAACACCCCATCCCTGAAAAATGGGAAGGCTTTTCAAGAACCCTGACTTGTTGCTCCTTTGCCTGTAAAATGTTCGCATTGCAGAATTTGGCATCCTCCGTTTGAAGAACGCTAGAAAACCTTTAGAAGACAACACTCTGCCTGTCTTCACTGGCGATAGGTTGCCTGTTGCAAACATTCCTAGCAGAGTGTCCTTAGCACAGACAAAAAGGCCTTTGTGGATTTTTAAAAAGGATTATACAGATGCTTTCTTTAAATCTGTATCTAGACAACAGCAGCGAGATTGTAATATGCTCAGAAATGGAAAACAGAGGAATGGCTGGTCAAGATGAATTTGGAGAGATGGCCAAACTCTCGTCTCTGATAAGATTTTACGTAATTTTATGCATACGTGGAAACATGAGTCAGTTTGGTGTATGCGAGCCAGTTTGGTGTAGTGGTTAAGTTCATGGACTCTTATCTGGGAGAACCGGGTTTGATTGCCCACTTCTCCACTTGCACCTTGGGTTAGCCATAGCTCTGGCAGAGGTTGTCCTTGAAAGGGCCCTCTCAGCCCCACTCACCTCATAGGGTGTGTGTTGTGGAAGGAGAAGATATAGGAGATTGTAAGCCGCTCTGAGTCTCTGATTCAGAGAGAAGGGCGAGGTATAAATCTGCAATTCTTCTTCTTCTTTATGGCCTTCTTGCATGAAAAAGAAAAATAATGAATTGATTATTGTTTTGAAGATTAAAAGGAAAAGATAACAAGATTATACAGACAGGTGGGTCTACTGGTGGACCTCCTGATGGCACCGAGGTTTTTTAGCCACCGTGTGACACAGAGTGTTGGACCGGACAGGCCTCTGGCCTGATCCAGTGTGGCTTCTTTTGTTCTTATGGCCCTGCTGGTGGACATCCAAGTGGCACTTGGGTTTTGGCCACTGTGTGGCACAGAGCAACACTGGATGGGCCATTGCCTGATCCAACATGGCTTCTCTTGTTCTTATGGCCCTGCTGGTGGACATCCAAATGGCATCTGGGTTTTGGCCACTGTGTGACACAGTGTTGGACTAGATGGGCCCTATATGGCCGAGGACCTGTTTACCTTAGGGATCGCCTCTCTCCATATGTTCCCCAGAGAGCACTACGATCCAGCTCACAAAATCTCCTGGAAGTACCTGGGCCAAAAGAGGCCAAACAAAAAATAACTAGAGAACAGGCCTTCTCTATAAAAGCACCCCAATGGTGGAACCAGCTGCCGGAAGAGGTGCGGGCCCTACGGGACCTTAGCCAATTCCGTAGGGCGTGTAAAACCGCCCTCTTCCGGCTAGCCTTTCAAGATGGAGCTTGAAATAAACATCACGCCATCACTAATACTAATAACTGAGATAACAGCGAGTAGAGATTATTTTAGACTGTTTTTAGATTGTTTTAGATTATGTAAAATTTAATGGTAAATTGTAATTTTATTGAATTGTATAACTGTTTTATTGTTCAATGGCTTCGCCATACCTGTAAGCCGCCCTGAGCCTGCCTTGGGGGGAGGGCGGGGTATAAAATTTTATTATTATTGGCCTGATCCAACATGGCTTCTCTTGTTCTTATGGCCCTGCTGGTGGACATTCAATTGGCACCTGGGTTTTGGCCACTGTATGACACAGTCCAACACTGGCTTCTCTTCTGTTCTTATGTGACACAGAGTGTTGGACTGGATGGGCCATTGGCCTGATCCAACATGGCATCTCTTATGTTCTTATGTGATAAATTTCCCTTTGTCTGATTCCAGACTAAGGTAATAATGAGTAAATGCAGGGCTTTTTTTATAGCAGAAACTCCTTTGCATATTAGGCCACACACCCCTGATGCAGCCAATCCTCCTGGAGCTTACTAAGACCCCATAAGAAGAAGAAGACTGAATATTTATACCCGTCCTTCTATCTGAATCAGAGTCTCAGAGTCTCCTTCCCCTACAACACCCTGTGGAGGTGGATGGGGCTGAGAGAGCTCTCCCAGAAGCTACCCTTTCAAGGACAACTCCTACAAGAGCTTTGGCTAACCCAAGGCCATTCCAGCAGGTGGAAGCGGAGGAGTGGGGAATCAAACCCGGTTCTCCCAGATAAGAGTCCACGCACTTAACCACTACACTGGCTCTCTCTTGGAGGATTGGCTACATCCGGGGGTGGGGTGGCCTAATATGCAAAGGAGTTCCTGCTACAAAAAAAGCCCTGAATAAAAGTATGGATTCTGGTAATGGAGAAAGTCAAATACTCTTTCTTTTGCAACTGTAGTTGGTTTGTGTGCGTGCAATGGTGTTTATTGTTTTTTTCTCTTTTAAAATGATTTGTACAAAAATTCTAACGGAACTATTTTATCCCCTCTTTAAATATGTATCTACACGTGTGTTCTTTGCTGTCGTTTCTGTTGCTGTCGATCTACAGTGATCCTAGGAATGAATGGCCTCCAAACCATCTTATTAACAACCTTGCTCAGATCTTGCAAACTGAAGACTGTGGCTTCCTTGACTGAGGCAGCCCATCTCACATTGGGTCAAAGAGAAAAGTTGCCAGGAAAAGCTGAAGACAAAAGAGGAAGACCCATCATGAGATGGATGGACTCGGTCAAGGATGGAAGCCATGGTCCTCAGCTTGCAAGAACCGAGCAAGGCTATTAATGATAAGATGTCTGGGAAGTCATTCATTCATGGGGTCACCATAAGCTGGAAGGTACGTGACGGTGCATCACACACACAAGGAAAGCTAATATTCTCTGCGATACAATGGACCAGGGATGCCCAAACTTGCTTAACTGAAGAGCCACATAGAATAAACGCCAGATGTTTGAGGCCTGCAAGCAGGGCTGGCCCTAAGGCACATGGCACCCCAGGAAGCTGCTTGCCACCACCACCCCTCTGTGGTGCCGCCCTCTGCCTCCCCCTCCCTTCCCCACCACCATGCTTCCCAGGCTCCTTAAAGCGCCCCCCGCAGATCAGCTGATTGGCGGGTAGAAAGAGGCCGCTGCTGCCTCCCCCCTCCTTCCCCTGCGATCCAAGAAGAAGGAAGGAAGGAAGGAAGGAAGGAAGGAAGGAAGGAAGGAAGGAAGGAAGGAAGGAAGGAAGGAAGGAAGGAAGGAAGGAAGGAAGGAAGGAAGGAAGGAAGGAAGGAAGGAAGGAAGGAAGGAAGGAAGGAAGGAAGGAAGGAAGGAAGGAAGGAATAGATGAGGAGAGGGGAAGGAGGGAGAGGCGGGAAGAAATTAACTTTAACTTTAAATGCATTCTCCAAGTCACCAGCTGGCTTGGCTTGGAGAAGTGATTTAAAGAGACACATGCTTTCTCCAAGCCAGACAAGGTGGTGGGGGCTTCGAGAACCACACAATATGTGTGAAAGAGCCACATGTGGCTCCCGCGCCGCAATTTGGCCACCCATGGACTGTTCTGCCAAAGTTAACATAAAATTCCCTGTGTGATCCAAGAGAATTCCGCTGCAGCATATGAATTGCCAGTGACAGTTTAAATGTATCAGTAGTATTGTGGTCCAAAAATGATCATGTATTCAAGGCCAAAGGGGGAATTTTTGCAAAAGGAAAAGAAACCAGGCCATTTCTACGTAACACCCACTTAAACATTCGGAAAGGTCAAAATACTTGCATAGTTTTCCTCCTATCATAGATATATCTTTTAAATCATTTTGTTTTATCATAAAAATCTGGGGGGAAATATGCTGTTTTTATAGCACAACACAGTTGGCATTCCTTCACTTTAGCAAAGTGTGGGCTGGAACATGCCTGACTAACGATTAATGATGCTCATTAAAAAATGAAGTTCTGGTAAAAATTCATTAATGCTTGGCTTGAGTCTTGCTAACAGTTACGCAACATTAAGAGTGAGGCAATTACAGATCTTGGCTGCAACTCATCGAGAGATAAAAGGAGGGGGTAGAATACCTTTATCCTGGGCTACTCAGTATATGACATGCTGGCTGTCTTGAAAGCAACTGGAAGGAGCAGGTGGTTTGAGCCGAGCTGCGGTTCTACTGCCACCTGGGAGCGACGGCTGGAGTTTTCCTAAGGAAAGTGAATTGGATGTTCCTAAACTTTTAACTAGGAATGCTCAATCACCTGCCACAGTCTGTTTTGCTGGTTGCAAACAGGGCACCAATTTTTCGTCAACCGCTTTGGCTGCCGCCGAACGGTTTGGACCATTGCTCCTTCTAAGCTGAGTTAGCGTGAGCTAGCTCAGTGTTTCAGCCTTTGGCTTGCACCGTCTTGTCTCCACTCTGGAAGGATGGCCCCAGAACCAGGGATGGAATTCTAGCAGGAGCTCCTTTGCATATTAGGCCACACACCCCAGATGTAGCCAATCCTCCAGGAGCTTACAAGGCTGTTTTTGTAAGCTCTTGGAGGATTGGCTACATCAGGGGTGCGTGCAGGCCCAGCCTGAGCTCTTCTGATGCCCTAGGCAGCACAGCTCTGCTCACCCCTCAGTCTCTGCACCTGCCGTGGGCCTACTCACAAGCAGCCCCACACTTGCCGTGCGCCTGCCGTGGGCCTACTTGCGAGTAGCCCCACGCCTGCCAGCCCAACCCCCCATGCTTCCCCCCCCCCCCGCTTGCCACGAGGACACCCAGCCATACCAGCTCCGAGATCTGTGGGTGTTTTGAAGAGACCTCTGGAAGAAGCTTCTTCCCGGCAGGGGGGAAGGTAAATTAGGCGGTTGTCTTGGGCCCAATTTGGTACCCCCCCCCCTCACTCCTGGCGCCCTAGGCAACCACCTAGTTTGCCTAGTGCTGGCCCTGTGTGCATGGCTTACTATGCAAAGGTGTTCCTGCTGCGAAAAAACCTCTGGTTTAAATTATGGGCAGAGAGATACCAACTGGGTACTGGGATTTTTTATATATATATAGTAAGAGTATATAGTAAAAGAGCCCCGTGGCGCAGAGTGGTAAGGCTGCAGTACTGCAGTTCTAAGCTCTGCTCACGACCTGAGTTCGATCGCCGGCAGAAGCTGGGTTTTCAGGTAGCCGGTCCGAGGTTGACCCAGCCTTCCATCCTTCCGAGGTCGGTCACATGAGGACCCAGCTTGCTGTGGGGGGGGAAGTGTAGATGACTGGGGAAGGCAATGGCAAACCACCCCGTTAAAAGTCTGCCGTGAAAACATTGTGAAAGCAACGTCACCCCAGAATCGGAAACGACTGGTGCTTGCGCAGGGGACTACCTTTACCTTTAAGAGTAGTTCAGCAGTAGAACCAACTGCCTATGGAGGTGGTGAGCTCCCCTCACTCACTGCAGTCTTCAAGCAGTGGCTGAACGAACATTGTCGGGGATGCTCTGTGCTGATCCTGCATTGAGTTTCTGCCTTCATTGACATTTAGTATGAGACAGGCACTACAGACAATGGGTAAGAATGGGAAAGGCTGAAGTTTGAACATTAGAGTATTTAAGCCAAGGCACATACCTGTGTGGGATGCAAAGAACGTGTGCATCTATTCTGTTCTCCGTCTATTCTGTTCACTGGGGAGGGAGGTTGGTATCGTATAGCCCAGTCTTGTTAGATCTCAGAAGCTACGGAGGGCCAGTAGTTGGATTTTTGTTCATCATCATCATCCTCAGCCTTTATTGGCATAAAAGAAATCAGTTATACAGAATACAAAGATTACCAAATTATACAGAATAAAAATTACCCATAAAATACAAAGGAAAGGAAAGGAAAGGTTCCCTGTGCAAGCACCAGTCGTTTCTGACTCTGGGGTGACGTTGCTTTCATGTTTTCACGGCAGACTTTTTACGGGGTGGTTTGCCATTGCCTTCCCCGGTCATCTACGCTTTTCCCCCAACAAACTGGGTACTCATTTGACCGACCTCGGAAGGATGGAAGGCTGAGTCAACCTTGAGGCGGCTACCTGAAAACCCAGCTTCCGCCGGGGATCGAACTCAGGTCGTGAGCAGAGCTTAGGACTACAGTACTGCAGCTTTAACACTCTGTGCCACGGGGCTCATTATAAAATACAAAAGGTACAGTTAAAATTCAGAAACATCATTATCCATTAAAACGATGGCTACAAAATCCTTTGGCTTATCACAGTGGCCAGAAAAATGAACTCGGCTACCATTTCAGTGTCTTTCGGGGAGTAACCATTCAGGAGCCTACAGACTTTGAAGGCATCTGAGCAGCCTCCTGATTTCTCCAAAATGGGACGCAGTAGTGCGTTACGAAGCTGTGGATATAACAAACGGTGGAGCAAGACATGAGGGACTGTTTCAACGGCTGTGTGGTCACAAGGACAGAATCGAAGAGAGCAGGTCATCTTGTTAAACCTGCCAAAAAGTACAGCAGAGGGCAGAGCATTGCATATAGCAAGAGAGAAAGTTCTTCCGTGCTGGGGTGTCAATAAAAGGGAAAGGTATGAAGCCTTTTTCCCCATGGCGCGAGGAATCTCAAAACACAGTGGGGAACAAGTTTTATTGGTCAGACTGTATAATTCCTGGCGTTCAATGTCCAAAAGTCTACTTTTAAGTTGGTAAGATGCTGCCGAAAACGACGGCATGGGCAATGATTCCAGGGATAGGCCCAAAGACTTGATTTTCCCTGCAGTATACTCTGACCAGGTGGACAATTTATATTCAGAAACCATATGATGGGACATATGGGAAGGTGGCACTGTATAGCCCAGTTTTGTCAGATCTCAGAAGCTACAGAGGGCCACTAGTTGGATTTTTGTTGTCGTATAGTCAAGTCCGACTCTTTGCAACCACATGGACCAAAGTCACACCAGGCTCTTCTGTCTTCCACCATCTTCCAAAGTCCGGTCAAACTCATGTTAGTTACATCAGGAACACTGTCCGGTCGGAGGCCACTAAGAAAGATTCTGTAGAGACAGGTAATAGCAAACCATTGCTGTTTCTCACTTTGTTTTGAAAACTGCTTGCTGGAGTTGCTGTAAGTTGGTTGCAAGTTGACAGCACGTTATGTACATATAGCAACTTAGCTGAAGTCAAGCCATGCCTGGATAATGGTTCCTTTCAAGAGGGTCTACAGTTCTGCCATAGCACTGGATACAGATGCTTACTGTCATGCTCAGGGTAAAACATCTGCTTGGAATTCAGAAGGTCCCAGGTTCAATCCCTGGCACCTCCAGTCGAAAGGATAAGGAAAAGGGTAATGTGAAAGACCTCCACCTGAGACCTCAGAGAGCTGCTGCCATTCTAAGTTAGACTATACCAACATTGATGGACTGAGGGCCAGATTCAGCGGAAAGCAGCTTCCTGTGGCAACCATGGCCACAAAGGGCAATGTTTTCCATAGCCATTGCTTTGAAGGGAAGTCACCCCCCCCCATGAGAAATGTTCTTCGTAAGGTGGGCAAGTAGTTTAAGTCATGCTTAACCGCAGAAGACTATTTAAACGGTGGCTGTTAGCCACAGCCTATTGTTGGAACTCTCAGTCTGGGGCAGTGATGCTCAGTATTCTTGGTGGTTGGGGGGGGGGGCACAGTGGGAGGGCTTCTAGCCCCACTGGTGGATCTCCTGATGGCACTTAGCTTTTTTGGCCCCTGTGTGACACAGAGTGTTGGACTGGATGGGCCATTGGCCTGATCCAACATGGCTTCTCTTATGTTCTTAATGGACAAACTCTTCACAATTTCAACCCAAGTACTTTTTTACAGCATGCATATTGCCAGAAGATACACTTTAGCCTACGGATGCTTTGTAGACTTGGGAGGTTTGTCGCACTTCAGGTAGACAGGGCCAAGGCCATTAGCAGCTCCAGGACTCAAGAGACCTCTCTTGCTGCCTGGAGAAGGCAGGCTTCATATTACAGTTGTAGGGCTGACCCTCTGTCTTAGACAGACGGATGCATTTGACATAGATAGATGTTGCAAGGTATACAGAATATAAACAGGTTGCTGACTTTCAAATGGGGTTCTTAAAGTGGTCCCATGAACCTGATTTAAACCCTATCAGAGCGTGCCCTTCTAGCCTAGTACTGTCTACCTTAATGGCCATCTCTCCCAGGACTCAATCAGAGGCCTTCTCAAGCCCGAATACTTGGGATCATTTTAACTGGAAATTCCAGAGATTAAATTTGTTGTTGTTCTTAATTTGATTTATATCCCACCCTCCCCACCAAGGCAGGCTCAGGGCGGCTCACAACCTATAAAAGCACATAACAATATAGCCAACAGTTACATTTAAACAGGTTCAGGTCAGCCATGAATTAAAACAATCTAAAACACTTAAAACAATATGGCGCTAATATCAGGATACCCTTTCAGTTCAGTCGGATAACGGATGTTCTTCCTGCTACTATATTGGCATGTCAGGATCGATTGAAGGTGAGCCAGAAAAGTATAGTCTTGTGTGCAGACTCTTAACTAGGAGAACTGGGTTTGATTCCTCCCCATATACCTGTTGATGTGACCTTGGGTCAGCCACAAGATCTCTCAAGGCTGTTCTGCTCAAGAGAAATTCTGGGAGAGCTCTCAGTCCCACCCACCTGTTGTGGGGAAGGGAAGGGAAAGGAGATTGTGAGCCGCTCTGAGATTCGTTTGGCTAGTGGACAGGGTATAAATCCAATCCCTTCTTCTCTAAAGACAAGGAAATTTGGAGGCTCTGTTTGAGGAGGATGTCCTTAGGCAGGAGAAAAATAGAATGTACCAAGTACTATGAGAGTACTACCTTCTGATCAAGTAGCAACTTGGGATGCTGCATGTCTCTCTATGACTGCATTCAACAAACTAACATTTCAAAAGGGTAGAGTCAGATGGGAGGCAATCACCCAGCTGATTAAAACCATCAGTTTTTTTTTAAGCTGCATATGCAAAGACGCTATTGATCGGCAACCATTAGTGTCACTAGCGGCCACATGGACAAACACAGAAGGGCAGGGCCCCGTTAAAACACTGCAGTTGTTTACAGCTGATTGATATGACTTGTGACTGATTTGTCAATTGAAACAATCACCTGTAAACTCCGCAGTGAGGATTGGGAAGAGGGTAGCAGAACACAATTGGGCCTGTGTGAAAACTTGCAACTGCATGTTTAGGAAAAGAATTCAACAAAGCAACTTGCCTAACAGCCACAAACAGGTAGCGGAACACTTGAACTACTCTCCCCGGAAACTCAGTTCCCTGTTCATGACTAGCAAACAGCACGTGACCCAAACTACTGAGTGTCCGAGCATCCCAACCAGCAACCCACCTGCTGGGTTTTTTTAGCATGGGAAAAATTATGAAGAGTGAAGAATCGTGAGTATTCCAGGAAGGCTATCCCTTCAGTTCCTGAAAGAATTTTACTTCCTCAGTCTGCAAACATCTTTTTTTTAAAAAATGTTCTTAAGTGGAAGTGTTTTGCCAGTTTTCTTTGGTTAACTAAACAGAATTTTAAGTCTCATGAAATTTAAAATCTCATGAAATAAATAAATGTATTGGGTTGTACTCACATTCAAAATACTAATCCTGGAAGTTTTCAGATGGTTTACAGAATTCCTGGGAATTTCAGAGAAACATACAATATGAGCTCAAAAAAGAAAAACCTGAATACAGCCATTGCTGCAGTTAGAAACCAGCTTTATTGTTACAACCAATTTTGAATTATTTACATAATATAAATCTCTTTGCAAGATACATTCCTTCATTGAAATCAATGGTAAAAGGGCCTTGTTACATAGCTCCAACAATGCTTAGCGCGTCAAAAGAAATACATTTCACTCCAGTACAAGCCAATGAACAGAATGCACAGTTTAATGCCGTTCGTAACATACAGAAAGGATTATACCCCCCCTTCTTTAGACAGGCAAACCCATTTTATTCACAGGACAAGATTGGACTCGACAGACAACGGCTCAAAGGTTTAATGGGACAGAAGTCACGGGAAGTACTGCTAAGTGAGTTGTTGTTAAGAGAAAGATGGACCCCGGGTTTCAAGAAAACCCTTAAATGCTAAGCTTTAATCACCTGAGATATCAGAATACTCAATGCTGAGACTATTCACAAGTACAAAGCAGCCGTACGCAACTATGGTCTACCTTTGTAATGGGCAGCTGCCCACAAAGAGTATTTCTGGAGGCTTGAGATGCTGGCTCAGACCCAGTGATCTGTCAGCAGGAAACGCTGCTGGATGCAGATTTTGCCCACCCATCCCTTTTACCCCAGCCGTCACTATTAACTCCAGAACAGTTGGAATCATCTGGACTAAGAGCTAAGTGGGCCAGGAATCTAATGAATGAGAAGGGCATGAACCCTGAGCCATTTTTCTTGGAAGGGAGTAATTTTGCTTCCTTCTTTGCGGCTGCGGGTGTGTGTGTCACAGGACTAGTGTATGCTGGGAATCAACTCTCCTAGAGGGCAGGAGAGCCTTATGGAGTTAGGGATATGTGGCTTCTTTTGGTGACCCCACTAAACTCAAACCACTTTACACACCCTGTAAAAAACTGTGGCCCCAGATAGTAGCATAGGTTTGTGGACTGCACCCGAAAAGGATTTGTTCCTTACCCACATTTTTTCTCAGTTCAGATATTGCATTTGATTGTGCGTTGTTTTCCCTTCAGCATTTCTCCAAAATTCTCTAAAAGATGATAAGGACTGGCCTTCAGTATCACATTTATAAAGTCCTACAGCAGTCTTCACTTAGTGTTCTACAACTAGTTTTTAAGTGCTTTCTTATTTAACTTGATGTACAGCTTGCAAATTAGGTCACAGATTTCTTTTTATAACTGATTTCATCCATTAATTTCCATTTTTTTCCAGGCAGAGAGCAAGATTGGCTTGCCCAAGACTTGAAAGTCTGAGGCCAGACAACTACCGAACGGCTGACAAACATTATCAAAATGGCAGATTCACACACAAATCCTCTGACCTGTAGTTTTCCCAATCTTTACTCTATGCAAAATTTGCTTACGCTCTGTATGCACCATCAGATACTAGTGACTCCAATCCTATGAGAAACTCAAAAGAGCCTCTAGCAACTTTCCGATAAGCCAGTATGAATGTAAAGATATGTAACTGCCTGCAGAGCTCAGTCATTCAGACTGGGGTGATAGTGTATTGGACTGAATTGTAAGACTTTTAAAATATGATTCCCTGACGTTATGTTTAACTGTCTTTGTGAAATCATCATTGGGGTGTCACTGAAATCAGACAACGGCATCACTTCTTGCTAGTTACAAAATAATTCCAAACATATGTTCTTGGTTAGGGTAGGTAAAAAAAAAGCATACTTTGGTAATTTGTTATTTATGTTGCATGGATCATGTGACTTACTAAAACCACTCTAAAAACAAAACCTGGTATCAACTTGCCCTATCAATCGCATGTGCAAGCAATTCTCACATTCACTTTTCTTTCTTTCCAGGAATGTGCATGCCACTAAGATCTACTTGGTCATGCCCTGTCTGGCTGTGTGACGGCACCACCTCAGAGTCCGATTCAAGTTCTGCAGGTAAATGCATTCTCAAATCCAACTGGGACAGGTGCAGCGGCGTGCATTACAAACTCCCGCCACATACTGGATCAATTAGGGACATACCAGGTTTTAACTAGGATAGAGCTTCTTTACAAAAAAAAACTGGGATCAGTTCAGAAACTGATCATTCTAACAGTTTTTCTGTGGAAAGGGGGAAGATGGAAGCCAACCCTGAATGCAACTCCATGCTTAACACTGACAGATCCCTATGGAAACTGACTTTTCCCCCAGAAAGTCAATGCGACATGGTAGCTGCAAAACAAGATTAAAATATATATATATATTAATGCCTAGTATCCAGCAGAATTAGAAAAAAACTTATCTTGGCAACATTTGCTCTCTGCTTGACCACAATTTCACTGCAATTACAGGCCAGAGCCACTGGTCAGTCATGTCGTGTGAGTCATGCCTGTTTTATTTAAAAAGCTTTAATGTTGCTCCCGTCTCTCACTTCACAAGGGCCTATGCTATCATGAAAGGAACCTGCATAAACCCTTCTCTTCAGTAACAGCCACCTATCCATGCACTGACAAACCACAACATTTTTAGAAATTAAGCTGGCCTTGCAAACGGGGAGAAACTTTCCCTTCTAATTAGCCAACCTGTCACTTAAAGCCGATTATCATATTAATTCACTCATTTGCAAAATGATTACTTCCTCTGAAGTAGATGTGCTAACAGGAACGCAGACACTACAGGCACAATGGAGAAGTGTATTATGAGAGCTAACGTGTCCTCTCAGGTACTGCATCTTGTTGTTCCCCCAAAAAGCAGCTCCCCTTGAACATGTTCAATTTAACAAAAGAGGTCAGCACATAAAGAACTATTTTCTTTACATCAAAACTGCTACAAAAAGGAGAGTACAATGAAATACATAAGTTCCGTAAATGCAAGATACCATACAATTCACACTAATTTACAAATGGTTATTTACACTATTGTATATACAGTCAGACCTGGTTACCATGAATGAGTTTAGTTAAGCCTTCTGAGAAATTTAGACAGAGGAGAACCCCAGGCCAAAGTTCAAAACAATACCAAAACCCCCCCCCACACATTACAGTTACCTATGATGCTTTGATATCTTCTTGATCAATCAGGCATGGATTAACCTGGTCTGATTGCCAAAGCATGATGGGAAAGATTTACGCATTTCTGCTTTACGTAAGCAACTAGGCCACTATGGTGCGTAGGCTGATGTTACACAGGAATGAATGCCATTATTAATAACCTCTTCACAATTGCAGTACAGTGTCACTGGTGATGGCATTCAGAATCTGCAGCTTAAAAGTAAAGGCAACAGTCACTTGTTGGCAAGTCTAAGCTAAAATTCTAAAGCTTGGGTTTTCTAAAAGTTCTGGTTTTCTGACAGAAGGCCACTTTAAGAGCTCGGAAAGGGAAGGGGGTGGAAAATGACCATTGTTTTGAAAATAAGATTAAATCCATCCCTGGTCTAAAAGCTGACTTGGCTGCAGACGTTAAGTCTTCAACAAGAGTGAACAGGGCGCTCATTCTGAAAATGACTTCAGATTGTAGTAGTAAAATGGAGTCTAGTGAATTTAGTAATACGAAGCTGAAAGGCAGCCATTAGGAGGACCAGGAAGAAAAGCCACTTATCTGCAGAGGTCTCTGTCACCTGCACATTTCTGTTCCTGTTTAAAGGTTCAGATTAAGCTCAGCGTGAACACAGACCAGTCTAAGCTTTCGGAGAGATGCACTTGGGGATTGGACAAATAAGGATGGTATCTCAATCCCAGTATTCACAAAATGTAGCAAGACAACAGTCATTAACCAACGCTCGTTAAAACCTACCAGCATCAGGAAGAACAAGATCCAGACTTCCAGTGAGCAAGCAATATAGAGTTCTCAAACAATATAGCAAGACCTTCATTCAAGTACTGTATACCCACATTATTTTTTGGGTGTCTAAAAGCTAAGGTCTTTCACAGTCCAGTTTCGTAACATCTGAGTCTCTCAACAAGCTAACAATTTTAGAAGGTGGTATTAAAAAGGCATGGTGACAAAGTCAGACCTCAATAAAGGAATTCCATTTCCCCAGGAGCAAGCCTGTTCAGTTTTGATCTCTTCTAGAGCTCTGGCAACATCTTTGAGAGACCTGAGGTTACTTTTGTTCCTGTAACTTAGCCAGTTCAACACTGAAGAAACAATAAGTGCTTAAAAATTCATTAACCTAGTATTAAAATAACGTTTGACAACTGCAGCCTACTTTCTAGCAGTTAGTCCCATTGCCTGATGAAACTAACCTTGAGCCGGGTGTTTGAAGTTTGTGACTTCAGAAACCAAGACTACAAAACATAAAACTAGTTTAAATCTGAGACTGGATCTGTAAATAAGCCAAAAACCATTCAGTGATCTTTGGAGTGAGCTTTTCCCATCCATGTTTTGCTCTATGCATTGCTAAACAAGCCAAGCTTTTTATGTTAGGCGAAGTTGATTTTTTTTTTTTTACAGAATGCTAGAAAATAATTCTGAATAAATATCCTTGCTGAGTCTGTGCTCCAGGCTCCCCACAGTATCTCTACTTAAGGTATATCTGGGTTTACACATACTGCACATGAACACAGACTTTGTACATGTGGGCACTTGAGTGACCAAAGCAAAAAGTTTCAGATTAGTAGTTGATCATGTGACCATTCAACTCCACACAGTGACTATCTCCTCCCCCAGTTTAAAGCCTTTACCCACAAACACACACAAAGTAAACATCTGTTTCACATTTTTGAGATTCGTATCACTCTTGGTAGGACAGCTCTTGGGGGAAGGAGGGGGAGAAAAAAAAAGAAAACTGTTTACATCTGTATCATTCTTCAAACGCCATCTATTTCAAGAATGGTCTTCCAGAGGCGTTGGGCTAACAATAAAAAATGTGAGCTTGCTACCTTACTGGCAAAGAAAAGAGAAGACAGAATTTACAAAAGTAAAGAAGTACTGCATGAAAGATCAGAAACCCAAAAAGAACTGAACAGACCATAAGCCCAAACACTACAAGATGGCTCAACTGACTGTCCTGTTGGATTCTCTCACTGTACCTTACAAGCATGCCTGTTCCCTGGGCTATATGCCAAAGCTTGTGATGAATTTTGAACAATCTTTTTGAGATATGGAACGAAATGACACTCTGGAATAATGGTCACTTAAAGCTTATATTTGAAGTTAAATGTTTCCTACAGTTCTAAAAGCATGTACAAGAACTCAGCGTGGAGGGGGTTCTGTCTTCCCCCTAAACCAGCAGGTCTTTGCAACATTTTGATTTGCATGTAAAGCAAGAGGGATTCTCAATCATTTTTCACAGTACTCAGGTAGAGCTTGGAGAGGTATCGTTGTGAAAATAGCTCTGTCCCAACCTTGCGGTGCTGATCAGCTGGCGTTAGGGACTTGCACGCCAAACTGATCCCATTCATGTATAAATCTTTGTCTGCAGTTTTAAAACATTTATACTGACCACGTTTCTCATAAGTTAATGTCACTATGATGCCAGATGTCAAAGTCCTCCATCACAGTTTCATCGCCTACACCCCCCATCTCTTGAAAACAACTGATGAACAGCAGCAATGGAATGTTAAATTCATAATAAATAATTCACATACCACGTTAAAAATTACAAGAAAGGATTAAGTTTGCTCTCCCTATGTTTCATAAACCTAATGTCTCTATTCCTTCTACAACAGCAGTAAGATCTTCATTTTAGGTTTTAACATTAAAAGATTGTTTAGAGGCATCAATGAAAAGCAAAAAACCACCATAGGAACATTACAAAACTAACAAATGTTTAGCTTTTTCCATTATCTGTACTCAGACAAAAGACAGAAGGAATCTTATTCCGACAGAAGTTCTTAGTCGTTACTCTGGAAGTTTTAACGTCATGACTTCATTCTTCATTTTGAAGTACTGACTGAAGCGTACAATTGCGTACCTATTTGGAGAAACAAGAAAATTAAGTTTTAACATCTTTGTGACAAATTTAGCCCTTTTCTCCACACCAGCTTTTTAAGAGTTATATTTTTAGCTTTTTCTGCCACCTAGTGGCAACTTAATTTGTTGTGCATTAGCAACCCTCCAGATCTATTTAGTTACATTGAACAGGTACAGTAAATAGTAAATACTTTTAAAGACAAATGAGCGGATGGGCTACACTGTATCAGCCTGGTTTCCATTTCCTAAGACATTTCACCTAGTCAAAGGTTTCAAACTCGGCCAACAAGTGATACAGGCTTAAACCAGTAGTAATATTACTATTAATATTAATTAGTAAGGACAGCATGCTTGATATTCGTAGCATATCACATAAATCAATGTGGCTTCATCCGGGGATACTTAAATCCAAAGACTGAGGCCATGGACAGACAAGACAGCTCTTTCAAAAACCCTGAGAAAAGCCCCAGTTCACAGAAACATTGGAAGTCTTACCGGCCCCCACAAAAAACAGTTTAAAAAAAAAAAAAAATGATAGGAGCACCTGTAGCTTTAAAAACAGATGCTCAGTGACTGTTGCCAGGCAACCAACCCAATATCGACCTTCAAGCCTTGGTCTCTGTCAGAAAACCGCAAGAGAAGGGGACAGGAAGGATTCATCAGGGCTAGGTTCACCAGCAGACTTGCTATCATGTGACTTGCACGACTCACCCAGGATAGGCTGCTTACTACTGTTTAACAGCAGCCACCCCATGACAGCCATGTGCTGTAATAGTTTCAGATTAAGATCTGGGAAGCCACTCTGCTGTGGAAACTCACTGTGATTTTGGGCCAGCCACACACTTTCAGCCTAACTTAATTCAGAGGGTTGTTGAGAGAAAACAATGGAGGAGAGGAGAATGCTATAAATCACTTTGGGTCCCCGTTGTGGAAAAGGCAGGATATGATATAAATAATAAATATACCTGAAGTTGGAGGGTCAGGTAAAAGGTATGTTGATGGGTGTGCGTGGAGAAGAGAAGCAGGGAAAGGTGAGGATATGGGGGCTGCCATGAGAAGAGAAACAAGAACTATGGAGGGGGAATACAGATAAAAGTGCGGGACTCCTCACAAATTCTTTTCCCCCCACCCCCTCATGTTTTTAATGCTTACAAGAGTCCTGCAAGGTAGATCAATGTTATTAATACCATACTGTGGTTTGGGCTCAAAAAGAAAGGCTGCTAAGACCATGCAACGTATTCATGACTGAGGTTAAGATTTCACCTGGGAACATGTTGGTTCAGAAACAATGCCCCCAATATGATTAAGCACCATAGAACTTCTAAAACTTTAGCCAATTAAAATGATGGAGCCCACTTTAAATGACAAGATGGAACAAACTGCACACTTGCTCATTTGTAACTAGTGGCCTTCCTTCCAACAGTTGCAGCGTTCATCCAATGCCAATCACAGGCTGGTGTTCTATGAATGTGTGCCTTTCCTCCCCCTTCTGCATTACAATTGTCCTTCCCATATTCTGTAAGGAGGGCAGCACACCACAGTTTCCCAGTTAAGACATTAAGGCAAACTATGGACTGCCTACAAAGTGGAAAGTAGAGAGGGGACTGCATAGTAGGGTGAAAAATGGAGCACATGAGCTCAAAATTAATTCCAGGTATGACCACATAGCAACAACCCACATTATGCTCTAACACATGGAGACAAGCAGGCAAGGAAGGGGGAATCCCATCCATTTGCCAGTAGCTCATCACTGACCCCTCCACCAAAAGCTGTGTGGAAGGGAGGAATTTTGCTTGGCCATCTCCTGCCCATCTGCTCTCAGATCCAGTGGCGGGGGCTCCCCTCCCTCCAAAACTGCAACTTCAGCAGTGGTTTCAGTGTGGGTGAAATGTTAGATGGTCTCACAGATGTCTCACCCACCTAGAGCACTGTGCTTCAATTGTGGTTTCAGCAGGGGAGGCACAGCAGAGCCTTCCATTTTTAATTGCCCAGCCACTTGGCCACCCATGCATCCTTCCTGCCACTGGAAGTTAAGAGCAGCTCCTGGTCTCCCTCCCCCCACCTGCTTGAAGTATGGGGTGGCAGCAGATCCTGCTTCTCCACACCTGTTCACAACACCATCGCCTCACTGTTGGGGAGATGGCTCCTACCGCTCCTCCATACCCACTGGCCAGCCTCCAGAGAGCAGGTGGGGATGGACTGTAAAGGATATGCAGGGTCATCTGGCTTATTTTTCCCTCCCTGTGGCTGGTAAGCTAATATAGCGTGAGATTGCACTGATGTGTTCCTGTATTTGAAAGGATTTGTAACCCCCCCTTTACATTTTCAGATGCTTAACCTAAGTTTGCTCAAAAATCTCACTTCTATATAAATGACCCTGATCCAAGTAATCACAGATGTGGCCATTTTCAGGAAAGCTCTGTATCTACTCCCATTTTCCCTAGCGTTTCTAGCTGTGTCCCCCAAACCACAACATCCCAGAATCGTCCATAGTTTCATAATGTCTGGGCATTTTTTATCTGCAAGCAAGGCAAACAAATGCAATTCTTGGCACCCATATCAAGGTTTTGGTTCAATTAGCCAGTTAAATGTAGGTTAACATCTCTAGACAATATTTCAGAAACAAAAAGAAAATGAGTACTTCAGGCAACAAAATCCTGCATTTCAGACTTGGAAGCACATCTGCCCCACTGGTGGCTGTTCACAAAATCAGTGTTAGAACCAGCAGTTCACAGGCAGAAAAAGATTTAGAGATGGTACACTTACCCTAAAAAATCAAATTCAATGGTGGAGTATTTTGCTTGAATTAGGGCCCATAGTCCCCAGAAGAAGTGAGAGGCCTGCAGTTAAAAAGAAAAGTGAAGGATTTGACAAAAAGCTATTTAAGAATGAAGATTACAGTACAACAAACGTCTCAATTAAGGACCTCATCCCGACTGAATTGGGATCCCTTCAGAACTTGGCCCAGTTCTAAGCTGAGTTAGTGTGAGCTAGTTTTTAGCCTCTGGCTTGCACATTTGTCTCAGCTCAGGAAAAATGGCCCCAGAGCAAACTAATTTATGCTCACAACTTTAATGCTGGTAGCTCACGAAGTAGAATTTTTGTTCACAAGATTCCACAGCTTACAGGGAGTACTGTTTGACACTACTTTGAAACTTCATTCTTTTTCAAATAGGCTTTGAAGGCTTCTTAAGGCTTTGTGTAATGCCAACAGAAGATACAGTATTACTGAGTAAATTCATTATTAATTTAAGTAACTTTTTACACATTAATCACTTTGCGATGCAGGTTGTGGGGCATATGATACACGTCAAATGGAAACTTAAGATGATGTTAAGTTAAATTGTTGCTAATGTTTTACCAAAACTTGGAACTGGCAAAGTATTTTTTTTGTGACCACCCATACTGTTAGTGACACAGCTTATTTAAATTTTCCCAGGTAAAGCCTCAGACCAGAGGGATAAATTACTTCCTAAACTACTTATACAACCTTAGTTTTTATTCTGTGGCGTCTTAAAAGTGTTGCACATCTGGAAACCTTTCAAAACAAAGCCATGCCAATGTCTCCCTCTCTTACAAAGCATGTGCTTCTGTGTTTAGTACTTATGCTCAACATGGTTCCTGTTTCTTCTAATGTAATCTCCTACATAATGATGTTTAGTAAACACTGAAGATCTATTTCTGGCAGCCTGCTCATGTGTGGCCCGCAAATTGGATGGGCCAGTCCCAAACCTTACACAAAATTCCATTCCTCAAAGCACAAGCATTGTAATTGTTAACACAGTGCCACAGTTAAATGGCCAACCAGCAGTTTCCCAAACTAGATTTGCAAATATACCAATTAGGTAAAATTAGGGAAAAGGCTATATATAACCTGACAGCTTTTCCCAACAAAATACTTCCATTCTAAAGGCTTTTTCTAAAATACAGATGTAGTCTCATCCCAACCAGTAAAGCCTCTGGCACTGAATCAAGAACAACATCATTTGCTCACGTAAATATTAGGTCCAGAAGCCTGAAAAAAAGCAAGAGGTAGCTACACTGTGATTAGGATATCAAAATACAAAGCCCTACTTAGTCTAACCATAAAGCATTTAAGAGAATTTGTTTGCATATCCCACTTAACATGGGGTGTACATGCTGAGATTCAGTGTGGTGTAATGGCTAAAGCGCAGGACTAGGATCTGGCAGACTTCAGGTTCAAATCTCCACTCGTGCCATTTAAGGTTGCTGGGTGACTCTGGGCTGCTCACACACTCCCAGCCTAACCTACCTCACAGGGTTGTTGTGAGATTTAAAATGGAGGAGAGAAGTATGACGTAAGCTGCTCTGGGTCCCCATTGGGAAGAAGGGGTAGGATATACATAAAGTAAGTAAAATAAAAATAATCTGCTGTTTGTCTTCTTTCCTGCCTCCAGGCAGGATACCTAGGTACCATCCCAAGGTCTACTGTGCTGGCTGGCTGCTGGCCATGCCTTACTATGCACACATTCTATTCCCTATTGGGAGGGGAACAAAGAGGGAGTGAGAAGTGAGGAGGAATCACAGGAACCTAACCTCTTCCTCAATACTGACTACAGAGACACCCTCCTCTTCCCTCTATTCTATCTAATACATTATCTACACTGTACTCAAATAAATATAACTTCTACAACGCACCCCTGGCTCCTTTTTCCTTGCCCCATTTCAATAGATTGGCTAACCTTGTCTTCCATCAGAAAGAAAATATAAGCTTGGGAAAGGAAAAATAATTAGGTCATTCGCTCACTTGCTCTCCCCCCGAGAAATCAAGAGGGACAGTATGGCAAAAGACGGGCTACAACTTGCTTTTGACAGTAAAAATGTTGTGTGCGGAGCAATTTCTATAGGACACATTGACTGGACTTGTCCCCTGCACAAGTCATCACCAGCAGAAATGTTAATAATAATAATTTTTAATTTATATCTCGCCCTCCCTGCCGAAGCAGGCTCAGGGCGGCTCACATAACATAATATAACATAAATACAGCATTACAGTAGTAGATAATAAACAAACAAAATACCCCATTTAAATTATTACATTAGTTAAGCATTAAAACATCAGTAAAACAATTTAAAACACAGATTAATTTGGTGCTACAAATACAACATAGCTTGCATAGTGATGATATAATACTTCCACACTAAAAAGCCAGCTGGAAGAGGATGGTCTTACAGGCCCGGCGGAACTGGTTAAGGTCCCAGAAGGCCCGTACCTCTTCTGGTAGCTGGTTCCACCAGCGGGGTGCTGTAACCGAGAAGGCCCTCTCTCCTGTTTTCAATTTGACCTCCTTCGGCCCAGGGATTGTCAGCAGGTTTTGCGAGCTAGATCGAAGCACTCTCTGGGGAACATATGGGGAGAGACGATCCCTAAGGTAGACAGGTCCTCGGCCATATAGGGCTTTAAAGGCAATAACCAGCACCTTGTAACGAATCCGGTACACAATTGGCAGCCAGTGCAGTTCCCGCAGCCCAGGCTGTATGTGCTCCCACTTAGGGAGTCCCATTAACAGTCTGGCCGCTGCATTCTGCACTAGCTGCAGTTTCCGGGTTCAGCACAGGGGCAGCCCCATGTAGAGGGCATTACAGTAGTCTAATCTCGAGGTGACCATTGCATGGATCACTGCTGCCAGGTCATCATGCTCCAGGAAGGGAGCCAACTGCCTCGCCCGTCTCAGATGAAAAAAGGCAGATTTAGCAGTGGCTGCTATCTGGGCCTCCACTGACAAGGAAGGCTCAAGTAGCACCCCAGGCTCTTGACCCTGTGCACTGTTTTCAGTGGCGCACCATCAAAGACCGGTAGGGGAATTTCCCTTCCTAGACTGCCACAGCCCAGGCACAAGACGTCTGTCTTCGTTGGATTCAGCTTCAACCCACTCAGCCTGAGCCATCCTGCCACGGCTTGCAGTGCCTGGTCCAGATTTTCTGGGACATCACCAGGCCAGTCGTCCATCAGTAGATAGAGCTGGATGTCATCTGCGAACTGATGGCAACCCAGCCCATACCTCCGGGCAATCTGGGCAAGGGGGCGCATGTAGATGCTTGGATGTTGTCCAAAGAAGAGTACCATCAATTGTTTAATGCAGCTGCAGAGGTCAGAGTTCTCCTCTGATGCTGCCTATCCACAGAAACTGTGGTACTGAGTGCTGGGATTTCTGCATTCAGATGTCATAACGAACCAGGTTCAAAATCTTAGCTTAGCACCCACCAACATGCCTCTGGTTTGTTGGGCCGCCTATCATTCAGGCATCGTGCTAAATGTGGTTAAATCGGTGTTTCACTCTGTGAGCACAGATCTACTGGGTGTGCTCAAGGTCCAACCACAGATTCCGTGGTCAAGAGCATTGAAGGGTTTTGCGCTTAAAGAACAAACTTGCAGTGCGTGTGCCAAGAACATTTTAAACCTACCAACGCGAACTGGTTGACTTGAACATACAGCACCTCCACCTCTTTCTCTGTGACATTGGTTCCAAACCCTTTATACTCCTTGTAGGCTTCAAGGTAAGCTCTCAGCCACTGCTCCTGTAGTTTTCTGCTTGGATAGAGGCTATAGTCTACCTCACTTACTCCTAAAAAAAAAGAAAAGAGGAAAGCATCAATTATGAAAAAGTTTAAGGTTCCAGCAGGTGCTCACTCAGATGACAAACCATTGATTTGTTATCCATCAACTGAAATGCAGACCACATGTGACACAAGTCCCCCTTCCAGCTGAGATCCTCTGTCCTTCCTTCCCAAATACTGCTGCTCAGGACCAAGAGATCCTTGGAAATGGCACTGGGTGTGTCACTGTGTTCTGCAATGGGAGAAGGAGAATCTGCAGACACTGCATTAAGTGAACAGAAGTACATTTCTGCTCTCACAGGAGCAAAAGCAGATACAACTCTAACTGAGTTACAACTCAAAATGAAAATACAGGGGGGAAATGCACATATCTTTTAATAAATGCTCAGCAGGCACGCACCCCTTTTATTTCCAATGGTGTTATATGTGCATTTTCTTTGTCACACATTATAATTCAAGTAAAGTTGGCCTTCTTCCTCTTATGACATTTGCCATTACATTTTTGAACAATATAGGGTACACATGGAAGCAAGTGAAAAACAGGAATACAATACAACAGGAGGAAATACAACAGTGGTATGAGACTGTTACAACGAAGGACAGCTCCCCTTGCCCCACTCTGGCACCATGAGATCTCAAAGGGTCCTTTGACTTGCATTCTACACCCATCCACCCGCCCCACTCCAGCCTGGCCTCCTATCGCCGCACCGAAGTATTCTCCAAAGGATTCGATATCCAGGATAATGGAGACCAGGTGCTCAAACAACACCATGAGCCCTCCCCAATTCAGTTGCTGCCGTCTATGTGCAGCAAGGAAGGGGAAGTGGGAGACAGGTAAGTAAGCAATGCATAAACACTATTCCTAATCAGACAAAGAATTTTTGGTCAGGCTAGGGTTGCTAGTACAGAGGTGAGGGGGCTGGTGCTCTTCAGAAATTACAACTGTTCCCCAGACTACAGAGATCAGCTCCCCCGGAGAAAATGGACGCTTCAGAGGGTGGACTGAAAGTTGTTTACATTATTAATATGGATGGATGTAAGCATGCTTACTGTTATCACATCCATGCTGAGCTCCCTCCCTTTCCCAGGCTCCACCCCCAAATCTCTAGGGATAATTTCCCAATCCAGAGATGGCAACCCTAAGTCAGCCCAATACTGACCTTAGTCATCATAACCAAGAGTTCTAGATGAAACTTACATATGGAAGCCATGTTAAACTAAGCTACCTGCAAATTCATTGAAGTGATTTCCAATGTCGTAAGCCAAGTAATTGTATCCAGAATACTCATAGTCAATGAACTGAACATCACCTACATGAGACACAAAAAATAAAAAGTGTAAGAGGAGTTAAGTATAGGAGAAACAAATGCCCCACATCTTCAGTGTGCCTTGACAGTGTTCCAGTTTTTTGTGCTTATTTGCATGCACTTAAAACATTCCAAGATAAGGATTTAAAAAAAATAAATAAAAAAAGCTTCTTTAATTAACAAAGGTATACATTCCTATACATGTTCAATCTACAGAGTTTAAGATTCCTAAGCATCAAATTTTATTTTGTACCACAGGGGGACAGTAGTTATCTTAATACTCATTAAAACTGCATTTGACACATTTTAAAATACAAAATACTCCCTTTGACAGACTAGCATTCTTACAGGTAGGGTTTATTTTTTATAAACACAATTGTAGTGGTTTTGCATGAGGGAATGAATGTACTGTATATATATATATATATTTTCCCCTGTAGCCCTTGCTTCCTCACAAGGAATGGACACAGTAAAAAAAGTTACCTTGCTTATGTTGTAGCATACACTCATTCCCCCAAACAAAAAAAATGTTCTCATACCAAAAGAACTGTGTAGCCCATGATGGAGAGACCATGCAATACTCCAATCTTTCCTCAAATGTTCATGTTCTCCAGATTTTGACTAAAAATCTGAAATAATACAATGTCACTAATATAAAAGTAATACAGAAATTGCTGCGGTGATTAAAAGTTTGGCTCTGAAACGTCTGCATTTGAAGACTTGAGTAGAAGTATGAGTTTGTTTAGTGAAACACCATCATTTTTGAGTGTTTCAATGTGACCTTCAGAGTTGTCCCACAGCAAGTGCATACCCATAGAATTTAAAAGGGGTTTAAATAGACATTTATTTTTATAAGGAACCATGGGAATTATAATTGCCGGTGGGGGGGAGGGGGAGAGAGGCATGTTAGAAAATTTTCAGCATTTCAATAATGCTACAGATTTCCAGGATTCCGGAAGGGGCGGGGATGGGGACAACATGATTGTTTTGGTTTTATACCTGTTTAAATTGGTAGCAATAGATACCTTCTAAAACTTCTAGAATACGTCTAAACAATGGAAATTTAAATTCCACAAAGGTTCCTCAGCAAGGACCTTGCAAGAAGCTGGAGAATAATTTACATCCTACGGGCAGATAATGAAACTTTAGTTCTTGTAGCTGTTAAATGATGGCTGTTCACCATTTCCTAACCCAATTATCTTTTAAAGTCATTTTTATAAAGTATCAGTAAAAAAGAAAAGAAAAGAAAAGACATCACAGCCTAACCAGGATTAATAGAGCTAACTTTAAAAGAAGCCCATTCATATGGTCCTTTTTATCCAAACATTTGTCTTTAAAGTCGATAACAGATGGCAAGTAAAAGGTCTGCTGGTACCAAGCATAAGACAGACATTTAACATAAACGTTCTACTGCACCCAAGTTCTACCTTGGGATAGAAGTCTGCAGTGCCATTAATCACCACCAAGTAACCCTCGCTTTAATTCAAAATGCTAATTTCCAGTTACAATTAACAGCATTACAAAATTAAAAATAAAAATATGAAGCTAAGATACAGATGAGGCTGTTACCAGGCTCCGTGCTCTCCTAGGGGGAGGTGCATGCGAACAAGTGATGCGATAAACCTCCAGTCAGTGCCTTTAAGTAGCACGGTGCACGCCGCCAGTTGGCAGCAACAATGGCATACCTAATCTGTAGCAGATGAAGAAAATTTGGCAAACTCATATTTGATAAGACACAAAACTTTAAAGAGAAAAGTTCTGCATTTCACTGGTCTTCCTTTTTGCAGACCACTAACTAACATTACAGTGGAACTCAGCCTTAAATTTAAGTTTTGCAAGAAATACAGATGCACAGCTCCCTTTGATTTTGTACCTCAATGAAACATGACTGTAAGAAAATATAATTGGAGGAGGTGGGGGGTTGAGGGTAACACTCTGTATACATCAAGGAGAAATCCCTTGTAAAACTCACTGAATGATATAATTAACAAATATTAGTTCAGGAAGGGGAGCCATATTTTTCACACAAAGAACTACATTTTCAAGTCTTCAGGAGGATGAATTTGCCATACTGACTTACTTAAGATCTAGTTCTATGTCTGTGGAAAATGCACACTTAATATTTTCAAGATTCTCTACTGAATGTGTCAGCTGAGCTGCTTTATCACAATTTTTGTTTTTAGGGAATGAGAATTAGAAAAAAAGAATGGAAGGTGGGGAGGGGAGCAGCAGCACAAGGAAACCAAAAGAGACAGAAGGTGAAGGAGGCATAGAAATATATGCAGGTTTGCATCCCGTTCAAAGAACGGTACAGAAATATTCTGGAAGAATTCAATATGAACACAAGAGCCATGCTACTTCTTAAGAGAGCCAGTTTAGTGTAGTGGTTAAGTGCATGGACTCTTATCTGGGTGAACCGGGTTTGATTCCCCGCTCCTCCACTTGCACCTGCTGGAATGGCCTTGGGTCAGCCATAGCTCTAGTAGGAGTTGTTCTTAAAAGGGCAGCTACTGTAAGAGCTCTCTTAGCCCCACCAACCTCACAGGGTATCTGTTGTTGGCGGGGGGGGGGGGGGAGGTAAAAAAGACTGTGAATGCTCTGACACTCTTGAGATTCAGAGTATAGGGCGGGATATAAATCCAATATCATCATCATCTTTAAAAATCCGATATCGACAACTTAGTGGGACACATGTCAGTGCTATTCAGTGAGCAGAGTTCGTGGGGGGGTTTTAAATGGCATATAGCTGTGTTACATAAGGCACCGTTGTTTGATTTAATATCCTGAATGGTGATAGTCTGCGTTAGTGAAAGCAGCAAGAGACAGCTTTGACTGGCACAGTGCTGATGTCTGACCTACCTCCGGGTTCTATATTCCATGAAAAAGTGTCAAATTTCTGGTCAAAAAGTTAGATGAATACGTTATAAGAATTTTTAATCAGTGTAATGATGTGTATACAAAGCTAAAAGCAATTTGAAAATACACGACTGGGTGTTAAATATAACACTCTGAAACCCTAGTTTTATAGGAACTCATATAAAAGAATGCATTGTTTTTAGACATTACAGCTCTCTATTCCTTAGCGAACAGGATAAGAATGTTGGTTTTGACAAGGAATATTTAATAAACATTTCAGAATTCATGTGTGTGTGTGTACAGTGCTGTCAAGTTGCAAATGACTTATGGTGACTAGGTAAGTTTCCAAGGAAGAGACAGAGGTGGTTTGCCATTGCCTGCCTACGGCTAGCAACCTTGGACCTCCTTGCTGGTCTCCCATCCAAATATGAGATCAGGATAACCTGGGTCATCCAAGTCAGAGCTTTAGAAGTCATACCAGAGTAGAATTCAAGAGGAAGAAAACAGACCTCAAGAAAATCAGCTTTTATGCTACTTATTCTTCAAGGTATTCTTAATTAACCATCACAGTTTGTAACAGATAGTTTTACTGGTTGAAAAACTAGACAATGGCCTGAATCTTTGAAAATGTTCAATGAACACAGTTTGTTACTTAAGCAATGGCACAAATAATAGTGATTGGACAAGAACATTTGAAGGCTGAAAGAACTACTAACCAGCAGCCTTGCCATCTTTTCATTTGGTACTACTGCTCTCTTTATAAAACACATAAATATACTCCTAGGCTGGTAGGGCACCTACTTCCTGAAAGATCAGAACACCTAGAAGAGGCAAGGCAATACTGTCCCCTAGAGTACTAAACAAAGAATCTATTGTGCAAAATGCAATACATCTAGACTACAGGTAGACATCAAGGGGCCAGCACTTCTTTTTAATCCAACTGATCATTGTAATTCTATCAAATTAGTAAGATTTTAAAAGAGAAGTTTAGACACAATTATTAACCATGGTCACTCAAATTACTCAAACATGAGAATGTACTTGGAAGAAGCTGTTGTCTCACTTTCATCTGCTTTGGGACAATTCAGTGTCTGGCTTGCACTACATCAGAACCAAGCTATGGTTTGCGTTTACCCTGCAAACTGAGGCTGCAAACTACAGTTATGCGTCCAACATGCAATCCTGGTTTTTAGGGCAAGCACAAATCACAATATGGCTGTTCAGATGTAAAGGTAAACTATGATTTTTATGTAAACCAGGAACTAATGTATTTGTGGCATACTATGGAAAGGCTATCAGAAGCTCCCTTTAAACTTGTAATTGTAGATGATTTGTTAAGGGGGGGGGGGAATGATAATTCTGTTAACGTTGCATTTCTGCTGATGTTCCCTGAGGAAAAAAGTATGCAAGGTCTGGAAACCAACACTTCTAAGTAAGGACACTAATACAGAAACTGGTAAGAGAAAGCATATTAAGCAGTCAAAGAAAGCAGACATAAAGAATATGGCCAATCATTTAAGAAACGGAAAACTTCATTAAGAAATGTTTAAGAAATGTGATCTTCAGTATGAAAATACTAAACTGTATATTTTTAAAGAGAGAAGTATCTAAAAGTAAAAAAGAGAGCAGACCATTTAGATCAGAACACTGGCATCCCTAGCAAAGTACCTGAACTCCAGTTTTAGGAGACTAAGGCAAAGACAGTTTTTCTTTAACAAAGCTAATTGGTTGAGAACTATCATTTGCTAAACTGCAGCACCAAATGTAGACAAGAGTCTTGTAGAACTTTAAGAGCTAACAAATTTTTGCATAAGCTTACATGGACTAGAGCCACTTCCTTCAGAATACATCCTCTAGTTCATGAAAGCTTACGTTAGAATAAAATACCAGCCTTTAAAGTGCCAGGCTCCTGTTAAATGTAGAAGATGAAGATGGGATCTCAAATGGCAAAATCACTAATTTTTAAAAACAATATACAACTCAAAATAGACCAAGTGGCATATTAACTGATGTCATGGTTTCAAAGAATGGTTTTCAAAGAAGAACATGTTTTAATTTATTGAGGGGGGAAATCTAGAGAACGAAGTGCATCTTTAAGTTGTTCTTTGTTCTTATTCAAACACTTGCAAAACATTTAAACCAGCTGTATTTGAACTGTATTTTTAAAAATTTGTATTTGTAAAAATTTGGCCAACGTTTTTTTAAAGTTAAAGCTGAGTTTCCACTGCAAAAATAAATGATTCTTCTATATGTACCACTTTCATAAATACTGCTGCCCAGCACAAGACAATACACAGCTTTAATATTTTACAAATAGTTTTGTGAGTTCAATATTAAAATAGTGCTTGAGATAATCAGCATTACAAAAGACTTAGGCATGGTGAAGGCTAATTTACATGATCATGTGAAGAAGTGGTTATTTGTTCACTGCAGGGCAAACATGATCATATGAAATCTGCCCTTACTGTGTTTGTGTTGTGCTGCAATATTCAAATACTTCATCTTCAATCGACACATTCTAGCTACTACATACACTTCACATTCCCCCCATACTTTAAAAGTTGCAAGCAATGTTCCATATTGAGAGTTTCCCTCTCCCCCTCCCTGTTCCCAAACACTAAACACTCACACACTGGCTTTTGTAGAAATGCTCTTAAATGATGTACTGCTCTCACTGATTTATTCTCCACTCTGTTTGCAAAAGAAAATGACAGCATATTTGTTTGAAAAGTGGGAATGTCAAGCTTAGCAATGCTGACACTGTTGAATTCTGAACTACTCTCTTGGGCTTGTAGTTAGAACGGGACCCATTATTAGAAGGGTCTGCATCACTTTCCTCAGAGCTGACAAAATATACGTTTATCATTTTCTATAAGTTTATCGTCTGTAAGTTTACACAGCTCCATCTAGTAATATTGTTTGCATTGCAATAAAATTTAAGATGTGTGATCTAAATAGATTCTGGAAGAGTAATCTGTGACTACAGTGCGTCAAAGTACTCTTGCAAGTAGCCAACATAACACAAGAACTACAGAAGAGCAGTTTCTGCTGTGGGCATAACAGCACTGGTGCCCCGTTAATATTTGGGATTCACTTATTAGCTACTTTTCAAGTTTGCCATGTCTGAATTGTGAACTGTGCAAAACACACGGTTCTTTAATGTGCGTACAAGGTATCTTGTTTTTGCACAACCTGTTTATACTGAATAAAATCAGAAGGAATAAGCACACAGGAGAAAATAATATGACTGGGGTTAGCAAAACCCTGGCACCTGGTCATTTAATTCTGACATCCAGGAATCTGAAGTGCTTTATCAGCAACAGGGAACTGCTGCAGAGATAGCAAAGATACTGCACATCTGCATACAATATTTTCTTTCAGTCACAGCCAGTGTATATTTACCCTTCTGATAAAGCCAGCATCAAATGCAAAGTTCAACAGATTTTTCTGAAAAAGTTTCGCACAGATCATAAATTCTCCTTTGCTTCATTATGAACAATCAAGTTTGATTCTGCTCCGATACAAACGTGGCACATATGTATATGAGACTTCTCTCCAAACCATAATTTGCAAACTGGATCCCAAAACCTGAAATGCACATTTTCTCCCCCCCCCCCCTCAGAGTGATATCCCACCCCTCACCTTCAAACCGTTACCTACAATTTCATGTTAAAAGGAGACTATCCAGCATCTTAAGTAATGCAACCCATGCTTCAACCATAATTGCAATCACTGATTTGCGAGAAACCCATGATTCACATTGGTTAATATGGAACATTGATAAAGGCCAGAAAGAGAAGATTGCCCCAAAGAGGGGGGGAAATACATACTCTCAAAGCTGGCTTTTGCCTCAATTAATGCGTTTAAGTTACCAAAATTAAAACCCATCAAAATTTACAAATATCTACATTTTTAATAACTTGATTATTCAGTTCTTAGAACACAAAGCATTCTTTTCAAAACTTGAAATACTGTTGAAACTCTGCCACAATAAAAATAAATCTAATTAGCCAGTTTCTAGAATCCTTCCTACCTCAAATATATTTACACATAAAGCCTTAAAGATACCTATGTACCTCATCAGCAGGATATAAACAGAGTCTTGGAAAGTATCTTTCCAGATACTTCACCATGTAGAATTCCTCCGTGGCATCAACAAATCTGACAAATCAGAATAATACACAGGTAATACACAATAACCTGGAGACATTTGCTCCTAAGGCTGTCGGAAACAATACGTTTTTTACCAACAATTAAGACAATTTCTGCTACTAGTACAATGGAATGATAATTGATATTATGATTCTTTTAAACATATTAACAGCTACAATTAATAATTTATTTAGACAGTATTTCTATACAGTACGCTAGTATGGCACTGAACGTGTCTCAAACAAATTGTAATAAAGTATGTTTAGGCAGGTTTTTAAGTACAGTGGCAACTATCTAAGCACAAATTACTGTTATATATCAGGCAATACATAATAAAAGATTACTTACAGCTGTATTCAATACCTACCTTGTTTTTGATTGTAGATGATATTTTTACACAACAGATCATTGTGACAAAGCACCACTGGGGAGCCCAGGTTAGACAGTCTCTCCTTCATCCACGCCATTTCCTCCTGAAGGATCTGAGGACTTGGGATGTCCCTTAGAAACCTTTGGAGTTTGAAAAGAGAATGTACTGAGCTCAACAGTACCATGGAAGTCATTCTCAATATGTTATATAAGAACTTAAGGGAAGCCATGTTGGATCAGGCCAATGGTCCATCCAGTCCAACACACTGTATCACACAGTGGCCAAAAAAATTATATATATATACACACACACACACACACACACACACACACACATATATATACACACTGTGGCTAATAGCCACTGATGGACCTCTGCTCCACATTTTTATCTAACCCCCTCTTGAAGCTGGCTATGCTTGTAGCTGCCACCACCTCCTGTGGCAGTGAATTCCACATGTTAATCACCCTTTGGGTGAAGTACTTCCTTTTATCCGTTTTAACCCAACTACTCAGCAATTTCATTGAATGCCCACAAGTTCTTGTATTGTGAGAAAGGGAGAAAAGGACTTCTTTCTCTACTTTCTCCATCCCACGCATAATCTTGTAAACCTCTATCATTCACCCCGCAGTCGACATAAAATGATAATATAAAATATAAAAATGATAGTCTGTTCCATCACCACAAATGTAATATTCAATAAGCCCCTTTCTAACACTGTAATAAAGTGCTGCAAGCTATATGCAATTTCTGGCCAATACTTTTGCTTAGAATTTAATTACAGACCAACATTTCCAAGTGGAACATGGATAATAAAAGCTATCCCATGGCAGGCTTTTGCCAAATTCAAGTTGCACAATAAGATTCAGAAAATAATCTAAACATTTACCTTTTGTGCAGTTCCTCATCTGCAAATTCCTTTGGTATTAGAGAGAAGTATTTCCCCATCTTCAGCCATAAATTGGACTTGGGAATCCATCCATTGTGAGCATGAATAGCATGTATTTTAGCAAGTTGCCTGGCTATAAGCCTGCAAGAAATTGAAGTTTCGCATAAAACAAAATTTCACTGTAATAATGTTTACAAGTAGCTTGACTTTGACCAATGTCCACTTAAAACACTGAGAACTCTATTACTAACATACAAAAGGCAGGCAAAGATAGCAAAGTACTACTATTGCTGAAGGAACAAGAGATGTTGATACTTACACTTCACAGAGTAAGATCATTAATCAGTGGTACTTTCAAATTACAACTTTAAAACAACACTAGAATGAAAGCTCTAACACCAGTTTCAAAGAGACAGAGTGCAATTTCTCCCCACAGGATCGGTTCCTTAGCAGGCTCTGTTGGGCAGTCTAGCTTCCATTGGGCTGCCCAGCAGAGCCTGCAGGGAGAGTTCTACCTGAAGGATCAGCTCCTAGGGAAGCTCTGTTGGGAAGTCAGGTTTCAGCCGGGCAGCCCAGCAGGGCCCCAGTTGAGCCTGCAGGGAGAGTTCTCCCCACAGGAACAGCTTCTGGGAGGGCTGATGGGTGAATGTGTTGGGCTGTCAGGATTAAATGGCTGGCAGCCATTTCATGGCCTCAGACTGCCCAACAGAGCCCTCCCAGGAGCCAATCCTGAGGGAAGAAATCTGAGATCTTCCCTCCCTCCTTTCTGCTAGTAGTGGAGAGCAAAACCAGCCTGTGAAATGGCTGCCAGCCATTTCAACCTAATAGCCCAACAGGTCTGGCCAGCAGATAAATTAAAATGGCTAACTTGATATTTGGTATTACTGACTAGACCCAAATAAAAGCTGAATAATTTCAATTTTTATTTCCAGATCACTATACCAGTAGCTGAATCAGATTCTCAAATCAAATCAGAAATGACTGAATAATGATTAAATAATGACTTAGGAAATGAATGAATAATACTGATAAGGTATTATTCGGGTATTTATTTGGCTCAGTTTATGCCAAATGCACACCCCTACTTTCAGCTGAAACAAAAATATATGCAAATAAATAGAAAGCCATCAGACTGCCTGTACAAAAGTAATACAACATTCTGAAGTGTCTTAAAGAAGACAGAAAACGGGCAGTACTATGGATAACTATTGTCAGCAAGACAGCCAAACAGAACCTTTAAGGAGCAAATGGCAAAGATGGAGGCGGGGACATACCAAAGTAAGCCTTCTTCACTGAGAAGGCAGAAAATCACACTTGTCAAATAGGGGAAGATTAGTGCCTGATCAGTATTTTAGTCAAGGGACACAGAAGAAGGGCTCATGCCTTTTTTTATTTTGTAAGCTGCTTATTTGTCCACAAAAAACTATGCTGTCTCTGAACATTAGATATAATTTACCAAAATGCACCATGGAATCTGCAAGGTGACAGTATGGCTGGAAAGCAATTTAAGCTCCTTGGAGAAAAATGAAAATAGAACACAACAAACATTAAACACAGTAATTCTGAAGTACTTACCTGAATATTTCCGGGTTGCAAACATGTTCTGGATCCAGGGCTTCTCCTGGCATGAACTCATAGCACAGGCCATTAGTGAAAGTACAGTAGAGTTGCGGCGCACAACCATGGGCCTGCAACACACGGAAGCTCTTTACTTCCTCCTCTCGATCAACTAACAGCTCTGTCTTATTTCCATAAATTCTAACAAGGACCACATCATCCAAATCTTCACCCACGTAACAGCCAATAAGCTTATTGGTAATTCCGTCCGTGAATAACTGTAAAAGCAAGAGGAATGCACGCATTAGGATTTCTACACATTTAAGACAGTCTGGAATATTTAGCAGGAGTGCTTGCATATTTAATTTCTCATCTACTAGAAAATCTTCAAAACCATCCAATGTAAGTAGCTTAAAAAAAAAAAGTTGTGCGCAAATGTGCTCCAAGAAACACTGATTGCATATTATTAGCCATTCCAACGTTTGGACAGCCCATCAGCTAAATCAAGTTAAGAGTAATATCAGAACAGCCCAGATGAGAAATGAGCTAACACCATCAGATTGTAACTATTCCCTGCAATGTACATTACATAGCAAATAGACAACAGCAATCATATCAACCTACTTTTTTCTGAGTGCAAGAGAGAAAGGACACACAAAAGCTATTGAATACAGAAAATTAAGAGCAAGGATAGAAACAGGGCTTTTAAAAAGTGAATGTTGGGGAAGGGAAATGCCAAAATATGTTATGATGCTGAAATTATTCCCAGTATAACCACAACTTGTTTGGCTAGAAAACAGACATTTAACTACTACTGGCAATCACTGTTTTAGAGAGATGTACCAAATTAAGTCACAGCCACTGATTTTTTGCTTCTGAAGTAACACTCTTTCCCCAAACCTGCTCATTATACATTTATTGCTATCATACAGTTAATGCTGTTGCTTGCTGTTCCTTTTCTACATGTCAAAGCCATTTTGCAAGAAATTTTATCCTAATTATTTTTACTGCCACTTTAATTTCATTATTCCTAACAGAAACTTACATGTACAAGGAAATTAGGTCCCAGACATCCAATACATTAGACTTTCTAACCCCACCCTCCAACACTACCATACATTTGCATCATGCTGCTATAAATAATTATTTTCATTCAAACATCTTTTGGAGTATGACATTTCAAAACCTGTCAAAATTCAAATGATAATGTTTTATATCTGACAAGTTTAGCAATACAAACCACAGGAACAGGCCACTCTTAACTTAAAGGTAAAACTGATGCTTAACTTCAAACTAAAATCAAACTTCTTACACAGGACCACTTACAGCTCACTAACACCAGCTGAAGTACGAACCAGGAACCTGATTTCTGTCTCAAGTAAAGCTGTTGGAAAATGATATTAAAGGACAGGCCTTGCAAAAGGGAATAATGCTGACTTTTGCAAAAGGAAGGCTTTACAATTCTTCAAAAGGGTCAACAAGTTGCACACAGGTGATGGTCATTTACAGACCTATACCCTCCAAGACATTCTGGCACACTCTCTTCCTTTTAAAAGGAAGGTAAGAAAGTGAGAGAAGAGGAAGACAACTTCTCTTAAGGATAAGAGATGGGAAAGCTTGGAAAGAAAGTCACTTAAGACTCTTCAACTTGCTCACTTTAAAAAAACCCTTCAACAAAGAAGACAGGACTGGATTTATACCCCATGCTTCACTTGGAGCTCAGAACAGTTTATAATCTCCTTCCCTTCCTCCCCCCACAACAGGTAGGTCGAGAGAACTGCTCGTGAGAGAACAGCTCTGAAAGATCTGTGACTGACCCAAGGTCACCCAGAAGTTGTATGTGAAGGTGTCACACAGTGGGGACCAAGAAGGGCTTTCTATTGGCTGCCACCACTCTGGTAAGGGTCTGCCTGGAAGGGCCCAGAGCACCCACCCAACCCTGTCTTATTTATTAAGAGATATCTTTTTAGCAAAACTGTTTTAACTGTGACCGATGAGACGTGAGGGCCCAGGCAGTTTAATGATAACAGTTTTAATGTAAGTGCTCAGACAATAGTGGGTAATAATACATTTAGTGCACAATGAAATAAGAAACAGTAAAGGTTGGTGTAAATAAACAGCTCTGATGCATCTGACTGGATGTTTCCTTTCTCTGATACCAAAGACTCACCCTTCTTGAATGAGGGAACCCTCCTGCTGCTCTCCAGTCTCTCCAGAGAGAACCTTTCTCCCTGCAGCCTTCTCCAGAGAGAATGCACTCTGTCTATGGCTTGGCCTTTTATGCTTTCCTTCCAGGTCCCAACTCCCAACCCCGCTTTGGGCTAGTTTTCCCTCCAAAACTCTGCCACCCAATCATATGGACAGAAGTGATCCTGGAAGATGTAGGCCCCTGTATCTACTTAGGCAGGCTTCTCCCTGCCCTCTAGGCCACACTAGGCCTGAGATCATGACAGAAGGAGTGGAGGATCAAACCCAGTTCTGCAGATTCCATCACTCTTAACCACCAGAGCAGTGCTACGGAGTCAGTCAAGTAGGCAACTGCCTAGGGCACCATCTGATGGCGGGGCGGGCTACTGCAGGGGTCAAGTGAGGAAGAGGATGCCTGCCGGGCGAGTGAGATGCTGCTGGACAAGGGCCTGCAACCCATGATGGTCACCCAGCCTATGAGAATGAGCAGCAGCTGGCCATGCAGCAGCAGCACTGACAAAATGCATCCCAATGGAGGCCTTGCCATCACTCCCTGCCCAATCAGCAAGGGCCCAAATCCCTCTGCTTGCCCTGGCATGAGCCTCGCCCTTTCTTTGGGCAAAAGGGGAGAGAGGAGTTTGTGGAGCCAATAGGGCTAGGACGGACTCTGCTGCCAGTGGGTCTGAGTCAGGAGGGTAGAGTCTTCTAGAACGGCCTCCCTGCTTCAGAGCTCTGCCACCAAGGCCACACCTGGTTTAGAAAAGGCCTGTGTGTGTTTCCTTGGGGAGGGGGTGTCCTAGACTACATGTACATTCTCTTTCCCTCCCCTGCCCTCACTACACCCAACTAGCTCTCTCTTTCTCTCAACCCCCCCACCCCAAGATATTTGGGATAAGCACCAGAAAAAGAAGCTTCTTTGAACTGTTTTCTATTTTAGACTTTTCTAAATGAAATTCTATAAGGCAAGGTGGTTCACATCCAAAACGTCCAATGGAAAACCTGAAAGTTTTGGGAACATTAAGAAAACCCTCCTTTTGGAAGAAGAAAGTGCCAAGGAGATCAGGTTTACTGCTCAGGATATGAGCGGAATGCACGTGGCGTTGCAATAATTATTCGAGCCCGCTCGGGCTGGAGTAACTTTGAGAAATTTTCTGACTCCCAGGGGCGATGTGTTATTTTGTGTGGACAACTGCAAGGCCAAAAGCTCGCCTTGGTCAACCTTTACGGCGCTAACAGAGATGAGCCCGCTATAATTTATGAAATCGCCAATATATTAAGGAAGTTGGATTTTGAGTGGTTAATTTTGGAGAGATTTCAACTTAGTCCTAGACAAAGATAAGGATCGCACTGCCAATTCAGTCTTGCGCTCCCCAAGGACGTGGGCGGCGCTTACGGCATTGATGACCGAGTTCGGCCTACTGGACGTGTGGAGAGAATGATACAGAGAGCGGAAAGGGTTTACTCATTTCTCTCATGTCCACCAAAGTATGGCTAGGATCGATTACCTGCTGATGTCAAGTTCCAGGTTCCATTTGGTTCAGAATGCCCAGATATGCTCTTTCTCTCTCTCAGATCACCATGGAGTAACTATGGAATTGAACATGCCTAACCGGCCTGAGAAAAACACCATGTGGTGTTTTAATAACTCGCTTGTGAACTATACGGTTTTCTGCCAGCAGATGACAAGGGAGATCCATCAGTTTTTTCAGACCAATGAGGGGTCGGTGGAGCATTATTTAAACGTTTGGGAAGCATTTAAAGCTGTAATGAGAGGTCGTATAATCGCGTACTCAGTGGCAAAGAAAAGGGAGCAGGCCCAACACGAGCAAGAGTTGGAGAAATTGCTGCAGGATCAATGGGAAAAATATTTCCAAAAACCATCACTGGCTCTCCATGGACAAATTCAACAACTAACATTTCAACTGAACTTGCTGAAGTCCCGCAGATCTGAATTTATATATGCCCAGATAAAGCACCAGTACTGGGAATTCGGTGAGAAGCAGGGAAAATTATTGGCTTCCAGGTTAAAGGGCCAGAGAGAAGGACGATGGGTCATGCAGATTAGCGACGACACGAGTACAGTTCATGTTACCCCTGCAGGGATTGCCGATCAATTTCGTCTTTTTTATCAGGCGCTTTATAAAGGCCATGTGGATGCGACTGATGATAAACAACATGCCTTTTTGCGACAGCTCTGTTTACCAGAACTGAGTGTGGAAGCTCAAGGGGTGCTCTCTGCGCCCCTAAGACTGGAGGAAGTAACGGCTGCGATTGGGGCACTCCGGCAGGCATCAGCTCCTGGACCAGATGGGTTTTCCCCGGCTTGGTATATAAGGTTTAAAGATATACTAGCTTCTAAACTGTTAAAGACTTACCAGGCTATTTTTGATAAGGGTATGCTTTCAAAGAAGTTCAATGCAGCATCTATCACTTTGATCCCCAAGCCGGGGAAGCCCTTACAACTTTGTTCAAGTTACCGCCCGATATCCCTACTGAACGTTGATAATAAGATACTGACAACCATACTTGCGCAGCACCTCCAGTCAGTAATAACTCAGGTGGTGAACAGAGCACAGACGGGCTTCATTCGGGGCCGTGCGGGCGTGGATAATGTTCGCTTAATTACCGATTTAGTCGCCATATACAATGAGAAGGAAGAACCTGCTTTTTTTAATATCCACTGATGCTGAAAAAGCTTTTGACCGTGTTGACAGACGGTTCTTGAGAAATGTGATGAGCCACTTGGGCTTTCCGGATGTGTTCCTTCGTTGGACCCAGCTGATTTATGAAAATGCTGCATCAAGAATCAAGGTTAACAGTGTTTTATCAGATCCAGTTGATTTATTGTGTGGAACTAGGCAAGGATGCCCGCTATCCCCTCTTTTGTTCAATATTTGTATTGAACCACTTGCCCAAGCGGTGCGTTGACGGATGGACATATACGGAATGAAGTACTGCTCATCTGAATTCAAAATATTGTTATATGCCGACAATGCTCTTCTGATGGTGACTGAGCCAGATTCTTCGATCCCAGCTATTATTAAACTTACTGATGAATTTAGCCAACTCGCAGGCTACAAAGTGAATTGGGGGAAAACGGAGCTACTTCAAGTGGGCAGAAGGAAGATTTCAGATGCAGTGGGACCGCGGTTTGCACTTCAGGAGGAATCTATTCAATATCTAGGATTGCTAATCCCATGCCGAATACAACACTTAGTGGGCTTGAACTTTAGGAAACTTATAGATAAGACAAAGTCTGATCTTGTTCGATGGAGATCTATCCCGCTGTCACTGTCGGGCAAAGTTAATGCTTTGAAAATGGTTATCTTCCAGCGATTATTTTAGGCTCTCCGTGCCCTCCATCAGTATATTCCGCAGAAATGGTTTCGAGAACTTAACTCACTAGTGGCGAACTTTCTGTGGGAAGGGAAGCGACCGCGTCTCTCTCTGGCACGGCTACAACTCTCCCCCGATCAAGGCGGGTTTGGCTTACCAGACTTAAGTGCTTATCACAAGGCCTATTTGTTGGCATTGGCTAATAGATGGAGACAGGCTGACGGAGGGGACTCCCCAGAATGGGTTGCTCTGGAGGCTGCATCGATTGTCCCCCTGTCTTCGTTAGAAGTACTGGGCTCGAATCACTGTCGAGATGACGTCCTACCTCCACCGATTCAGGCTGCTAGATGAATTTGGCAGCAATTCGGCTCTGCACAGGGCTTTAATGTCTTTTTACATGCCGCTACGACTCTCTGGGGCAACCCAGTATTAAAGGTCAGTGAACACCCGGTGGTTTGGACAAGACGGGCGGAAAAGGGGATTGTCACTTTAGACCATCTCCGCGATACAAATAGATAAGTGTTTTGGACTTTCGTGGAACTTCAAGATAAATATGGACTTGAGCCTAATCAATGGTTGCAATATTGCCAAATGAAGACAGCTTTAACACTGCTATTGGGACCAGATGCTTTGGCTGCTCCGGATCCCCCACCCCTTTTAGTAAGAATAAGGCGTGCTTTACAACATGACAAACCGGTACAAGCCTTATATGTGCTCTTTCGGTCCGGAATGCAACAACAGCTAATTGAGGAACTGCGGATAAAATGGGCTGATGACCTAAAAGTTAACATTCTGCCATTTCAGTGGAGTATGATTAGTAGGACAATTCAGGTTTCCAAGGATCAGCGTCTGATACTAATCCAGAAAAAAATTCATTTTCGAATTTATTGGACCCCAGCTCGTTTGTACAAACACAACCTTTCCTCTTCATCGTTGTGCTGGCGGTGTCTAACAGCTGAAGCGGGTTTGTGTCATATGCTTTGGACATGCCCGGTGTTGGTGGAATTTTGGGGAGGAGTATTGGCCTGGATGAATCGTATGATTGGGACACAATATAAATTCACCGCCGTTCAAATTTTGCTGAACTATTTTCCGTCAGTTTGGGCACTGTCGCGCCCGCAGTGACAGTGGGGGTATCAGGCACTGATGACAGCTAAGAGGATTATTATGCGGATGTGGAGAACAGATTTTTCAGGCACTGTAGCTCTCTGGTTAGAAGAAATGCTCGCACTGGTGGTAGAGGAAAGGATAGTTTATCGACGTCTGATGCAATCCCAGCAGTTTGACGAAATTTGGTCAACCTTTTTGACGGCCGTCTAGGGCGCACTGGATTAGGGCGGAAGGACATAAAGGGCACTGCAGTGCAAATGAAATTACTCTCGTACTGTAGGGGCTGGTGGCAACCAGAGAGCAACATTGGAGATTAGGCAAGTAATAGGCAGAGACAGATTAGCAGAGGTGACTATGGTGATGGGTTACTGGGTGTTTGATGAGTGGTCTGTTTGATGTATGTAAATTAATTATTTGTTCATTGTAACATATATAAAATTTAATAAAAGATAATAAAAAAAGAAAACCCTCCTTTTTTTGTTTGAGAAATACAGACTTCTACTCAAAATTCTTGCTTTAAATGTAAATAATCTGGCAACAATACGTGATGTTTAATGATAACACATTGTTACTATTTGGTATTTTCAATGTTATAGAATGCAGGTAAACTGGCAGCTCAAACACAGTTTGTTTAATACAAATTTGTTTTCACCTTCAATTGTATTGTTTCCTAACTCTCAAATTGCAAAAGTGAAGATCCATGGGCTATGGCAGCACAGAGAAAAGACAATTTGCAACTCTTTCTCAAGTGCAAAGTATTCATGGAATTTTTCTTATAGCACATGAAATACCGTGCTAAAAGGAAAACTGAATGGATACTAAACAAGCACACAGCTTTGTAAGAGGATCTGAAACATCATATAAAAGAAACAATGTTATAGTATTAAAACAATCAAAACACAAGATTTTGAAGATATTCTTTTATATGTTTCAGATCCCTCAACAAAGCTGTGTTTTCCCACTGTACCACTGGCATTGTCTTCTTTCATCTCCCCATTTTTCTTGATGCTGCTCAAAGCTTGATATCCTAAAGAATGAAAGAGAACGGCCCATTGGACTTACCGTGAGGGGTCCTTCTCCTCAGAGGTTCGGAGGACATCTCTGTGGGTTATTCCTACTGTTCCTTCAGGGAGGCAGGAAACACGTTTTTCACCTTCCTGTTGGCGCCTTCGGAATAACCCCGCCCTCAGTTGTGGGACTCCGAAAGCAGTATCGTCTTCCCTCTAACTAGAAGGACTATAAACACACTAACAACTCATACTAAAATGCAAACTGTAAACGTGAACTCCAATAATACTGAAAGAAACACAGTACAAGGGAGATAGGCTGTAGAAAGAAACCTAAGCGATGAAATGAACCTGGGAGTGGCGAGATGTCCTCCGAACCTCTGAGGAGAAGGACCCCTCACGGTAAGTCCAATGGGCCATTCTCCCTCAGAGGTTGTCGGACATCTCTGTGGGACCTACCAGAGCAGTCCCCTTTTAATCGGGTGGGTCTTCATCGCTGACCTCCCCCAGGACATGTTGCAATACCTTTCTTCCAAATGCTGCATCTGCTGATGCCATGGAATGTATCTTATAATGCCTTATGAATGTAGACGGAGAGGACCAAGTAGCAGCTCTACACACCTCTTCGACTGAAGCCCTATTCAGCAGTGCCGCGTTTGTGGAGGCACTCCTAAGCGAGTGTGCCGTGATTCCTCCAGGTACCTGTAACCCTGATGCCCTATAAGCTTCGCTAATGCAGGCCTTCAAAACTGTACTAATTGAAGAATTAGACATCTTGTCTCCAGCTCTAGGAGGAGAAATGTTAATGAACATATAGTCAGATTTTCTAATTGACTCCGATCTTAGAATGAAAATCTTCAAGGCTCTGCGCACATCTAGAGTATGCCAGACTACCTCCTTTGGGTGTTTGGGATCTGGACAAAAGGTGGGTAAATAGATTTCTTGTGATCGGTGGAACCTAGAAGCAGCCTTGGGAATGAAAGAGGGGTCCGTGCGCAAAACCACCTTTTCTTTGTGAAACACGCAAAGACCCGCTTTCACTGAGAGGGCCCCCAGTTCCAAAACCCGACGGGCCAATGTAATGGCTACTAAAAAGAGAGTTTTCATTCGTACCCATTTTAAGTCCACTTCTCGAAGAGGTTCAAATGGTTTCTTAGTAAGCGCTAATAAAACGGTATGGAACCGCCAAGATGGAAAGCGATGGACCGTCGGAGGAGACTTCAAGTTTGCCCCCTGCAAAAACAACTGAATGTGAGGATGTTGAGATAGTCTGTATCCTCCCACGACCGGTAAAACCGTGGACAGGGCAGCTATCTGCCTTCTTAACGTAGCTGGTTTTAACTTGGCCTCTAGTCCCTCCTGTAGGAATGCTAGTATCTCCGCCACTGAGGGATTAAGCGAGGAAACCTTTTTTCTATGACACCACCGGACAAAGGCCTTCCAGGTATATGCGGACTGTGGAGGGTCTTCTTGACGCTAGCATAGTATTCGTCACCTCCGGTGAGTAACCTAGACTTCTGAACGTCTCCCGCTCAATCTCCACGCGGTCAGATGAAACCACTCCAGGTCGGGGTGCCACACCGGACCCTGATGGAGCATGTCGGGAGAAACTGGTAGCGACATCGGGAGGTCTATTGATAGCTCTGTCAACATTGAGAACCACGGACGCCGTGGCCAATAGGGAGCTACCATGATGATTTCCGCCTGAAGCACTCTCACCCTCCGCAGAACTCGAGAAATGAGAGGGACCGGAGGAAACGCATACAAGAGACCTGGAGGCCAGGTGGCTGACAGGGCATCTGTCTGTTCGGCCTCTGGATGGAAGAACCTTGTGAAGTACCTTGGTAACTGGGAGTTTGTATCTGAAGCGAACAGATCCACCTCTGGTTGACCCCAACGCTGGCAGATGAGATCGAATATGTCTGAGCTGAGGGCCCACTCGCCCTCGCAGATTTCCTGTCTGCTTAACCAGTCTGCCTGTATGTTGTCCTGGCCTCTGATGTGTTCCGCCCTGAGAGAGGCCAGATTCTTTTCTGCCCATGTCAGAATCCTTGATGCTTCCCGGTGCAATTGCGAGGATCTGGAACCCCCCTGGTTGTTCAGATACGCCTTGGCTATGATGTTGTCCGTTCTGACAAGGACATGCTTCTGGAACACTTGGGTCTTGAAGGCCACCAGAGCTAGGCGTATGGCTCTGATTTCCAGAAGATTGATGGGGAGTAGACTCTCGGTGTGTGACCACCTGCCTTGGACTGGTTTGTCCTGAAGAGAGGCCCCCCAGCCTGGCGTCCGTGAACAGCTCTAGGAAAGGAGGAGGATGGAACAATTTGCCCTGGCGAAGGTGAGACAGATCCGTCCACCATAGCAGACTCCTCTTGATCTTTAAAGGAATTAACAGATTTAAGACCCTTCTCTCCATTATCTGAAGTTGAAATGGTCGTAGGAACAATTGAAGAGGTCTGGAGTGGAATCTGGCCCATTGAACCATGTCTATGGTCGATATCAAAAGTCCCATTAGTTTGGCAAGCAACATCAGTGGTGCTGATTTGCTCTGGATGACCTTGGTAGCCAAATCCCTGATGGACCTGGCCTTGGACAGAGGCAGAAACAGCGAATTGCAGGTGGAGTTGATCATTGCACCTAGATGTTCCAGTCTCTGTGTCGGGTGAAGTGAACTCTTTTCTGTGTTCACCAGGAACCCGTGTGACTGAAGGCACTGAATTGCCAGGGATGTACCCTGAAGAGATTTCTCTTTGCTGCTGGATCTGACCAAGAGGTCGTCCAGATAGGGGTGAATGTGGATCCCCTGCTTTCTCAGCTGGGCAATCGGATGTATTAACATCTTGGAGAAAACTCTGGGCGCTGTTGACAGACCGAAAGGTAAGGCCCTGTATTGGTAGTGTTGATTGAGTACCACGAACCTTAGGAATCGACGATGGGAAGGGTGGATAGGTATGTGCAGATAAGCTTCGGTCAGGTCTATGGAAGTGAGGTACTCCCCTGTCAAGAGAGAGTCCATAATGAATCTCAAAGTTTCCATCCTGAAGTGACGTACTTTGACGTAGCGATTTAGAAACTTGAGATCCAAGATGGCCCTCCAGTCTCCATTCTTCTTGGGTATGGTGAAAAGGATGGAATACACTCCCTTCCCCCTCTCCAACCCTGAGACCGGCTCGACTGCTCGAATGTCGATGAGATGTTGTATCGCTTTTGTGGTGATGAGAAGCTTGTGTGTCTGTTTGGGGGTAGGAGACCTGACAAATCTGTCTGGTGGAATGCGATGGAACTCTATTGAATACCCCTCTTGCACAATTTCTAAAGACCATTGGTCTGCCTGGGAGGCCTCCCAGGTCTCTGCAAAGTGGAGTAGTCGAGATCCCACTGGTAAGTGACTGTAGTCATGCCTGCTTGGACTTGGCCTGTCAGGCTTGTCCATCTTGGAGAAGTTACTGCGATTGAATTTGGAGCCGAATGAACCTCTTTTGAAGGAGCTCTTTGGTGTTTCCCAATTAAACTTTTTGGATTCAGAGCGATATCTGGCCAAAGAATGTTGGGTCCGAAAGGACTGAGGGCCCCTCTTTTCATTCCTCCTAATGGATTTGGGCATGGCCTTCTTTTTATCCCTAGTCTCTACTAGGATCTTGTCCAAAACGTCCCCGAAGAGACGGTCCCCCTGAAAAGGATAAGCTGCCACCGTGGACTTAGAGAGGAAGTCAGCCTGCCAGGCCCTAAGCCACAGAAGGCGTCTAGTCACAGTGGTAGAGGCCATGATCTTGGAAGCAAATGTTAGAATATCTAACGTAGCATCAGCTGTAAAGGACGCTGCCTTAAGGATGCGTGAGGCACCTTCTAACATACGTCTGTTATCCTCTGGTAACATCTGGATTAACTTGCGTACCCAGACGATGGATGCCCTGGAAACCAGGGAGGCCGCAGAGGATGCCTTGACTATCATGGCCACAGATTCATACAACCTTTTCAAGGTCGCCTCAGCTTTTTTGTCCAGGGGATCTCTAAGAGAACCCTGGCCATCCTCTGAAACCAGTCCCGAGGACTGTAGAGCTGCTACTGGTCCGTCCACAGTTGGAGCTTGTAACAACTCGTTGGTATAAGCAGGCAGGGCATATAACTTCTTCACTAAGTGAGGAAACTGCTTAAGAGAAGCTGGTTTTTCCCATTCTGTTCTAACCTGTTTTTCAAAGTATTCTGGAAAAGGGAAGACTTGTTCAGACGTTTCCCCCCTGGGCAAGAACTCAGAATTTCCGCTGGTTCTAGACTTAAACTTCTTAGACTTAGCCACCTTAGCTTCCTCGTCTATGGGCCCCTCCTGAATTTCTAAAGCCGACAGCGTTTTGGCCAGTAGAAACTGGTAATCTTCCTATCTGAAGGGCGCGAACAAGCCGCGAAGGCAAGTCGGCTCCTTCGGCGTGAGTCGGCGCTGCTAGAAACCGTCCCTACTGCAGGCCATTCTGAACGACCCGGGTAAGTTTCCTCAGAAGTCTTGGCCAGTAAAAGGCAGAAGGAAAGGAGGGGCAAATAGATGTGGAAGAGAGAGATATGGAAGGAAATTTAGAAAAAGAAACAGAGAAAAAAGGCTGAGCCTAGCCTTGTGCTTCTGCTCCCTGTAGAGGCAGGAACAAAACTGAGGGCGGGGTTATTCCGAAGGCGCCAACAGGAAGGTGAAAAACGTGTTTCCTGCCTCCCTGAAGGAACAGTAGGAATAACCCACAGAGATGTCCGACAACCTCTGAGGTAGAATGTGCTGGCTTATCACCCTTTTCAATGTGCCAGTCAGATAATCTCTCATTTTACTCCTTCCTCTGAAGTCATTTATCTGCCTTCAAAAATGCAACACACAAACTGTACTAAAACTAAAATGTAGTCAAACTGCACATTAAAAGTCAATGCCCACCAAGATGTTTTCAGTCAGTTTTTCCCCATACTAGATTCAGGCACTGGAAACATACTGGGGAGTGGGGAGGGGCAGCCTGGGAGGGGATCTGTAAACTTAAATCTACCAAAACTATTAGCCAGGTGAGAGTATGAAAAATAAAGCTGCTGTTTCAGCAACCATCATTTAACATTCACACAATGCCCAGTTAATTAAAGCAGTTGCAGAAATATTAGATTTCGCTGAGATGTTTCATTGAGATTAAGTTAAATTTAGCCTTCTAATCTTGCTTGGAAACAACCAGGTATCAAATGTATCTTTAGATACACCTGTTTGATTATCTCACTTTTAGTTAAGAACCAATCATTTGAATTAGCATAAAACTTGCTAATTTTTATATAAAGCATACTGATGCGGCAAATAAATGAAATTTTTCTGGTGGAATATTTCTTTGTATGTGCGTAGGGTTAATATTAAAATTCCTAAAAGTAGTTTAATATAACAATTTGAAATCTGGTTTGCTTTATATTTTACTTATTCAAATATGGTTGTGGAATACTAGGAGATGTGCTATTATTGGCATTCATTTTTACAGCAACTACGGGGTTAACTGTTCACATGTTTGTATTTTCTAATTTCTTGTCTAATAAAGAGAACTATTTATTTGTTCAATAAAAGACAGTAACATTGAAAGTTTTCTGCCTGGTTTGCTGGCAAGAGCTCAAAGAACAGAACCCCCAATTCATTCATTTAATTAAGGCTTGTAAACAATCTTATCTGATAGATCCTAGAGACATCTGTGGCCAAATAGTTTAAAGAACAATTCTTAGAGGACTAATTGGACCAGATTCTCTAACTGGATGTGTTACACTCTCAGCAAGTATCCTTTAGAAACCTTATTTTTAATAACCTAAAAATAAAAATATTGTTATTACATCAAATGGACAAGACAGATGCACAATTTCTCGTTAAAACTACCTCTTCTCCCTGCTGGTTTATTACTCTGTCTCTTCTTCAAGCTTTCCAGATTCTAAGCTCCCCAGGACTTAAAATTGCCCCTTGTGAAATTATGCATAATAATGGCTCTACAACACATATACGTTTTATTGATACACCCACCCAATAAGGCAGAGCATTTTTGTCAAGGTAAGGCTAACAAGCCCAAAGGCATTCAGCAGGCTTAGTGTCTGATCAAGCCTCCACTTCAAACCCACTACAACACAACTGCTCTATCATGCCCTGATAACCATCAAGCACCTGAAAACAAAACAAGACCACCAAGTGAGCTGTGAGCTTGACAGTCTCTTCAAAAGGTCCAGAAAAGAATATTTAAAGTAAACCATTTCTAATGCTTGATAAACATTTGTTTGCTTTTCAAAGAGGGCAGGCAACTTTCAGCAATTTTGAGACCCCACCTGAATCCATACCCAGCTTTATTTCAGCCAGTCAGAATCAATTTCTTTGTAATTACATATTTTGGACAGCAGAGGTTGCTATGGTACTTTTCATGTAACCAGTCCAAGAGCCTTCTAATGTCACTTCATAGAACAGGTTTTTAAACCCCACTTTCTCCTACCTTAAGAACACTAAAAGCAACTTACAATTGCCTTTCCCTCTCTCCCTGCAACTGGCACTTTATGAGGTTGAGAGAGCTCTAAGAGTCTTGTGACTGGCCCAAGTTCACCCAGCAGGCTTCATGTGGAAGAATGGGGAATCAAGCTCGGATCTCCAAATTAGAGTCTGCTGTTCTTAATCACTTACACCAAGCTCATATACAGGAGAAAGTTGCCTCAAGATTAAAAAACTACTGGATACATATGTTGGGCAAATATGATAACAATGCACTCTAAGTAAAATACAAAAATCACAATACTTCTGCTTGTAGTTCCAAACACATTTGATAATACAGTATCAGGATTCAACAAGTCAAGGAAGCCAATTTCAGACTCAAGACAGTTAATGAAACAAATTACACTATTAACAGCTAGTGCATCTCACAGTGTAGGGCCCAATTTTATCTGTGGTTTTCTCAACAGCTTTATTGGGGAGCTCAGCTTTTCAGTAATGCTTACTGAATGCATTAGTTAGTACTTAAATTCCAGAAAAGTAGCTGTTAGTCTATCAGAACAAAAACAAGTAGAAGTCTTGAGGCACCTTAACAACTAACCAAATTTTGTTCTAGCCTAAGTTGTTAGGCTTCAGCTCATTCTTCCATTGCACTAGCAGAAGAATGAGAAAACTTTACTGACCCTAGTCTAATGCTTCTATTACTATTCCTCTGTCATATGTTGCAATTGTGCAAAATAATATTGCCCTGCTAAATAGTTTTACCATTGTATTTTAAGCTTTATGTTTTGCTGTACAGCAGGGGTGGGGAACCTTTTTTCTGCCAAGAGCTATTTGAATATTTATAACATCATTTGTGGGCCATACAAAATTATCAATTTAGAAAACAGTGCTCCGCCAAGGCAGAAGGATTCAGGCTGGCAAAATTAATGCAAATAATTGTTTTTTCTATTTGAAGTCATGTGGGGCAAGCCTAATTTGGCCTACCCCCCTGGCCTGCCGCCCTAGGAAGATACCTAGATTTAAGTCTTTTTTTGTAGAAAAAGCCCAGCAGGAACTCATTAGCATATTAGACCACATCCCCAAATATTAACATATTAGGCTACACCATCTAAGATAATCAAGGGCAAATTGAACGGGTGGTAGCTGGCTCCCACCCCCCACCCCTGCCACCCTTTCCTCCCTCCCTTCATGCAGGAACTGCAGCTGCTTGCAGCTGACCTTTAAAGGCACCCATGTACCCCAGGAGCAGTCCTTCACAATGCCCACCACTCATGCTCCCCGAGGGACCAAGTGATCTCAAGGGCCACAAATGGCCCTCAGGCCTGATGTTCCCCACCCCTGCAGTGTACAGCTTTGGGTCTTCCAGTTTGGTGTAGTGGTTAGGATTGGCAGGAACTAATCTGGAGAACTAGTCTTGATTCCCCAATCCTTCACAAACTTGGCTGGCCAACCTTGAGTCAGTCACAGCTTTCTCCGCTCCCTCTCACCCCCACCTACCTCACAGAGTGTCAGTTGTGGGGAGAGAAAGGGAAGGTGATTGTAAGCCACTCTGAGGCTCCTTTAGGTAGTGAAGGGCAGGGTATAAAACCAACACTTCACATTTTCATTTGCAGAGGAGCACATTGAAAACTGTGTCCCTTCCCACCCACAATCTGCCCCACAGTTCTATTGTCTGCCTTCTCCTGACAGCAAAGCAGAATAAGAGTTTCACATTTCTTCACTGAGATCTTAGGTTGTTTCTTCCTTTCTGGTCCTTTACTTATTGAATATATCTGAAGGGGGGTGGGGAGAGAGAGAGGCTGTTTCTTTTCCAGTACTTGGGTTTTCTGTTTCTCCAAGTCTTCTGCTCAGCTGTAAGTAATAGCCTTGGCAGTTTCCTCACCTGCTCCTGTTAAAGACACTGCAGCGTCTTCAGAGTGGAGAAACAGGCAATCATCCTGACACCAAAGCAGAAAGGCTACAGAAGCCAGCCCCTCTTCCTGCCCTTCAGCGAGAGTGACCACTGAGCCCTGCTGACTTTGAGATGTCTTATCGGCCATTTACATTTCAGATAGAATATCAAAATGCATGCTGAGGAGGCCAACGAATGACATGGGGACTATCACTGGGAAAGGGGCATGCTCGAAGGTGGTGAGAAAGTAGCAGATGGGATCTCCCTGCAGCATTTATGACAACAGAAAGCTCACTCTTCCTCTCCCATGTCAACAGGAAGCAAAGCTCCTCCCAGTGGGGCATCAGACAGGCAGAAAAACCCAGCTACCCTGGTCTACTAAAGCAGACATAAAAAGCACAGCAGTCTCAACCACAAGCATCCACCTTTTTAGATCCAAAAAAGAATATACTTTTAAACTTGTTCAGCAGATGTCAACCATGACTCTGCCAGGAAGAAAGGGGAGGAGGGGCTGTGGCTCAGCAACAGAACAACTGCTTGGCAGGTGGAAGGTTCCATGTTTATATGGGCACAACACATTTACAGAAGGCATACAGAAGGTTCCATGTTTATATGGGCACAACACATTTACAGAAGGGATTTTCAGAAAATCAGGTGGCCTGTTTATGGCTTACCATCTAGTAGTGGGGGAGAAAGAATCCAAGTCAATCCTAAACAAATGGATTGTTGAATACAGAACTGATATAAGGTCTTCAGCTGTCAGTAGGCATCACAGTGTGCTTATTCAGAATGGTGGCTACCTTGGCAACTATCAATGCCAGTACTCAAACTCCTTTACCTGTAAAACTGCTATATGGGCATTATGTTCCATATTTAGACTTTTAAAATAGATTGTTGCCTCAACTGAAGGGTTCTTCAGCAAGTGGTCTGGCATTCTTCTTCCTTAGGAATACTGCTTCATTATGCAATCATCAAAGTATCCTCCTCTCTTAAAAGGAAAATGGAATACTGGAATACCAAGGAAGTTCCTATTACTTGAAGATGATACTTTAGGCCAGGGGTGTCAAACATACGGCCTGTGAGTTGGAACTAGCTCTTACAGGGCTCTTATCCATCCCATGAGCAACTGGCTGTCTCCTGCTTTCTTCTCTGGAGCTGCTGCTGCATTGCAGCTCACTTTACCAGGCTCCCTCAATTGCACAGGAGAAAAAGAAAGACAAGTCTATCTTCCCTCCATTGGCTGAGGCTCCTCCCCCTCCTCCTCCCATGAGATTTCTGTAATGAATGTCAATAAATCAAAAGTAGGTTTCCAACTTACAGGTGTACACTTGAATGGCATACTCAAGATTGCTACAGCACAGACATTGTCGCCAGAGTTTGATGCAGTAATTCAGAGCAAGAGATATCAGACTGTTAAATAAACAAAATATTACAAAAGAGTGCTAATGTTTTAAGCATGCTTTATTTTAAGTCAAAAAATATCTTTGTGTCCTTTATATCTCTGCTACCTGGCATTACATTTTATGACACACATGCCTGGCCTGGTCTCATTTATGTCAGACTCGTCCCTCATGAGTTTAACACTGCTGCTTTAGACCTACCCTACATTTGGATGTGGGTGCCATTTCTTCAAAGAATATGGATCTCTGGCAAAAGGATATTGCCAGTCTAGGCTTCTTATGTATGGTTCCAATTTATAATTGTCTTAGTCTCAAACTTCAATCTTCTACCTTCTGTTACCTTGTATGTGCAATATACTCTATTTGTAAGTATCATCTCCCACGGAGCTAGTTATTTTGGATGAAGGCACAACTCATTATATGTTACATTAGCTACAGAAGTCTCTGGACTGAAAATGGCAGGCACTTCCTTCCCAGTGGAGACAGAAGGAACAAGCTACTTCCTGCCTCCATGGAACACTCATTTGTCATAGTGGCCTCCAAATAAAATGAACCTTCACATAAGACCAATGTTCCATTTTCCAATAAAGTTATGGCATTATTGATTTTCCAAGACCTGCTGTAATAGAGCTTGTTTTGGGTTCAAATTCAAAACAGTGTGTAATGCTATATGCTGCACCTTCCACTAACTGCTTAATTCAGGAGACAGATGGACTTGCGTGTGTTAATGTGTACATATGAGAGCTGATCATGTTTTCATTTAGTTTTCTCACCAACAGTACTCATTGCTAGTACAATTTGGTGCTATGACTGTAGAATTTTCAGGCAAGGCATGATCCTGGCAAGATGTGAAAATGGATTAAAAAATACATCATATTTGTCAGTGTTGTTAAAAGAACAGTTATTCATATTCATAAAACGACATACATTATGTAACAGCTATTTTTGCAGTCTAGATTATAATCTTTTGGTCATGTGCCATAATATTTAATTAAGCTTAACTGTATATGAGTAGCAGGACGCATATAGCAGCTTATGTAATCTGCCACATGAGACACATGAGGCATTTGCTTTGACATCCTTTGTAAGCCAAAAGTTGCATTATTTAACTTGACCTGTTTGATTTATGAGTCATTTGAACACTCAGACCTGGGTTATGCCATCACTATAGGGATGAATCAGAAAGATCTGCTTCTCCAACCTCCCCTGCTAGGGTGAAGAAAAAGAGGTCTTTAGGCACTGAACAAGACTTTTAGAAGAAACTAAGGACACTCCATTAAACTGTTTTGCATAAGGCCAGAGCACAACAGAATCGAACTTGTTCTGTGATCCTGTTGCAAGTACTTGTTGCTTGATGTATTTAATAAAAATTATAGGTCCATATGGATTATATGACATGCTAAAATTCAGCAATGTTACTTTTGCTACCTACAGCTCACGCCATAAGATCAGAGCTGTTCAAATTTACAAGTCGCTGATAGCATCAACTGTCCAAGGAACAGTTTGACAATTACCATCCATGCTCAGATCACAGTCAGATCAGATTACTCCAATGAGTTGCCTCTGAACACTGCTTGGAAACTTCAACTGATGCAGCTGCAAGGCCGCTCAATGGCAGTGTTATAAGAATGTAACATATTGGTATTAATAGAACTTCTGCAGCTCTCAGTACTTGTGCACAGCTCAAAATGCTGGTTAATTTCTGCCATTTGAGACACAGGAAAGGATAAAAATTAAGGTAGAAAACAAATTATGTAATAAACAAAATAAAGTATTTAATTTGGACATAAATGTTCATACAGTCACAACAGGTACCATAGGACTTCCAGTGTATTTGGATACTGTCAATAACACCGAAAGCACCAAACTCTTAAGTGTGACAAACCCCATACAATTTTTTTTTGTCATGGAGGAGTGGAATGGATTCCAAGCAACCAACAAAATTTGAATCTTCTGACAACTCTTATCAGGAGCCTATTACCAGTATCCACACTCCACATATGCTGGCATATGAAGCAAAAAAATATATTTTATTGTATTATGCATACCAACTGTTAAAGATAAATCCAGGTTATTGGCTATTGACATTAAGACTGGGATTAGAACTGTTTAGGCCAAAGGGAAGCAAGTAAGCTTGCTTACAGAGCAGTGTAAAAGGCACTTCAAGTGATGTGAAATATGTCTGTAGTACTGGGAAAGGCTGTCCTTGCTTGAAAAGTCCCAAAGGGCCTAGGAAATGGGACTGTGGTTAGCAAGCTAACAAACTGATGTTACAACATGCAGCTTGATGAAACAGAAGTATACGTAATGCAACCCGGGAGGTAAATTCCTGGAGAATCCCAAAGAGAGTTGTTTACGAAACTGGAAAGCTGCGGTTTAGCTTGTATTATGACTGCAAACAATGCTGCCATGTAATGTCATGTATGGAAAGCACCAAAAAGACCCAAGTATATCCTGCCTGTGTCGTGACGTGTTTCTAGTTTGTGATGTGTTTCCAGTTTGTTTGATTGTTGCTGATGTATAACTTTAAGCAGTATAAAACCCTATGTTCTGTTTGTAATCAGGGTCAGACCCACAGCTTTTGGCGTGAGCCACATGGGCCTGATCCATGTGCATGTTACTTCAATAAAGAGAAAGCTGTTTTCCTGGTCCTGCCTCAGGCCTCATCTGTCACTGAACCAACCATCAATTGCCTACTGCAGGGGTTTCCTGCTACATAGACATGTTGGTCTGAAGCAGCAGAACAGATTTTGAGACCAGTGTCACCTTTAAGACCAACAAAAGTTTATTCAAGGTGTGAGCTCTTGTGTCAGCTTCAGATACCTGAAGAATTGTGCATGCACTTTTTTTGGTTTTAAAGGTGTCAATGGGCTCAAAATCTGTTCAACTGTTAAAGAGTTGCAACAGAAGAACTTATTCATAGTTCTCAAGAAAAAAAGAAAATCAACATGGTAGTAAACTGAGATTAGTTCCAGACTGGAATAAACAAAGGCTATAATTAATGATAACCTAATGACCAGGACTTAAAAGTTACTGCCAAAACATCATGCAAATATGCATTCCAGGATTAGGAAGATAAGAGTAGACAGATGACATTTCAAAGTGCTTGGTGTATCCAACCTTCAAGAAGGATCTTAAGCGTTGCAATGCCGCAAATTTAGAATCACCTCATGCCAACCTTTAGCCATAAAGTGGATTTTTCAAAATTCTAGGCATCATTTGTGATGCGATAGCAGGTGGATGTCCAAGCGATCTTTTGATTCCTGGTTTTGTTAAGATTTCAATTTCCTGGTTTGTTTCTAGGCCATGAATGATGCCATGGTTTTACTGTACCACTGACATCTGTTTATTATGATAGGTTCTTATTCTTCCAATACATCTTAGTAAACATGGTAGGAGGTCCCTTGGATACCCATGGATAGTACAGTGGTGTGAGGGGGGGGGGGGGAGAGATGTGATCAAGTGCTGTAGTGACCCTGGGTCAGTCATAACTGTCAGAAGCTGTTCTGTAAAGAGCAGTTTCTGTCAGAACTCTCAGCCCCACCAACTTCACAGGGTGTTGAGTTGGGGGGGGGGGAGGGAAAGGAGATTGTAAGCCACTCTGAGGCTCCTTTGAGTAGTGAAGGGCAAGGTATAAATCCAGTATCATCTTCTTACAGAAAGATCTTCTCACAATGCAGCTTATGAGAACCTGCAACTAACCCAAGACAATCTAAATGTCATGGGGCTGAAAACTAATAATGCTGTATGGCAGAGTTGTCAAAAGTGTGTCCCAAGGGCCACACCCAGGGCTTTAATCAGGCCCGCGACTCTTTTTCCCCCCCTCGTGTCCTCACTGTTTGACACTCCAAGGCTGCCTTGTCTTTTCCTGCTTCAGCAGGACGCTCTTCTGGGCTTGCAAAGCTGCAAAAAAAAAATGTGGAATGGATTTTTCACTAAGGTCTCTGCACCCAGATAGAACAGTCTATCTGGGCCCAGACACCTTAATGGTAAATCCTTTTCCTTGCAGTCTTTTCTGTGCTGCAATGTATTTCAGTGGAGTGGAACTCGTTTCACTTTCCAATGTGTGCACAGTCAGTTGAAGCTGTTGCTTGCTGAAGTGGTCTTCTTGCAAATAAAGGCTTAATGCCAGCCTGTTTCTGCTGAATGGACCTGAGAACTGGTGCCTAGTGACTACTCTAACCTAGGAACTCACAGGCAAAGGTGGATATTACACTCGAAAGCCATTGTCAACCAGAGTAGACCTGGGGGGAGGGAGGTTACAATGGCCAGTGATTTCATGTTTTCCTAGGCTCAGAACATTTATTTTTTAGTTCCTGCTGTGATCTTTGTGCTTTTTCTTGATGTTTTATTTTTTTTAATTGTGTTGCCATATCCCACTATCCTACCTTTCGATTTTAAACAAAACATTGCAAGAGTTTTAAGAATGTTTGTATTTTAAGTTAAAAAAAAAACCAATACCTTTAATTGTGTTTGTATCTTTAATAAAGTTTTTATCTCCGCTACCAGGCATTACATTTTATAACATGTGTGGTCCAGCCCTACAAAGTCCCATTTATGTCAGATCTGGCCCACGTAACAGATGAGTTCAACACGCCCACTCTATGCTATAGCAATTACAGTACTTTACTAGATTCTGAAAGACCTAGGCTTGAATTTGAACTCTGTCATGAAAGTGTGCTGGGTGACCTTGGGCCAGTCACACATTTTCAGCAGAACATATCATACAGAGCTATTTTGAGGATAAAATAGAAGAGAGGAGAATGATATAAGCTGCTTTGGGTCCCCTCATGAGGAAAAATGTGGAGTATAAATGAAGTAAAAATAATAAACAAAGCAATTATCCATAAGACTTCTAGAGAGTCAACTTGCTGCTTGCTACTACTCCCCCCTCCATCTGCAAATTCGGCTTGCAATTTGAGAATCTAGTCCTTCCTGATGGTAATTAAATGTGTTACTAGATGTAGAGTCTTGCTTTATGGCCCTGAACATGTCTAAAAACCCTAGCTGTTTCTCTGGACTGTACTCATGTCATATATGCAACAAATGAGCACACATAACCAATCACAAACAAGAAGGCCTTATTTCAACTGCTGATCAATCAGTGGTTTAAAGGTGGGTTTTACAGTGGCATTTTCTCCTCCATGTCAATAGCAAGATACAATGGATAAATATATTGCAAATTTAAAGCAAGTGTTTCAAGGAAATTATTTAACACCTAGAGCAGGGGTGGCCAACGGTAACTCTCTAGATATTTTTTGCCTACAACTCCCATCAGCCCCAGCCATTGGCCATGCTGGCTGGGGCTAATGGGAGTTGTAGGCAAAAAAATATCTGGAGAGCTACCATTGGCCACCCCTGACCTAGAGTCATTCAACACCAAAAAAATGACCAAAGGCTGGAATATTAACTTTGTAATGTTATAGCCTCCACTAACATATTTCCATAAGAAGCTACAAGCCTGCCTATCCAGTTATACTTTCTGTTATTGAATAACTCTGCCCACAAATCAGCAGTTCTTCGTTATTAGGAAGTTACTCCAAACAGCCATAGAGGAATTTAACCTACTACAGCTGTATTATTTAGAAATATGACCTCTGTAGTCACAGAAGTTTACATTTTTATATTAATTATCCTACTCCATTATGTGTGGTTGCACCAACCACATATGATCTCTGGAGTGTTCAACTGGCAATTCATTTAGAAATACTTTCTTGTCCAGCAGCAATTTTTATTCTAGGAGAAAAACAAGTAAGGACACAAGAGTGTTGATGGTTCCAAAGTTTAAAGACTCTCCAACTTGCTGACCAGAAGCAGGCAACAGCATTCATTGTCTTATTCAGAGTAACAAATACAATCCTACTCAAGTGGCACGATCCACCACAAACAAGCAAGCTGTGAGTGCTCCGATCTGAGAAGGCACTAGTTCTTAGCTATAAGCTCAATGAGTGGTCTAAGGCAGGGGTGACAAATTTCTTATGAGGGCCAGATCTGACATAAATGAGACCTTGTCAGGCCAGGCCATGTGCGTCATAAAATGTAATAATCCAGGTAGTGGAGATATAAACGTTATTGGGGGTTTATAATTTATCTGAGTCAATTGCTTTTATTGGTTTTTATATAATTGTATTTTACTCATTGTTGTAAATCACCCAGAGCCTGGAACTACCCAGGATGGGGCAATTCATTAAACTGAAGAAATAAATATAAATAAATTTTATAAAGGACACAAACGCAAAGATTTTTATAAAACTTAAATAAAATGCTTAAAATATTAGCACTCTTGCAATATTTTATTTATTTAACAGTCTCTGATAACTGACACCTCTTGCTCTGAACTATTGCATCAAAATCTGGAGACTATGTCTGCGTTGTAGCAATCGAGTATTGTTCAGGTGTGTAACCTTAAACTGCATATCTACTTTTGAATTATCAACATTCATGACAGAAATTTCATGGTCAAACCTTTGAGTCTTAAGACAGAGGAAATCATGAAATGGCTGGGCATTACAAGTTTTTGTACATAAATTGCTTCTTGTGCTGGTCAAGAACATGTTAAGGCACCATGTCACAGACTATGTGCTTGTCTACAAAACTATAATCTTCCCAAAAGAAAACTACAACTTCTATGTAGCAGTTCAAGAACAGAGAGACAACAATGTACAGTAGTATGAGCCTACAATCCGGGAAGTCCAAGTTCAAAACCCCCCAAGTCTGCAAAGGAAATGTGCTGGGTGAACTTGATCTGGATACACACACTCAGCTTAATCCACCTCAATGGCTTTTGTTATTCTTCATCTAGTTCACAATACTTTCCTTCTGAGAAAGACTGGATCACGAGGGCATGAATATCGTGAAAAAGAGGAGGGGATCCCAACTGCACCCAGGAGAGCCCTGGCATAACAACCCAACACTCACGCTCTCTCTGTAGCAATGCAAAAAGCTCATATCTTGAATAAAACAGCAATGGTCTTAAAAAGTGCTTTCTTTGCATCATTCCCATGTGATTGAGGGAGCTCTCGCTCCTTCCCTCCCTCCCCAGGAGACGAGGAGGGGGAGGAGCTCCAGCTAATGGAGGGCACAGAGGCTTGTTTCAGTAGTTCTGCTGTGTGACTGAGAGTCTAGGAAAACAAGCTCTCTTGCTCTGTAGCTCCTGTGCCATTGAGAGAGCCTGGCAAAGCAAGTTGTGTCAGAAGAAAGAAAGAGAAATGGAGAAGGAAGCAGACAGTGAGTTGCTCTCAGGCCTAATAGGAGCCCTGTGGGGACTGGATACAGCACATGGGCCATACATCTGACACTCTTGGTCTAAGGAAAGGTACTTGCTGACTTAGCAAACCGTCTACTATATGGGGATAAAAATATCGGGAGTACCTTACAAGGCTGTCGTAAGGATTACTGTGATAACACAGTTTCAGAGGGTAGCTGTGTTGGTCTGCAGTCTAGTAGCACCTTAAGAGACAAAACAAGATTTTCAGGGTATAAACTTTCAAGAATGGTATAACAAAGGAAGCGCTGACTCTCAGTGTTTATACCCAAAAAATCTTGCTGGTTTCTAAGGTGTTCCTAGACTCAAATCTAGCTGTGATAATGGAGGACTTGAAAAATCCCAGGCGCCAGGTTGCCATGGCACCTTGAAATTTCATCATTGAGACACCTTGTATTTTCAGCAATGTGTTTCTTGAAGCTTCTCTCAGCAATCTTCTCGCAAATACAATTGATTAGAGATCCAATCAACTTTCCCACTGCAGTATAGGAAGGAAGGAGTTCCCTTTGATCACCAAAAAGGCTATGTTTGGTATCATAGGCACTACATGGAAAAAAGTCATGTGGGGCACAGGATGTAAAATAAAGAGTGGTCTTGGCTGAGATTGAACAAGAAAACCCAAACTGGTTGGATTCAACCAAAAGCTTATTATACTAACAAAAACTTATACAACCAAAAGCTTCTTAACTAAAATAAATGTGCATGAAGCTATGTCTTGTTTACATGTAGAATTACGGCATTCAATGATGGATGAATTTTTAACCAATCATTTTCTATATTGGCTCCAGTATTCAATTAAATGATCTTTTAAAAGCAATATTATGAGAAATGCAATAAAACAATTGAGGTGAAGATAGGATTGAAGATTTGTTTTTTTTGTTGCGGTGGCGATGCTCACAGCTACCCTGTATTTATTTATATAGTACAACACTTTTGTCACAGATTTAATAAAGACACAACAAGCTGTAAAGAGGTTAAGATTGGGTCTGTGGTAGCAATAAGCAGAAAATGTGGCCACTGCCGAAAAACCCTCTTCCAAAGGCTGAATCTGTCAGACTTCTCAATTTTTACACAGGCTCCTAGAGCCCAAGAATATTTGTTGAGGCCTAAGATAATGTATATGAAGCATTTTGAACAATTCAAGTGACAAATGCTAATGTATATGAGACATTCTGAACAATTCAAATTAACAAATGCTAAGTAGTATTAATGTGGTTCACTATATGAACCCATCTCAAATTACATACTCCGAAAAAATGTAAATAAGGATTGCCAGCTAACCGATGTGACCTTTTATATTGCTTAACACCAGATGAGCAATATCTATATTAAGACCATGACAATTCATCCATTTATTAGCATGTTCTTCAGATTGACCAGAGTAAGCCATTTGACCAGTCATGTTGGTTAACCATTAATTTTTATTAGAACAAGAAGACAACTTGGGTCTTATTTTATGTTAGTGGCCTTGATGCTCCTGGTAATTACAACAATGCATTCATTAACTGACACTGTGAAAACATTGTGATGAACCTCAAATTAATAAAAGCTATACTCAGAAAGACCTCTATACTTCTAGAACACGCTGCTCAATAGTTTCACTTTTATTTCCACTGAATGTCCCTCCCTTCTCACAATTATCCCCAGAGTTTTTCTCCTGTATGGATCTCATCTGTCCCCAATAAGCATTGACTTTTTTGAAACTTTGCCCTTTGAGAGATGAGCAAAGGATTGACCATGTATACGAATTCGCAGGGCGGCAGGGTTGGAGAACTGTTTTTTCATATATCTACATACTGCTATAAATTACCTTAATTTTAGAGACTTTTCCCCTGACAAATATTTTATAAAAATCGATTTAAATTTTAAAAATAACATTTAATTGATTATTTTTGTTCACTGGGATTCAAAGCAACAGAAGCTACAAAGATACAACACTTTACATGTATCATGTTTAATAGGTAGCAGGAAAATTCTTCCTGTTCGGTGACGCCTGCAGTTCAAGAAGATGGCCTATAGGAGAACCTTTGCTACACTGCTACATTCTTCTGCTACTTCTGCACAGTAAGGGACAGCTTTCACCACTTGGGCTAACAGAAGACACTACAATGGAATAAAAAGATAAACTGCATCCTAAAGTGGCATTCTTGGCTTCTGGGACAACTTGACAATAGTCAAAACAGGAAGCCCTAGAGAACCAAACAGTGAGTATAGGCTCACTGAATCATTGCTACAAAACTCAACAGCACGAGAAGCCATTCCCCACATGCATAATGCTTTACTAATAAACTCTCACCCAAAATCAGTTCTACTCCCTTATTGATAAATATTAACTTTTATTTTCACTTGTAAATGGGAAGAACTATAGTTCTAGAAGTCCCTTAGGTCAATTTCAAACAGCTAGCAGATAAGCTCAAAAGCCCTGTAAATTGCAAGGTGAATACATAGGTAAATATTTCACCATGGTTGAACATAAGACAACTTTCTCAGTTGTGGTTTGGAAGATCTGAAATGCACTGTTGGCTCATGCACTCTCTTTTCTGCTCTACATCCTAATTTTCTCCTGTGTTTCCATACTTCAACTAGTTCACCATAATACTCAAATAACCACTAGCCTCTAAATCATGGTTTAGACATTAGTACTTAACACAGTATCTTGTCCGACAAAAGAGCAACATGGAGATGATTTCCATTTGGTACATGGGAAATACATTTTTATGACATATTTAACACACCAGACACATTCTGTGCAAAACCCTCTTCTCTCCCCACCCACTAAAATAACAGATTAGTAATAAGACTCATGATATGACTATTTGGCATCCAAACTTTTCAGTTCATTGGTTATCTGCATTACAACTTTATCAGCACAACATTAATAGAATTTCTAAATCTGAAACTGATAACACCCATTTGTGGCAGATGAATGCTGGAAAACTACATGAAGGTGAGGGGGGAAATAAGAACAGGATACTATATTCAAACCCTTCCAAAAACCATACTAGGCTTTAGCTGCTTGCCCTACAAGTCACATCTGTGTAGGAGCTCATTCATAGGGTTCTGCACAGTGAAGTCAGCAACCACATCTGCCCAGATGCACTTTTTAGAGGAAAAAGAAAGTTAGTCACAAATTGAGGTTCCATTTAACCAAGCAACTGAAAGGCAAGTTTTGAGTCCAGTAGCACAACCAGTACGATTTTTGGGTTATATATTTCCAAGAATAAACACTTGGTGCTTGACAAAGGCAGCTTTGAGTCTTGAAAGTCTGTACCCCAAAAAACCTGTTGGTCTTCTAGGGTGCTATTGGATTGGAAACTAGCTGTTTTACAGCATAGCTACCTCCAGGGACTAGAAGGGTAGTTTACTACCCTATGATTTTACTAGCATAACTTTGAGATAGAAGTTATATAAATAAATATGAAAGTTCTATGAAAATGAGACATATACATTATCCCACAAAACATTTCTGGGAAGGTATCAGGCCAAACAATTCCATATAGGTGGTCACCTTCCACACCTCATGGGGCTAAAGCTAGCCACAAGTTGTTGGGGCTTGAAGCAAGAGGGGAGGAGAGAAAGAAATGCCCCATCACTCACAAGTCCAAAAGGGAGTGTGCATATATGCATGCGCTGGGGGTGTTTCCTGTATGGTGCCTTCCCTGGGTCTCCCAACTCCAACCACAACTATTTCTGCTTCTTTCCCCAAACAGCAGACAACAGAACATAAATAAATTCTCCCATTCAGCCCCGTTTACCATTAAAAAATGGAGAGGGATCCCACCTTTTTAAAAAAACAAAAACTAAGAGGAAAGGTGCTCGCTGTGTACAGCTTTCCCTGCACCTCCCTACTCTAACCACAAAAGCTCCATTTTTTTTAACAGCAGCCAATAGGATATAAGTAAATTCTCCCATTCCACCCCAATTACCATTTAAAAACAGGAAAAGGAAAGGTCCCTTGTGCAAGCACCAGTCGTTTCCAACTCTGGGGTGACGTTGCTTTCACAACGTTTTCACGGCAGACTTTTTACGGGGTGGTTTGCCATTGCCTTCCCCAGTCATCTACACTTTCCCCCCAGCAATCTGGGTACTCCTTTTACCGACCTCAGAAGGGTGGAAGGCTGAGTCAACCTTGAGCTGGCTACCTGAAAACCCAGCTTCCACCAGGGATCTAACTCAGGTTGTGAGCAGAGTTTAGGACTGCAGTACTTCAGCTTTAACACTCTGCGGGGGCTCTTGCGTCTTTAAAAATGGGGAGGGGGGGAGAATTAAAAATAAAGAGGAAAGATGTTTGCTGGGTGCACTCTTTCCTGGACCTCCCAACCAATACTCCCTCTAAGCTGTGTGGAGCCTTGTGAGCAAAAATTCTACTTCATGAGCTACTTAGCATTAAAGCTGTGACCTACTGCATAAATTAGTTTGCTCCGGGGCCATTTTTCCTGAGCTGAGACAAAAAACGTGCAAGCTGGAGGCTAAAAAAAACTAACTGTGAGCTAGCTCACACCAACTCAGCTTCGAGGGAACACTGCTCCCAACTCCAACCACAAACGAAAATCCAATATAAGTCGGTTCTCTCACTCCTCCCGTTTATCATTTAAAAACGGTGGGGGCGTTGGGGGGAGAATCCCAACTTTGTAAATAAAGTAAGAGGAAGGGCAGAAAAAAGAAAGCACGCGGATCTTTTTAAGGAAGGGGATAGAGCTGCCAGCAACCCCATCGCGGGCCTCCTGCCGCCGCCACCACCCCCCTTGCTGTATCTGCGATGTCGACGGAGGCTCCATTTGCATCCCTTTCTCTCTCTCTCTGCATCAGCAGCAAGGGGAAAAAAGGGCTGGGGAAAGGCGGAGAGGCGAATGGAGAGAGAAGCAAGAGATGGAGCCCCCCTTCCAGTTGGATTTTCCAAGCACACGCCCCTCCCAGCACCGACCAGACTGACCCTCCCAGGCCTGGATCTACATGTTTCTTGAGGGGGAGGGCGCAAAATCTAAAAAATGATGCCACCTTATGCTATCTTATGGGCCCACAGAATAGAATGGAATCCATACCCAGTTTGGCGGCACACACCCCCCCCCCCCAGATCCAGTCCTGCAGACCACCACCCCGCCCCACACACACATCGTTTTTCTTCAGAAAGGGGATAAATCATTATTAACACATAGGACTTTTTTTGTAGCAGGAACTCCTTTGCATATCAGGCCACACCCCTGATGTAGCCAATCCTCCAAGAGCTTTCAGCGCTTTTAGTACAGGGCCTACTGTAAGCTCCGGGAGGATTGGCTACATCAAGGGGGTGTGGCCTAATAGGCAAAGCAGGTCCTGCTAGAATTCCTTACAGGGCTTTTCATACAGGGTCTACTGTAAGCTCCAGGATTGGCTACATCAAGGGGGTGTGGCCTAATACACTGGGGTGGAATTCTAGCAGGAGCTCCTTTGCATATTAGGCCACACACCCCGATGTACCCAATCCTCCAAGAGCTTACAAGGCTCCTTTTTGTAAGCTCTTGGAGGATTGGCTACCTCAAGGGGTGCGTGGCCTAATATGCAAAGGAGCTCCTGCTAGAATTCCACCCCTGGCTGCAATTCTAGGAGACCCCTGGGCCTCACCTGGATGTTGGCATTCTTAGCGGGTAGGAAGGAGCAGGGCTTTTTTTTTTTTTGTAGCAGGAACTCCTTTGCCTATTAGGCCACACACCCCTGAGGTAGCCAATCCTAAGAGTCCTGTCAGCTCTTGGGAGGATTGGCTGCCTCAGGGGTGCGCGGCCTAATATGCAAAAGAGTTCCCGCTACAGAAAAAGCCCATACAAAAAGCTATCTGTGGTGAGGGGGAAAGAGAGGGAGCCAGGCAAGCGAGGCGCTCCTCCTCCCGCGCCTCGCCACAATGGCCGCTCGTCGTCGTCGTCTCCCCCTCCCCACCAGCTCGCCTCCGCCCCTTCTCTTCTCCCCCCGACCCGCATACAGCCTCTGGGCTCCCCGGTCTCCTCACCCGCCGCTTCCCTCCGCCGTTACCTTGAGCGTCACGTCCTCGGGCTTCCAGTCAGGCCTCAGCCGGCTGAGCAGCCGCAAGGCGCCCCGGCGGTACCCCGCCCCTCCGCCGCCGCCGCCCGAAGGGTCCCTCTCGCTGACGGCGATGTCCAGCTTGGGCACCTCGGGCGAGCCGGGCGGCACGTGGATGTAGTTGGCCATCGGCGGGACGAGGGAGCGAAGAAGGAAAAAAAAACGGAAGAGAGCGCGAGGCCGTTGAGGTGAGGTAAAAGATATGGAGGGGGGGGGGGGCGTTAACGGCAGCGGCGCGAGAACCTCCAACAGACGTCGTCACGCGGGCGGCGCAGCCGGCAAACTGAAGCGCGCGAGACGCGTCCTCCGGCTCTGTCCCTCTTTCCGGGGGAGGTGCGCGGAACAGCCGAGGCCGGGGGCGGGGAATCAATCGAATCTTCTCCTCTCCTGCCGCCCCACCCCCCCTGCCTTTTCCCGTCTTACCTCAAGAGGCTCCGCCCCCTCACCCTACAGGATTCTTTCGGCGCAACCTGAGAGGGCTGACGCGGAGGGGCGGGGCTCGGGAGAGTGACAGGAGCAGGGAGAAAGGGGCGGGGCTTTTGCAAGGGCGAGGATCCAGCCGGCCTTTTTTTTTTTTTCCTTTGCAGTCGTTCTAGGAAGGGACGCTTTGCAACTAGATTGGGTCATTCGTTGCACAGGGACAGAAATCTAGTGGCAAAGCACGTTATCATTGGGTGTGTAAATGCATCCCTGATCTGGAACATAAGAGAAGCCATGTTGGATCAGGCCAATGGCCCATTCAGTCCCACACTCTGAGTTACACAGTGGCCAAATCTATCTATCTATCTATCTATCTATCTATCTATCTATCTATCTATCTATCTATCTATCTATCTATCTATCTATCTATCTATCTATCTATCCATCCATCCATCCATCCATCCATCCATCCATCCATCCATCCACACACTGTGGCTAATAGCCACTGATGCACCTCTTCTACATATTTTTATCTAACGCCCTCTTGAAGCTGTCTATGCCTGTAGCCGCCACCACCTCCTGTGGCAGTGAATTCCACATGGTAATCACCCTTTGGGTGAAGAAGTACTTCCTTTTATCTGTTTTAACCTGACTGCTCAGCAATTTCATCGAATGCCCATGAGTTCTTGTATTGTGAGAAAGGGAGAAAAGTCCTTCTTTCTCTACCTTCTCCATTCCATGCGTTATCTTGTAAACCTCTATCATCTCACCCCGCACACCTACTATTCAATGAACAAGGTAGGTAGATGGGGAGGAGGAGGGGGAACCCTCGGAAAGGTTCAGGAGCTGCACTCTTGTGAACTCCTGCTGAATTCGAGGCCTCCACTTAACAGCTCTTTGCAGCTGGTGGTGGAATGTGCTAGGCTTTTAAATGCCTTCCCTTTATTTGGACATAATGGAGGATAGGGGCACCTTCTTTGGGGGCTCATAGAATTGGGCCCCCTGGTCCAATCTTTTTGAAACTTGGAGGGCGTTTTGAGGAGAGGCACTGGATGTGATGCTGAAACTTTGGTGCCTGTATCTAAAAAAAAAAAAAAACCTCCCCAGAGCCCCAGAAACCCATGAACCAATTTTCCATTATACCCTATGGGAATCGGTCTCCATGGGGTACAATGGAATTCCCAGCAGACATTTCCTTCCCTGCCCCCACCCGCTTTCTGATACCCCTGAAGTGGGAGGGTGGCCTCCAAACTGGGGATCCCCTGCCCCCACTTGGGGATTTGGAGAACAAGCAGACTCCTGAAGCAAAATCCTTAAAGAAGTACAACTCAATAAACATACTCCCCATTGGGGGAGGAAATGTATATATTAGATAGCTACCCCGAGAGTGCCGTTCTGTATATATCAAATAAAATACCCCAAGAGTGCCAAAAAAAACCCCAAACTCAATAAACTTACAAGTTGTGAAATGTCTCAAGTGTATTAATTCATTCAATAAACACGACTTGCGTCAATAAAGAGGTGTGGAACTTCAATCCATAACATGCATCATAAGTTCATACAGGATGACTGTAAGTGGAACCACTTCAACGCATAACAGCACCCACAAAAATGCAAAGCGACCGGAAAACCGGCTTACTTCCCTGTTTCGCTGAAAGCTTTGTCTAAGCCGTAGCTTGTTCCTATAACAAAATACAAATGACTTCCTTGTTATAAAATACGCCCAGGGTTGCATATTTGCTTAAAATGCTAGGACAATCAAAACATACTTACAATCAATACAATTTTCTTCCACTCAGATACAACACTTCACTCTTAAGCTTCCATGAATCAATTTCCTAATCGTGCATTTTACAAAAGTGTTTCCTAAACAGAAACTCCCCAGGTGTATTGCATTAATGCAAACCACACAATTAAAGCTATAGCATCTTGAATAAAGCTAGACCTGACACACCCATATTTTTTACAAGAAACACGACAAATCCCAATTGTTATTGAGCCCCAAAGGCTCTAATGTTTTTAAATGGAAAATCCAACACATTTCTTTTCGCTATCACAGTTTGCCAATATCCACATGTTGTTCAACACATATTGGTATTTTTTCCAAAACAAAGAATCTTAAAGAATCAGGAGCATGCCCAAATCTAGAAAACTGGTCAAAAAGAGGAGCTTCAGATACAGAATTCTTCGATTTTGACCTGAGTTCCACTACACATGTTTTTACCATTCACATACACACAAGTGGGAGAACACGGACAGGTAATCGCATAAATAGCCCGTTTAGTGGAACATGAGTTATGTTGTCTTAATACAATTTTGGACCCTGTTTGGGGCTGAGGAAAGTCCCTTATTTGTAGACAAAATTGACAAGCAAGGCAGGAACCAAGTTTGTAGTTTCCTGACAATATATCATCGTTCCTTTATTTCCTGATTAGATCTGAATGCACTGACTAAAATGTCCTTGAGGTTCTTAGTATGTTTATAGCCAATGGTAGGTGGTTTCTGGCAACCCGGAATCTCTTCCACCTACCATTGGCTATAAACATACTAAGAAACTCAGAATGTCATTTTGTATTTTGTTATAGGAACAATCTACGGCTTAGACAAAGCTTATAGCGAAACAGGGAAGTAGACCGGTTTTGCCTGTCGCTTTGCGTTTTTGTGGGTGCTGTTATGTGTTGAAGTGGTTCCATTTACATTCATCCCATATGAACTTATGATGCATGTTATGGATTGAAGTTCCACGCCTCTTTATTGACACAAGTCCTGTTCATTGAATAAATTAATACACTTGAGACATTTGACAACTTGTGTGTTTAAGAAGAAGATATTGGATTTATATCCTGCCCTATACTCTAAATCTCCGCGTATCAGAGCAGTCACAATCTTCTCTACCTTCCCCCCATCCCACAACAGACAACCTGTGAGGTGGGTGAGGCTGAGCGGACTCTCACAGCAGCTGCCCTTTCAAGGACAACTCCTACGGGAGCTATGGCTGACCCAAGGCCATTCCAGCAGGTGCAAGTGGAGGAGTGGGCAAACTAGGTGAGTGCCTAAGGTGCCTGCCTTCTGGGGCACTCCTTTGCATATTAGGTCACACACCCCTGATGTAGCCAGTCTTCTAAGAGCTTACAGTAGGCTCTGTAATAAGAGCCTTGTAAGCTCTTGGAAGAGCCCCGTGGTGCAGAGTGGTAAAGCTGCAGTAATGCAATTCTAAGCTCTGCTGACGACCTGAGTTCAATCCTGGCGGTTCAGGTAGCCGGCTCGAGGTTGACTCAGCCTTCCATCCTTCCGAGGTTGGTAAAATGAGTACCCAGCTTGCTGGGGGGGAAATGTAGATGACTGGGGAAGGCAGTGGCAGACCACCCCTGTAATGTATTGAGTGACGAGACGTGTTGAAGGCAACATACTTTATTGGCGAGTACATCACAAGGGAAAGACACGCAGGCCAGGTCCCGATTATATACATCCCCCGGAACAACCCTCCATCTGGCCAGGTCCAATCCTGGCCAGTTAAACTTCCCGCCACAGATTTTGATTGGTGGAGTGTATTAGCGAGCTACATCCAGGGACCCGTGGGCTTCCACTGGACACCTCTGTAGCGTTCGCTGTGTTGTAACATTAAGACTGAAATGCAAGACATAACAACCCCGTAAAAAAAGTCTGCCATGAAAACACTGTGAAAGCAACGTCACCCCAGAGTCAGAAGCGACTGGTGCTTGCACAGGCAACTACCTTTAAGCTTTTGGAGGATTGGCTACATCAGGGGTGTGTGGCCTAATATGTAAAGGAGCTCCTGCTACAAAGAAAGCCCTGGGCACTCCCCAGTGACATTATTGGGGGGGGGGGGGGGTTGCCAGAAGTTAGCCTTGCCTAGGGTGCCAGACAGTCTAAGGCCGGCCCTGTCTATGACTACCTTCTGAAACAGGTAATTTTCAACAACCTGTTCTTGCAGAGCAAACCTAAGTCTATTCCGACCAGCAGCAGCCTCCTAGAGTTTTAGGTAAAGAAAGGCATTCCTGACACAGGATACCTTATATGAAGAAGAAGATGGCAGATTTATACCCCGCCCTTCTCTCTGAATCAGAGACTCAGAGCGGCTCACAATCTCCTATATCTTCTCCCCCCAACAACAGACACCCTGTGAGGCGGGTGGGGCTGGAGAGGGCTCTCACAGCAGCTGCCCTTTTAAGGACAACCTCTGCCGGAGCTATGGCTGACCCAAGGCCTTTTCAGCAGGTGCAAGTGGAGGAGTGGGGAATCAAACCCGGTTCTCCCGGTTAAGAGTCCGCACCCTTAACCACTACACCAAACTTGCTCTCATGTGTTCATTGGAGGTTCTGGGGATTAAAACTGGAACTTTGGGTATGCGTTGGGGATGCTGAGCCACAGCCACACCCTTGGGTTTAAAGAAAAACAACTCTTTGCAAACTGAAAAGCCAATTTAGCAAGAAGGGAGGCGCATTTCTGTCTGCACTAATCTCCTTTTCTGCCTGTCAACACAAAGGAGCCTTCAGTCAGAATCAGCCCCTGCAACCCACAGCAGTGCATTCCTTTCTGCCACCTCTTTCATCACCGAAGCAGCCCTAAATATTCCACTCCGGAGCGCTTTAACACAACATACCTTTCTCATACCTGGTTTACACATGCAGAAGAACTGAAGAAGAAGAGGAGATTGGATTTCTACCGTGCCTTTCACTGGAAGTCTCAGAGTGGCTCACAATCTCCTTTCCCTTCCCTTCCCCATAACAGGCTACCTTGTGAGGTAGGTGGGGCTGAGAGAGATCTTTTGAGAATGTTCTTGTGCAGAACAGCTCTGGGAGAGTTATGACTGATTCAGGGTCATTCCAGGAGTTGCATGTGGAAGAGTGGCGAATTGAAGCCGGTTCTCCCAAATTAGAATCCACTCACTTAACCACTACACCAAACTGGCTCTGTGGTGAAGAAGAAGAAGAAGACATTGGATTTATATTCCACCCTCCACTCAAGAGTCTCAGAGCGGCTCACAATCTCCTTTAACTTCCTCCCCCACAACAGACACCCTGTGTGGTAGGTGGGGCTGAGAGGACTCTCACATCAGCTGCCCTTTCAAGGACAACTCCTGCAAGAGCTATGGCTGACCCAAGGCCATTCCAGCAGGTGCAAGTGGAGAAGTGGGGAATCAAACCCGGTTCTCCAAGATAAGAGTCCGCACACTTAACCAATACACCAAACTGGCTCTCTCAGGTGGTTTGCAACAACCTGGTGGACATTTTAGAACCTAGGTCTAGCTGGGAAATTTCCTGTGTATTAAAGAAGGGGGAGAGAAGAACCTCCACACAAATGGGAGAGTAGCAGAGCAGGGAGAAAGCTCCCTTTGCTTGCTGCCTTGGTTTGCAGGGAACTTGTAAACACAAGCATGCATTCCAAAATGTGAGCTTCCGCCTGTATACATGGTGGAAACGCCTAACCATTGTGAAATAATAATAATAATATGATATTGGATTTATATCCCGCCCTCCACTCCGAAGAGTCTCAGAGAGGCTCACAATCTCCTTTACCTTCCTCCCCCACAACAGACACCCTGTGAGGTGGGTGGGGCTGGAGGAGGCTCTTACAGCAGCTGCCCTTTCAAGGACAACCTCTGCCAGAGCTATGGCTGACCCAAGGCCATGCTAGCAGGTGCAAGTGGAGGAGTGGGGAATCAAACCCAGTTCTCCCAGATAAGAGTCTGCACACTTAACCACTACACCAACTGGCTCTCCAGTTTATAATATAATATAATATAATATAATATAATATAATATAATATAATATAATATAATATAATATAATATAATATAATATAATATAATATAATATCTCTCTCTCTCTCGGCTTGGCTTCGCGAACGAAGATTTAAGAAGGGTGCAATAGTCCACGTTTGCTGCAGGCTCGCTGGTGACTGACAAGACCAATGTGGGACAGGCAATATAATATAATGGGAGTTGAACTGACATGACAACTAGATTTGAGTCCAGTGGCAGCAGGATTCCCCAAGATGGCACCCACTGACACCTTTCCTGGTGCCTGCCAGCAGGACCGGCCCTAGACTGTCTGGCACCCTAGGTAAAGCTATCTTCTGCCTCCGCCCGCATTGATAATATTACGAAGTCACATGGGGAGGGTGCCCAATTCGGCACCCCCATAAGGCCAGCACCCTAGGCAATTGCCAGCCTAGTGTTTTTATCAGGGCTTTTTTTGGGCAGGAACACGTAGGAATGCAGTTCCGGCTGGCTTGGCATCAAGGACGTAGCCTAATATGCAAATAAGTTCCTGGTGGGCTTTTGCTACAAAAAAGCCCTGCGCGAAACAATGGTGACACCAGGGGGTCGTGGCCTAATATGTATATGAGTTCCTGCTGGGCTTTTGCTACAAAAAAGCCCTGCGCGAAACAATGGTGATGTCAGGGGATATGGCCTAATATGCAAATAGGTTCCTGCTGGGTTCTTGCTACAAAAAGCCTTGATTTTTTAGAAAGTGGGTGGGGCCAGATGGGACTTTTACCCCTCAAGGATTCTTATGGGTCTTTGGAGATTTGATTGGCTGTGCAGATTTTTTAAAAAAAATGTTACTTTGGCAGTAGCTGCCACCACAGCACAAGGATGCTTACTGTGTGACTGAAGGGAACCTAGAGCGGCCATTTTGTGGCTGAGTCTGCCTCCTGCAGCTACGGTTGCCAATCCAAGGTTGGGGGCAGGGGATTTCCTGGTTGGAGGCTCCCCCCACCCTTCAGGGTTATCAGAAAGCGGTAGGAAATGTCTGCTGGGGACACCATTATACCCTATGGAGACTGGTCCCCAAGCCCGGCGCTAGGGGTTCTGCCGTGCCCCCTCAAGCCCCCGTTTTGGTTTTCTTTGTGCACGCTTGATGTCATCGTGCAGGGCGACAGGTGGCGCACAAGAGTGCTGCCACACTGCCGCTTTCCCCCTGCTGCACCTGGCCACAGTCAAGGCGAAAGCGGCCACCACACTATTCGGAGCGCCGCCCTGTCGCTCTCTGCCCCACGTCGCCCTGCACGATGCCTTTGCGTATTAGGCCATTCCTTTGCTTATTAGAGCGGCCCCGTGGTGCAGAGTGGTAAAGCAGCAGTACTGCAGTACTGTGATCTGAACTCTCTGTTCACGACCTGAGTTCGATTCCGGCGGAAGCTGGATTCAGGTAGCCGGCCCAAGGTTCACTCAGCCTTCCATCCTTCTGAGGTCAGTAAAATGAGTCCCCAGCTTGCTGGGGGGAAAGTGTAATAGATGGGGAAGGCAATGGCAAACCACCCTGTAAAAAAGTCTGCTGTGAAAACATGAACGCCATGTCACCCCAGAGCTGGAAACGACTGGTGCTTGCACAGGGGACCTTTCCTTTTCCTTGCTTATTAGGCCACACATCCCTGATGAAGCCAATTCTCCAAGAACTTACAGGGCTCTTAGTTCAGGGCTTACTGTAAGCTCCAGGAGGATTGGCTACATCAGGGCACATGCCCTAATATGCAAAGGAGTTCCTGCTACAAAAAAAGCTCTGAGCTTTCGTGTGCATGCACACTTCCTCAGATACACTGAAATGGAAGTTAACAGTTCAGATATATCTGTAGACAGATGCCTCTCTACATAGGTGAACAGCAAATTAGTATACAACTTAATGAAGATGTTTTGATGTATGCAAAACATCCTTCCGAAGTTGGTAAAACGAGTACCCAGCTTGCTGGGGGGGAAAGCGTAGATGACTGGGGGAGGCAATGGCAAACCACCCCGTCAAAAGTCTGCCGTGAAAACGTTGTGAAAGCAACGTCACCCCAGAGTCAAAAATGACTGGTGCGTGCACAGGGGACCTTTCCTTTCCCTTCTCTCTCAATCAGAGACTCAGAGCAGCTCACAATCACCTATATGTTCTCCCCCCACAACAGACACCCTGTGAGGTGGGTGGGGCTGAGAGGGCTCTCCCAGAAGCTGCCCTTTCAAGGACAACTGCGATAGCTGTGGCTGCCCCAAGGCCATTCCAGCAGCTGCAAGTGGAGGAGTGGGGAATCAAACCCGGTTCTCCCAGATAAGAGTCCGCACACCTAACCACAACACCAAACTGGCTCCCATAAATCAGAGGCAGTCCCATAAATAATAGGGGCCAAAGCCATGAAGGGCTTTGGATAGGATAGCCCCGCAACAGATGAGTATCTGAGGCAGTGTGCTTGAATTAAACTTTGTTGCTTTTAAAGGTGCCACTGGATTCAAACTTGATCCTGGAGAAAATGTCTGCTTTGGCGGGCTGATTCTATGGCCTCATGCCCTGCTGAGGTCTCTCCCTTCTCCAAACTCTGCCTTCAGTTCCACCTTCAAAGTCTGCAGAAGTTTCGCAACCCAGGGCTGGCAGCACTGCTCTGTCCACTTTTCCCACCCCATGCATATCACCAGGGCTTTTTTTTAAGCAGTTCTGGCTGGCTCGGCATTGGGGGTGTGGCCTATTATGCAAATGAGCTCCTGCCGGGCCTTTTCCACAAAAAAGCCCTCTGTGAAACAAGGGTGATGTCAGAGGGTGCGCCTTAATATGCAAATGAGTTCCTGCTGGGCTTTTTCTGCAAAAAATGTCCTGCATATCACTCATGTGACCCAAGGTGAGAGCAGTTTTCCTACAAACAACAGCAACAAAGATGTGATAAATGGATAAATAACAGGAGGAAGGGATTTCTTCTTGCATGCCAGTCCTAGGAGCTTTGGCATGCATCTGCTTGGCATGCAGAAGGTCCCAGGTTCAATCCCTGGCATCTCCAGTTAAAAGAGGTCAGGGAACAGGTGATGTGAAAGACCTGTCCCTGAGACCCAGGAGAGCTGCTGCCAGCCTGACTAGGCAATACTGACTTTAATGGACCCAGGATCTGATGCAATGTAAGGCAACAATAGCTTCATGTGAACCACTTTGCGTTACCACCTTTAAATGCAAATGCAAACCACAGTGGCGGACTGGGTCTAAAAAATATTGGTTGCCCGGAGGAGATATAGGGGGTCCACCCACATCTATAAGGCTTTCATTTAATTTTTGTAAGAAATAAATAATTTTTCTCCAGGGGAGCTGATCTCTGCCAGCTGGAGATCAGTTGTAAAAGCGGGAGATCCCCAGCCGCCCCCCCCCCCCGGAGTAGGGTTGCCAAGTTCAATTAAAGAAAAATCTGGGAACTTTGGGCGTGGAGCCAGGAGACATTGGGGGTGGAGCCAGGAACAAGGGTGTGTCAAGTATAATTGAACTCCAAGGGAGTTCTGGCCATCACATTTAAAGGGACAGCACACCTTTTTAAATGCCTTTCTTCCATAGGAAATAATTAAGGATAGGGGCACAATCTTTTGGGGCTCACAGAATTGGACCCTCTGGTCCAATTGTTTTGAAACTTGGGGGGTATTTTGGGGAGAGGCACTAGATGCTATACTAAAAATTTGGTGCCTCTACCACAAAAAATAGCCCCCCCAGAGCCCCCAATACCCACGGATCAATTCCCCATTATTCCCTATGGGAATCGTTCTCCAAAGGGAATAATAGAGTGCCCAGTAGACATTTCCCTCCCCCCATGCTTTCTAAAGGGGGGGAGGGCCTCCAAACCAGGGAATCCCCTGCCCCCTCCCTCTCTCACACACACAAATACTTACTAGACCTTCTTCCTGCAGAACTCTACTTGCTGTGAAAACAAAAGCAAAAGAAAGGGAGGGGCCCTTCTCCATGGAAACTGTTACTGACCCTTTCCAATGAAGCCCTTCCTGTTTCCTGCACAGCCTTAAAGGCACACATTTTACAAACGGATCAGTTTGCATGTTCTTTTCTCTCACTGGCCCAGAGCGAGTGGCACCAAAATTTGCGCCATTTCTCTCCCCGCCCCCCCCCACCCCCCGCTTCTGGATTTTTGGAAAGCGGGGGTCCCCCGCCAGGGCGGTGGGGGGGGGGTTGGGAAGCCTAATCTGGAGGCTGGCAACCCTAAATACAATGTAAATTTTAGTTGCATTACGGTAATAATACTGGAACTTCTATTCTATTTTCAAACAACTAAAAGGTCATTAACATTTTAAAGAAAAGGAAAGGAAAGGTCCCCTATGCAAGCACCAGTCGTTTCTGACTCTGGAATGACATTGCTTTCACAACGTTTTCATGGCAGACTTTTTATGGGGTGGTTTGCCGTTGCCTTCCCCAGTCATCTACACTTTCCCCCCAGCAAGCTGGGTACTCATTTTACCAACCTCGGAAGGATGGAAGGCTGAGTCAACCTTGAGCCGGCTACCTGAAAACCCAGCTTCCGCCGGGGATCGAACTCAGGTGGTGAGCAGAGCTTAGGACTGCAGTACTGCAGCTTTAACACTCTGTGCCATGGGGCTCTTTTAAACATTTTAAACATATTGCCTAATGTTTAAGGGGGCCCACTGGCCATCGGGCAAACTGACACCCTGGCCATTTCCTCGCTGGCAAACCAGGTATTCCAAAGTAGGTGTGTGTAGGACTGAAGTCCTAATATGTTAATGAGCCAGACAGATGAAGGCGTGTCACGCAAGGGGGGGTTGTATGCCATGCATTGCCAAAGATTATTCACATCAAACATTGCCCTTTCACCCACCCACAAACCTCTCTGTACTTATTTATAGAAAATATTTATATACTGCTTTTCTGCCAGGCAGCAGAAGATTATATTCGTTACTCTGTGTTTGTAACACAATTAACACCCTTCTATGCTTATGGACTTCAGCAGATATAGAAGGTTCTTCCGAACAAGGGTTTGTTTGTTTGTTTGTAGCAGGAACTCCTCTGCATATTAGGCCACACCCCCTAATGTAGCCAGTCCTCCAAAAGCTTACAGGGCTCTTAGGACAGGGCCTACTGTAAGCTCCAGGAGGATTGGCTACATCAGGGATGTGGCCCAATATGCAAAGGAGTTCCTGCTTTTAAAAAAAGCCCTGTTCTGAAGCATCAAATGGTTCCTGTTTCAGAATTCAGCACATACATGGTAGCAAACTGAAGAGCCAGAGAGATGTAGTGGTTAGGGTCAGACTAGGATTGGGGAGACCCAGATTTGAAGCTGCACTCTGCCCATGGAAGCATGCTGTGTGACTACAGTTGCCAGGACCTCTTCCATCCCCTGCCACCTGGGAGAGGGCGGGGTTTGGGGAGAGGAAGGGCCTCAGCAGGGTACGATGCCATAGACTCCACCCTTCAAAGCAGCCATTTTCTCCAGGGAAGCTGATCTCTGCCAGCTGGAGATCAGTTGTAAAAACAGGAGATCCCCAGGCCCCACCTGGATGCTGACAACCCTATTTGGTGGTAGATTGTGTCAACAAATCACAGCCAGCTTCTGCCAATGGGTTTTCAAGGCAAGAGACATTCAGAGGTGGTTTGCCATTGTCTGCCTCTGAGCCGTAATAAGAACATAAGAGAAACCATGTTGGATCAGGCCAATGGCCCATCCAGTCCAACACTCTGGGTCACATAAGGACATAAGAGAAGCCATGTTGGATCAAGCCAATGGCCCATCCAGTGCAACACTCTATGTCACATAAGAACATAAGAGAAGCCATGCTGGATCAGGCCAATGGCCCATCCAGTGCAACACTCTGTGTCACATAAGAACATAAGAGAAGCCATGCTGGATCAGGCCAATGGCCCATCCAGTCCAACACTCTGTGTCACATAAGAACATAAGACAAGCCATGTTGGATCAGGCCAATGGCCCATCCAGTGCAACACTCTGTGTCACAGAAGAACAGAAGAGAAGCCATGTTGGATCAAGCCAATGGCCCATCCAGTCCAACACTCTGTGTCACATAAGAATATAAGAGAAGCCATGTTGGATCAGGCCAATGGCCCATCCAGTGCAACACTCTGTGTCACATAAGAACATAAGAGAAGCCATGCTGGATCAGGCCAATGGCCCATCCAGTGCAACGCTCTGTGTCACATAAGAACATAAGAGAAGCCATGCTGGATCAGGCCAATGGCCTATCCAGTCCAACACTCTTTGTCACACAGGGGCCAAAAAAACAGGCTCCATCAGGAGTAGGCTTGCCAATCTCCAGGTGGGGCAGGTAAGGAGCACTAAAGCATCCACGATAAACCAGCCTCAAGAATAAATAATTTCTATTCATAGCATAGAAACCCTGTGCAACAATTATTACAAAATGCAATGATATCACATCCAAGTCCCATAGGTACAAATTCACGATGAGAGTTCTTGTTTTTATAGAAATAGGTCCGGAGTTTGATAAGACAAGCCGTGAAACCAGAGTCCAACGCTCCAATTCTTTTTTAGAAGTAACCAGTGTAGATCATATTGACAGCAAGGCACATTATCGCAACAGGGATGTGCATATTGCCCTGTTTCACACGTGGCTTCTACAAGCTTCAGTATTATTTATAACATTATACATGGCATTAGCTCAGTCCTTTCTGAGATAGTCAATTTATCATCTTACTCTCTTTCACAACAAGAAAGACGAGTTTTGAATTTAGGTCTGGACTATGTGCCTACCCCCCTATATCAGGAGTAGACAACGGTAGCTCTCCAGATGTTCTTTGCCTACAACTCCCATCAGCCCCAGCCAGCATGGCCAATGGCTGGGGCTGATGGGAGTTGTAGGCAAAAAAACATTCGGAGAGCTACCGTTGGCCACCCCTGCCCTATATGATGCTTTTCAAACGAGGCTTGACCTATTTAAACTTACTAGACCAGGGGTGGCCAACGGTAGCTCTCCAGATGTTTTTTGCCCACAGCTCCCATCAACCACAGCCATTGGCCATGCTGGCTGGGACTGATGGGAGTTGTAGGCAAAAAACATCTGGAGAGCTACCGTTGGCCACCCCTGTACTAGACAATTTAAACTTAAAGATTTCTTTAAAACAAATACTGACACAAATATTTCGGATGTGCGCTTTAAAAAAAGATCATCTTTTGCTGCGGCACGTTATGATGCAGCTATTTCTGTGTTTGAGAAAACAGTACTGACTGAAATTGAGAAATTAGAAACTGTAAAAAGTAGATCAAGGTGGAACAATTTTTCCAGAATAGACAGGTTAGCATTGCAATCCTTGGCTGACAATGAAAATATTATAATTAAACCCGCAGTTATGAATGGGGGCATTGTAGTCTTAGATACTAAAGACTACTTACAGGAAGTTCACAGACAACTTGCGGACTTGTCGTATTATCGCCCTTTAAAGGATGATCCAACTGAAAAGGACAAAAGATTGATACAGATTTCTTTAACGGAAGCAAATAATATGGGCTTCTTATCCGATAAATTAAAACACTGTCTGTATAACAAATTTCCCCTCACACCAGTTTTTTACATTTTTTTTCCCTTACACAGTGTGTGTGTGCATATATATATATATATATAATTTTGGACTGGATGGGCCATTGGCCTGATCCAACATGGCTTCTCTTATGTAACACAGACTGTTGGACTAGATGGGCCATTGGCCTGATCCAACATGGCTTCTCTTATGTTCTTATGTTCTACATCCTGCCTAAGATTCATAAAGAGGGTTTCCCTCCCCCAGGCAGACCAATTGTTTCCACCTTGGCATCGTTACTTGAGCCCTTAAGTCAATTTGTAGATTTTTATTTAAAACATTTTGTGTCAAAATCACAAACATATATTAAAGACACCACCGATTTTATAAAAAAGACTGAAGGACTACAAGTCACTAAAGAAGCAGTGTTGGTATCTCTTGATGTCCACTCTATACCAACGTGCCACACGATGAAGCTAGACTTGTCATACAACATATACTTGACTCTAGAGTAGACAAATCTTCTCCTACAGCATTTCTCATGGAATTAATGGACATAATATTAGAGTATTTTTTTTTCTCGTTTTGATGACCAATACTATCCTCAAGTCAAAGGTATATCTATGGGCAGTCCCTTTTCACCAAGTATTGCATGTTTATATATGGATTTTTTGGAAGAGAAGTTTTACTGTAATCCTTCTGAAAACTCTTTTTCTTCCTCTGTTTTATGGTTTCGGAGATATATAGATGATGGACTGGCCATACTAGCCAATGACAATGTTGTAGTCCCATTTATGGAATGGACGAACAATGTACATCCTTCTATTAAATTTAGCTACAAAGCGAGTGTCCAGTCAGTGTCCAGTCAGTAGTGTCCAGTCTAGTGCAGCGTTTCCCATTTGCAGGGTCGTGGCCCAGTACCGGGCCACAGACGTCTCACTACTGGATCACAAGAAAAGCCAAAGCTAGCCCCGCCCCTAGCAAAGCATGAGCTCTGCTCTGCTTCTTTCCTTTCCCATCTCTCTGTTGTGCAGAGGAAAGCTAGGCTTGAAGACTAACAAAGGCTGCAAAGCCTGAGCTCCATTTTCCTTCCTTCCATCCCCCAAAGTCTCTGTGTTGTGCTGTTAAAAACTAGGCTTGAAGACTGACACAGGCTGAAAAGCCTGAGCTCCATTTTCCTTCCTTCCATCCCCCAACTTCACTGTGTTGTACAGATAAAAGCTGGGCTTGAAGACTGATACAGGCTGCAAAGCCTGAGCTCTGTTTTCCTTCCTTCCATCCGCCAACATCTCTGTGTTGTTCAGATAAAAGTTAGGCTTGAAGACTGACACAGGCTGCAAAGCCTGAGCTCCATTTTCCTTCCTTCCATCCGCCAATGTCACTGTGTCCTGCAGAGAAAAGCTAGGTTTGAAGACTGACACAGGCTGCAAAGCCTAAGCCCTGTTTTCCTTCCTTCCATCCCCCAACTTCTCTGTGTTGTGCAGAGAGAAGCTGGGCTGCTTTTAAAGGCATGGGAAACACTGCCAGTAAAAAGCTGCAAGCTTTTTGCAATAACTGCAGGAAAGCTTGTATGAACTTCATATAACTTGAAATTAATTCATTATCTGCAGTACAATTCACTGCTACCTTTCACAGCAATTTCCCAGTGTTTCAGCCAAGGAAAAGTATGAAAAATAGCTGTCCAAAGATTTTCTTGAAACCAAGCAAACTTGGTTGTAGCTTGAGGCAGGGTTCCAGTAGTAGCAGCTAAGGAAGGGCCTAATAAAGAGTCAGCATATTTTGAGGTAGAGCAGCTGCCAGGGCTCAGTGTGGGTGGTACACAGTGCTAGCATTCCTGATGGCAATGGCAACAGCACTCCCAACTGCATACAGTGGCCAGTGCTGTTGAAGAAGGGGTGTGTAGATGGTGCAAGCAATTGAACATGGGCATTAGGAGTGCTTGCAAGCTGGAGAAGAACACACAAACAGATAGGTGCATGCAGGTGTGGGGGTGGAAAGAGTGGACCCTGGGAATATACGAAAAGTTGCAGACTGCCCACTTTCCACCCCCACTTTGGCTCAGCATGAGAGATTTTTCTGAAAACGAAGTTACTTCAAAAGAAGAGGCAGGTTTGGGGGAGTGTCCCAGAACTGACATCACTTGGCCCTTGGCCTGGAAGTGACACAACAGGAAATGACATAATTCCTCTTTCTCAGCTCCTCCCCCAAAGTCCCCTGGCTCCACCCCCAAATTTTAGTGGGCCATGAAGGACAAGTGTAAAAATAGCCAGGCCACGGGGGCGGGGGAAAGTTTGGGTAACCCTGCTCTAGTGTATAAAACTGTAGATTACAAACTAGCAGTTAAACCATATAAAAAACCAACTGATAAAAATAAACCCTTGAGCTTTGATTCATGTCATCCTGGCCATTTAAAAAGAAGTTTACCTTTCTCACAGCTGGTGAGAGCTAAACGCAATTCAACCTCTTTTGTGGATTTTGAAAATGAAAAAATGCGGATATGCGCTCAATATAAAGCCTGAGGATATCCTGCAAGGACTCTCAGAACAGCGAGTGATAGGATTAATAAAGTTTCTAGAACATCTATGTTTACAGAGACTGGCTCATTAGATACAGATCCCTCCTGTGCATTTCAATTTTCTACATTGTCTTATTCTATACAAAATATTTTAAAGAAACATTGGTTTATTGTAATAAATATACCTGGTTGTGAGCTGTTTCTCAATATAGGATACAGGAGAACAAAAAATATTGCTGATTTAGTGACTAGGTCCGATTTTGCTAAACCTTTGCCTAAAAATACCACCACAGGCGGATACCATAAATGCAGAGTGTGTTCCGCCTGCGCTTTGTCTCTTGATCTGAAAGAATTTATCCATCCTGATACTGGCTACAAAATTATTTTGAGAGACACTACTACTTGTTCAACCCGACATTGTATTTATGCGATTTTATGCCTTTGTTTAAAAATCTACTTGGGAAGCACAACGCATGTCATTAGGACATGCATCTTGGAGCATAAATCTCGCATCAAGAAATTTGTGCCTGAAGCGCCTCTTGTTGACCATTTTCGCAAATTTGCACAAGATCCTGAGTCCCTGAGATGTTTTGTAATTGAAAGGTTCCCCAATTGGCTACAAGGAAAAACAGATATGGCTTCTTAGACAAGAAATGCGCTGGATTTTTGAACTCCAAACCTTAATGCCAAATGGGTTAAATAATGATTGGGACCTTTCGCGTTTTCTTTAAACTATCATGCATTAAAGATTTTTTGTACCATTTTATTGGATGTCTGTAATTTTAAAGAACACTGTAATGTTTTACATATAATCATGTGATTTCTTATAATCAGTGTCAATTACATCTCTAAGAATATTGAAGCGTTGCTCTCCTAGGAAAGAATTTTAGTAATGTACTCTTGAAGGTTTGTAAGTAGTTTTATAAGCATTGGAAGTGTTCATGTAATTTTATGAATGATGTTTAAAATGTATAATTGTTTACGCAGCTCGTTGAAGCACTATGAAACAGAGAGAATAGCGCAACTCTGTCGCGTTCTGATGCCTTGCTGCATTATATCATTCTACTCATCTGTTCACCAAAAAAAGGTTGGAGCGTTGCACTCCGTTCGAATATTGACCTTTTCCACCACAGCCCAGATCTTTAGTTCAAGAAATTTCATGCTTAAAGACTTAAGTACTATGAGTACGGGTGTGGTCAGTGTTCTGTCACTTTAAATTGTGATTTACTTCACTTTTGATATGTTTAGTTCTGTTATAAGTATTTTTGTAAATTACCCTTAAATTTCTTTACTGTTGAAGCTGGTTTTCGCGGGGGGTTTTGTACCTTTACCCTGCTCCACATATCCGCGTTTCTCTGTTGCTAATCTCCAGGTGGGGGCAGTGGATCAACTGGATTGAAGGCCCTCCCACCACTTCAGGGTCATCAGAAAGCAGGGGGAGGGAAATGTCTGCTGGGCTCTCCATTATTCCTGATGGAGACCAGTTCCCATAGGGTATAATGGAGAATTGTTCTGTGGGTATCTGGGGCTCTGGAGGGGCTGTTTTTTGAGGTAGAGGCATGAAATTTGCGGCATAGCATTGGATGCCTCCCCTCAAAATACCCTCCAAGTTTCAAAAAGATTGGACCAGGGGGTCCAATTCTATGAAAAGGTGCCCCTATTCATTATTTCTAAATGAAGAGAAGGCCTTTAAAAGGTGTGCGGTTACTATAAATGTGATGGCCAGAACTCCCTTTGGAGTTCAGTTAAGCCAGCCACAATCTTGCTCTTGGCTCCACCTCCAATGTCTCCTGGCTCCACCCTCAAAGTTTCCTGGCTCCACCCCCAAAGTCCCCAGATATTGCTTGAATTGGACTTGGCAACCCTATCTCCCATTCAAATACTGACCAGGGCTGACCCCGCTTACCTTGTGAGATCGAACAAGATCAGGCTAGCCTGGGCCCTCCAGGTTAGGGCTTTGGCCTTCACGGTTTCTGCTTTTTCTTCCCCACTTCCAACTAATCTCCGTCTCCTTAGCGGTTTTTGATGATGCTATTCAGCCCTTCTACCAATGAATGCAATTTGGCTCCTTGTCGCTGAGCTCAAGAAAGAAAAAAAAAAGAGGGACTCGAGGAAAGGATTAATGAAAGCAGATCATTATCTGGTGAGGGGGGAAATGTGCCATTCAAATGCAAAAGATTAACCCTGCGGCATAACTCGTGTAAACTCTCCTCGACTCATAGTTCAGCCATTACTGGCTTCTGAGTAATTTACAACCCTTGATGCCCCTTCATTTCATATCAGACTTCATACCAAGCATTAATGCTTACATGCCTTTGCCTTACTCCTTTCCATACCTTTTTGATTTTATGTATCTGCTAACGCAGCATCTTGGACCGGGCAAACCACTGCAGAGTTACTCCAGTCTAAATTTATTGATTTCAGGAGGCTTAACTAGTATTAGCCTTCACCTACATCAGGGGTGTCAAACATGCGGCTCAAGAGCCGATCAGGCCCCCAGAGGGCTCCTATCAAGCCCGCGAGCAACTCACTGTCATCTGCTTCCTTCTATTGCTTCCTTCTGCATCACAGCTTGCTTTGCCAGGCTTGCTCAATCACACAGGAGCTACAGAGCAAAGCTTCTGTTTTCTCCATTGGCTGACCAGAATATGGAGCAATTTACGTACAAAAGATAGCAGTGCCCAGCCATTTAATGTCTTCCCCTGGATCTTAGGCTCAAAGCACTGACCATAAGATTTTTGTAATGAATGTCAATAAATCAAAAGTAGGTTTTCAACTTACAGATGCACACCTGAACAACATCTGAATAGCATACTCAATATTGCTGTAACACAGACATTGTCTCCAGATTTTGATGCAATAATTCAGAACAAGAGGTGTCAGTTGTCAGAGACTGTAAAATAAACAAAATATTGCAAGAGCACTAATCTTTTAAGCGCATTTTATTTAAGATTTTTTTAAAAATCTTTGTGTCTGTCTATGTCCTTTAAAAAGGTAAAGGTAGTCCACTGTGTAAGCATCAATCATTTCTGACTCTAGGTTGACGTCACATAATGACATTTTCACGGCAGACTTTTTTACGGGGTGGTTTGCCATTGCCTTCCCAGTCATCTACACTTTACCCCCAGCAAGCTGGGTACTCATTTTACCAGCCTTGGAAGGATGGAAGGCTGAGTCAACCTTGAGCCGGCTAACTGAACCCAGCTTCCGCCAGGATCAAACTCAGATCGTGAGCAGAGGGCTCCGAATGCAGTACTGCAGCTTTACCACTCTGCACCACGGGGCTCCTCTATAAAGTTTATATCTCTGCTACCTGGCATTACATTCTATGACACACGTGGCCCGGCCCGACAAGGTCTCTTTTATGCCAGATCCGGCCCTCATAACAAATGAGTTTGACAATCCTGACCTGGATGGTCTAGGCTAGCCTGATCTTGTCAGATCTCAAAAGCTAAGCAGGGGCAGCCTTGATCAGTATTTGGATGGGAGACCACTGAAGAATGCCAGGTTTACTATCCAGAGGAAGGCAATGGCAAACCACCTCTGTCCATCCCTTTCCCTGACAACCCTATAGAGTCACTGTAAATTGGCTGTGACGTGATGGCACTTTCCGCCATTGCCTGAAGCTAGAGTAATTCTAGCATAGGGTTACAATGCTTTGAAAGGTGGACTCTATGGCATTGTACCCAGGGCCGACATGCCCACAAGGCAAACTACGCAATTGCCTAGGGCGCAGGGGTGCCAAATTCGGCTCCCCCTCCCCTTGTCTAATTAATAGGAAGCAGAGAGTGAGTATAAATGGGCAATCTTCGCAGTGGAAGATGGTAAGCAGAGGGGTGCCGCAGGGCTCAGTACTGGTCTTTAACTTGTTCATTAATGATTTGGAGTTGGGAGTAAGCAGGGAAGTGGCTAATTATGCAGATGACACTAAATTGTTCAGGGTGGTGAGAACCAGAGAGGATTGTGAGGAACTCCAAAAGGATTTGTTGAGGCTGGGTGAGTGGGCATCAACGAAGCAGATCCAGTTTGGTGCTGTGGTTAAGTGTCTGGGACTCTTATCTGGGAGAACCGGGTTTGATTCCCCGCTCCTCCCCTTGCAGCTGCTGGAATGGCCTTGGGTCAGCCATAGCTCTTGCAGAGCTTTCCTTGAAAGGACAGCTTCTCTCTCTGCGGTGCGGGGTTATCAGCAGGTCGAGATATCACAAGTTAGCCTTGTTATCTTTCTAAAAATAGTATTAGCCTTCACCTATATCAGGGGTGTCAAACACACGGCCCAAGAGCCGTATCAGGCCCCCAGAAGGCCTGGGGTTATTTGAAAAGAGAACCGTGATCATTTCACACCTCAACTGCTCTCTCTCTCTCCCCAAGACATCCACAGATGGGGGAGCCCAGCACCCTCTAATAATCAGCTCTCCCTCACACAGAGCTATTGGGAATCAGGCTCAAACATTTCTCTAGTCCCTCATTCCTGCTATTCATCATTTCCAGAGAGAGAGAGAGAGAGATGGGTAGCCGTGCTTGTTTATGGCAACATAATCTCCTGTTTGCTTTTGGATTTGGTTGGAGGGACCATACCCTGATCAACCGGCAAACCCAGCAGCCAAATTAAATATTATACTATGCGACTGCCAACTAGCTTTGCTGGAGGAGACAATGGTGGGCCAAGTTCCAGAGGAAACAATCGACCGGCAACAGCTCTGCGGCAGCTTCTATTTCAGAGAGAGTCGTTTCTGGAGGTTGAAGCGGAGGCCTCCCCATCACACTGTTTCCTGGTGGGCTGGCTGGCACCTCTCCAAGAGACTGCATCTGTCACAGCGTGCAGTATTGTAACCAACGTTTTGCAGTGGTTAGAGAGGAGGGATCCCCAGCCTTTTTGAGCCTGTTGTGGGCACCTTTTGAATTCTGATACAGCATGGTGGTTGCAACCACCAATCGGCTGCTGCAGGAGGTGAAGCCAGCCACAAAATTTCGGGAATGCCTCTCCTCATATGAGCACCGCCCCCCGGGGCTCTGCTCATGGTCCCTGATCTTAAGGTTGCCTAACACAATGATGTCACCTGGAAGTGAGCTCATCGCGAGCAACATCACCAGTGCAATGAACTCACTTCCAGGTGACATCATTGTGTTGCGCGTGAGTGAAAGTCCCCCGCCGGGCAACGCTGGGGTCTTGGCAACCCTAACTGAACACCAGGTAGGGGCCTGAATCGAAAAGGCTGTGGCCCTTGTTGAAGCCGGCCAGGCATTCTTAAGATCAATATACAACAGATGCAAACCTGGTTGGGGATTTGATTAGCTCTTACAATTGCCAGCCCCCAGATCTTGGTGGGGGATCCTCCAGTTTTGGGGGTTTCTCCCCACCGTGGACTAACTGGCCAGCGGAGGAAACCTAGCCCCTAAACAGGGATGTCACCACCGGCATCCCTGATGTGATGGGCATGTTCCATGGGAATGCTCGAGTTTTTGAGCAAAATTCTATGGCTTAAGCCCAATTTTACCATAGAGTTTGCCCAAACAACATTGATTTTATTTCAACCCATTAGTTCTGGTCCTACCTTCTGAGGCCACAGAAAACAATTCCACCCCATCCTCTAGATGACAGCCCTTCAAGTATCTGAAGATGGTGATCGCATCACCTCTCAGCCGCCTCCTCTCCAGGCTAAACATGCCCGGCTCCTTCAACCTTTCTTCATAGGACTTGGTCTCCAGACCCAATCCTCCAAGAGCTTGCAGTAAGCCCTGTAAGAAGAGCCCCGTAAACTCTTGCAGGATTAGCTACATCAGAAGGGTGTGGCCTAATATGCAAAGGAATTCCTGCTATGAAAAAAAAAAGCCCCGGTGTTGGTTAACTTGTAGGACACTTGTATATAGTTATTAAGAGATGATTGGCTAGAGGCAATGTCTGGAGTGTATAAGGGGATATTGTTGGGCTGTGTTCTGTGTGTGTCTTATGAATGGAATAAATCATTTGCTGTTTTCAAAGAAAAGCTGTTCAGGTCTCCGTTTATAATAGCATCCCTACCTTGCCAGGGGGCTTTGGGTCAGTCACACCCTCTCCCTCTAACCTACCTCACAGGGTTGTTGTGAGGATAAAATGGAGGAACGGTGACCAGCATTGTAAGCTGCCGCTGGGGAGAAAAGCAGGGCATAAATAAAGAACTAAATCTTACCGTATTCCTACAAACTAATTGTTCTCATCTGAAAGTGCAGGCAACCAGGCTTTGGAGAGAGTGTGGAAGTTGCCACAAGTGGCTCGCATAACTTTTTTTGATCAGGAACGCAGTTCTGGCTGGCTTGGCACCAGGGGGTGTGGCCTAATAGGCAAATGAGTCCCTGCTGGGCTGTTTCTACAAAAAAAGCCCTGTGTGCAACAACAGTGATGTCTAGGGCTGTCAATCCCCAGGTGGGGGCAGGGGATCCCCTGGTCTGGAGGCCCTCCCCCCGCTTCAGGGTAATCAGAAAGCGGGAGGAGGGGGGAGGGAAATATCTGCTGGGCATTCCATTATTCTCTGTGGAGACTGATTCCCATAGGGTATAATGAAAAATTGATCCATGGGCATCTGGAGCTCTGTAAGGGCTGTATTTTGTGATAGAGGCACCAAAGTTTTAGCATAGCATTCAGTGCCTCTCCCCAAAATACCCTCCAGGTTTCAAAATGATTGGACCAGGGGGTCCAATTTTATGAACCCAAAAGAAGGTGCCCCTATCCTTCCTTATTTCCAATGGAAGGAAGACATTTAAAAGATGATGTGGTCCCTTTAAATGTGATGGCCAGAACACCCTTTGGAGTTCAGTTATGCTTGTCACAACCTAGCTCCTGGCTCCACCCCCAAAATCCCCAGATATTTCTTGAATTAGACTTGTCACCCCTAGTTGATGTCAGGGGATATGGCCTAATAGGCAAATGAGGCCCTGCTAGGCTTTTTCCACAAAAAAGCCCTGCATGAAACAATGGTGAGGCCGTGGGTTTGTGGCCTAATATCCAAATGAGTTCCTGTTGGGGCTTTTTCTACCAAAAAGCCCCACATGAGAAACAGTGATGTTAGGGGTGTGGTGTAATATGCAAATGAGTTCCTGCTGGGGAGTTTTCCTACAAAAAAAGCCCTGTGTAACTGGAACTTTCCCCTTCCTTGCTGTGAGCCAGAGACCGATTCCCAGCAAAGCAGTTTCTCTTCGCTTAGACTCCAGAGTGAAAATGAGTTACTTTCACAGGCCGGAGAGAAGTCCCAGTGAAGCAAAGCATGACCTTGACCCCTCTCTGAATGGGTGAGCTTAAAAAAAGAAAAGCACCATATTAGTCCAGAAGCAGTTTGGCTGATTTGGGCATCAGCGGCAGCCCTGTGTGTTATTCGCATGAGACTTAAGAGCAGCGTTGGCTTTGAGTTTTTAGGAATACAGAAGCTGATTGTTCTATTCACTCGTTGGCTTAAGCTCTTTAGTGCGCTAAGAAATACCTGGCACAACTCTGCCAAAGGTCACGCAGATTAGACGGCAGATAAACCCCGTACAGCCCGTCACTGTGCTGAAAATATTTTCCTATTACAGGGGTGGCCAAACTTGCTTAATATGAAAGCCACATAGAATAAAGGTCAGATGTTTGAGAGCTGCAATACATGAATGTCAGATGTTTAAGAGCAGGGAAGGAAGGAAGGAAGGAAGGAAGGAAGGAAGGAAGGAAGGAAGGAAGGAAGGAAGGAAGGAAGGAAGGAAGGAAGGAAGGAAGGAAGGAAGGAAGGAAGGAAAATAGATGAGAGATGGAAAGAAAGCAACTTTAACTGTAAGTGCCTTCTCCAAATCTGACTGATGGGGTGGTGGGCAATATTCCCCCTAAGGTGTGAGCATGAGCTAGCTCATAGATTTTTAGCCTCCAGCTCACACATTTTTGTCTTAGCTCAGGAAGGAATGATGCCAGAGCACACTAATTTATGCAGCAGCTCAGAACTTTAATGCCAGTAGCTCACAAAGTCGAATTTTAGCTCACAAGACTCATTGGTGGGGGGAGGGGCTTCAAGAGCCACACAATACATGTGAAAGAGCCACATGTGGCTCCTGAGTCACAGTTTGGCCAGCCCTGTCCTATTAAAACAGAAATCAGAAATTGGGATGTCCTATTAAATTGCCCTGTCCTATTAAAACAGAAAACAGAAATTGGGATGGGGCTGGACATTGACGACTTTTGTATGCCTCTTGCTTACACTGTGCTTTGCCATAGAACTCTGCATGGCAACATGGGTCCTAAAACGAGTGCCTGCATCTCACCATATTTGAAAAGTAATAGCAGCTCATAACTGGTGTCACAGGCAATGTTCCCTCTAAGCTGCAGAGTCTTATGGGTAAAAATTCTACTTCGGGAGCTGCTGCATAAATTAGTGTGCCTGGAGCCATTTTTCCTGAGCTAAGACAAAAATGTGTGAGCTGGAGGCTAAAAATCTGTGAGCTAACTCAGCTTAGAGGTAACACTGGTCACAGGCTATAATAACTATAAGATATGCTATACACACATATGTATGTATCTAATAAAGACAGCCTGGACCCATTTGTGGAAAGCTAAATCTGTGGATCGAGGCCACACTTACTCAAAACAGATTTTTCTGCAAACCAGATTTGCAGAAAATTAAAACTTTTAAAAATGAATCAGGCTAACTCATCCAACAAACACTTTTGTTGTCTGCACACATGCGGGGGGGCGGTGGGGTTGCCAATCCCCAGGAGGGGGCAGGGGATCCCCGGTTTGGAGACCCTCCCCCCGCTTCAGGGTCATCAGAAAGTGGGGGAGGGAGGGGGAGAGGAGGGAAATGTCTGCTGGGCACTCCATTATTCCCTGTGGAGATCGATTCCCATAGGGTATAACGAAGAATTGATCTGCGGGCTGGAGCTCTAGGGGGGCTCTTTTTGAGGCAAAGACACCAAATTTACAGCATAGCATCTGGTGCCTCTCCTCAAAACACCCTACAAGTTTCAAAACGATTAGACCAGGGGGTCCAATTCTATGAGCCCCAAAATAAGGTGCCCCATCCATTATTTCCAATGGAGGGAAGGCATTTAAAAGGTGTGCGCTCCCTTTAAAGGTGACGGCCAGAACTCCCTTTGGAGTTCAATTATGCTTGTCCCAACCTTGCTCCTGGCTCCACCCCCAAAGTCTCCTGGCTCCAGCCCCAAAGTCTGAGATATTTTGTGAATTGGACTTGGCAACCCTAGGGGATGGGCGGATGGAGCTGCTGGCTGTAGGGTTGCCAAGTCCAATTTAAGAAATATCTGGGGACTCTGGTGGTGGAGCCAGGAGACTTTGGGGGTGGAGCCAGGAGACATTAGGGGTGGAGCCAAGAACAAGGCTATGACAAGCATAATTGAACTCCAAAGGGAGTTCTGGCCATCACATTTAAAGGGACGGCACACCTTTTCAAAGCCTTCCTTCCATAGGAAATAATGAAGGATAGGGGCACCTTCTTTTGGGGCTCATAGAATTGGACCCCCTGGTCCAATCATTTTGAAACTTGGGAGATATTTTGGGAAGAGGCACTAGATTCTGTACCGAAAATTTGGTGCCTCTACCTCAAAAAACAGCCCCCCCCCGAGCCCCAGATACCCGTGGATCAAATCTCCATGATTTTCTATGGGAATAAATCTCCAGAGGAAATAATAGAGTTCCCAGCAGACATTTCCCTCCCCTCCCCCCGCTTTCTGATGACCCTGAAGCGGGGGGAGGGCCTCCAAACCGGGGGATCCCCTGCCCCCACCTGGGGATTGGCAACCCTAGCTGGCTGCAAAGTGCCAAAGGTGAGGGAGAGGGAGGGGGAAAGAAAGCCCTCTGCTTGCATGCAAGGCACAGTTCCTTCTTGTCTCCAAAGTTTTAATGTTGGCTTCCTCAACCTGGCCACTTCCAGAGCCTCCAGCTTTTGCCCCTACGCCAGAAAGCCTCTGAGAAGCAGCAAGCCCTGTGGTGAAGGGAAAATTGTGCCCCTTGACTTTTTGAAAAGTCTCGTGACTTCTAAAATCCCAGCTATGCTCCTAGAGGTAGCCACCACTAACAGGGAGAAGCAATTCCCTCTGTGAGTATCACAGGTTTCCCACTTGTATGTAAATAGTTTTCAAGCTCTGCCAATGCAATCATCCTAATTTTCAACATCTCTTTAAAACAAATTGCGTGAGCTTCTTTATGATGGTGTTTCAGAAGTTGTTGTTCCAGCCTGTCGTTACCCAGAGTTTACTGCCACTAGGGCTTTTGGGGCAGAAAAAGCCCCACAGGAACTCATTTGCATATTAGGCCACACCTCCCTGTGTCACCATTGCTTTTCGCAGGTTTTTTTTAATAGAGAGAGCCCCGCAGGAACTTATTTGCATATCAGGCCACACCCCCTGATGGCGCCATTGTTTCGCACAGGGCTTTTTTGGTAGAGAAAGCCCAGCAGGAAGTCATTTGCATATTAGGCCACACCACTGACACCAAGCCAGCTGGAATTGTGTTCCTGTGCATTCCTTCTCAAAAAAAGCCCTGACCGCCATGGAATTTTCCTATTCACTTACGCCAGTTAGTATCCATGCAAATATGAACATCTGTCCTGCTAGAGATCAAAGAAAAGCAGGGCCAACAACCGCTATGACCTTTCTCTGCAGCTATGCTCCTCTTTTAGTCCCCTTCAATTTCGTATTCACCTTTCAGCATCTAAATGCACCAGGCTTTGAAGCTACAAGGCTTATTGTCCGAGGCTCTAGTAAAGTTTATTTATTCTCTTGTAAATTCCATTGGTTTTTTTAAACTAGCAACACAGTGCTCAAGAGGGCTTTTAAAAAGATACTAAATAGACTGGAACGGTTCAGAAGGGCACCTTTATAACAGAACAGACTGCAGTTTATGGCAATGATGATCGTAGGCATCACCCACTTTTACTGCGGTATCTCTACTTTGTGGTCCACTCGCTGTGCTGTTTATTGCCTTAGGTAATTGTTTGTTCGCATTGCCTTCTAATTCTGTAATTCTCAGGCTTGTTGCATTGTCCGCTGGCTGTCTTATGCTGTTTTATGCTGTCTGATTGCACTGCTTTTTATCCTGTAATCTGCTTTGAATCTCAGTGAGCAGGGGAGGGGCCGTGGCTCATTGGAAGAGCATCTGCCTGGCGTGCAGAAGGTCCCAGGGTTCAATCCCTGGCATCTCCAGTTCAAAGGAATAGGCAGTAAGCGATGAGAAAGACCTCCTTGAGTAGACAGCCCTGACTTGGATGGATCAATGGTCTGATTCAGCATAAGGCAGTTTCACGTGCATTCATACATGTAGCAGATTGAAAACAAAACAGAACAAAAAACCAAAAAAAAACTCCCCAAGACATTTTTTTGTGGGGGAGAGAAAGCAGCATGGTATAGCCTGATCTTGTCAGATGTTGAATGCTATGTAGAGCGGCCTCCAAATTAGACTGCATGGGAAGGCAATGGCAAACCACCTCTGCTTCTCACTTGCCTTGAAAGCCCCATACTGGGATCACCATAAGGCTTGGATGGAAAACCACCAAGGAAGGCTCTCTGCAGAGGAAGGCCATGGCCAGCCACCTCTGCTGCTCACTTGCCTTGCAAGCCCCTTGCTGCAGTCCCCATAAAGCTTGGATGAGAGACCCCCAAGGACGTCTCTTCAGAGGAAGGCAATGGCCAACCACTTCTGCTTCTCACTTGCCTTGAAAGCCCCATGCTGGGGTCGCACAATAAAGCTTGGATGAGAGACCACCAAGAAAGACTCTGCAGCAGAAGGCAATGGCAACCCCCCCCCCCCTCTGCTTCTCATTTGCCTCACCATAAGGGGGTGGAACTTGGCAGCATTTTACATGCACACAAGACATTTTTCAGTATTAAATTCAAGAAAATTTAAGCACAAAAGATTTACAGCAGGATATGTTTCTGTAAAAAGCCCACTTTATCAAAGGCCCTACCCCATTTTAACAGCAATGTATGCGGAAAGAGAGAGGCCAGCTGTGGTGTAGCGCAGAGGTTCCCAACCCCCGGGCTGTGACCTGTTAGCATCGGGCTGCAGAGCGAGGCAGAGGTGCCACATCACCCCTTTCAGCCACCCAGGACCCGGGTGGACAAAAGAGGCAGTGCAGTCTGTCATGATCCTGGGCCTAGCGAGGCCTGCAGGCCCCAGGGAAGCCTGCTTAGGAGTTACTAGGAAAAGCCTACATCTCCCAGGATCCCCTCTGTCCCTCTGATTGGGTAGCAAGGGTTTTGGAGGGAAACAGGCCCAGAGAGGGGTGGGGCCTGGGAAGAGAATATATAAAGGCCAAGCCCAGGAAGTGGGTATTCTTTCCCTGGAATGCTGAGCTAGAGGCAGGCTGACGCCTGGAGAGCTGGAAGCAAGGGAAAGGCCCTTACCCAAGGGGTTAAGTGTTGGTATTAGTTAGGAACTGTATAGATAGACGTGTTAGGGCATATTTTCCCTTCACCCCTTTTACTAGACCTTACTTGGTCTTGCCAGCAGCTTCAGAAAATGTGGCTTCCTTAAGCCAAAAGCAATTTTTTTTCCAAGGCCAGATGGCACTCTGCCTCAGCAGGGTCCAAAACTAGTCCATCCCACCGCTGCCACCATGTCACGACTCAGGGGGGTATTACCAATTGCTGCCATCACTCTGGGTGAAGGATCTCCCTTGAGAAGGTCCAGAGTACCCTCCCAAGCCCTTCCAGACCTCCCTTAGCTTAGGCCAAATAATGGGCGTGAGGACCAGGCAGAGTTAACAACGAGGGGGAGAAAAAAGTTTATTTTAAAAGGTCAGTGCAATATAACAAACAAGGTGCATAAAACAGTAAAAGAAGTTATTAATGATGCAAGAAATAGATATTGTTACCATATGTTACTAAATAAAATTGTTTTAACCAAAAAAAAAAAAGAGCTGAACTCACTATCTCTTGGGAGTCCTCATGCTTTGAACCCAGTACATTATACAGAGCTATGGCTAACCCAAGGCCATTCCAGCAGGTGCAAGTGGAGGAGTGGGGAATCAAACCCGGTTTTTCCAGATAAGAGTCCACACACTTAACCACTACACCAAACTGGCTCTCTGCACCAGGGTTTCCCAAACTTTCCCCCCCTTGGCCCGGTTATTTTTACACGTTTGGGGGTGGAGCCAGGAGACTTTGGGGGAGGAGCTGGGAGAGAGGAATTATGTCATTTGCTGTTGTGTCACTTCCAGGCCAAGGGCCAAGTGATGTCACTTCTGGGACACTCCCCCAAACCTGCCTCTTCTTCTGAAGTAACTTCATTTTCAGAAAAATCTCTCTGAAACTCATGCTGAGCCAAAATGGGGGTGGAAAGTGGGCAGTCTGCATGCACCTATCTGTTTGTGTGTTCTTCTCCAGCTTGCAAGCACTCCTAATGCCCATGTTCAATTGCCTGCACCACCTACACACCCCTTCCTCAACAGCACTGGCTGTAGTATGCAGTTGGGAGTGCTGTTGCCATTGCCATCAGGAATGCCAGCACTGTGTACCACCCATACTGAGCCCTGGCAGCTGCTCTACCTCAAAATATGCTGACACATTTAGTGTGCCCTTCCTTAGCTGCTACTACTGGAACCCTGCCTCAAGCTACAACCAAGTTTGCTTGGTTTCAAGAAAATCTTTGGACAGCTATTTTTCATACTTTTCCTTGGCTGAAACACTGGGAAAGGTAGCAGTGAATTCACTGAAAGGTAGCAGTGAATTGTATTGCAAATAATGAATTAGGTAATTTCAAGTTATATTAAGTCCATACAAGCTTTTCTGCAGTTATCATAAAAAGCTGTGTTTCCCATGCCTTTAAAAGCAGCCCAACTCCTCTCTGCACAACGCAGAGAAGTTGGGAGATGGAAGGAGAGAAAACAGGGCTTACGCTTTGCAGCCTGTGTCAGTCTTCAAGCCCAGCTTTTCTCTGCACAACACAGTGAAGTTGGGGGATGAAAGGAAGGAAAACGGAGCTCAGGCTTTTCAGCCTGTGTCAGTCTTCAAGCCTAGCTTTTATCTGCACAACAGAGAGACTGTGGGGGATGGAAGGAAGGAAAATGGAGCTCAGGCTTTGCAGCCTGTGTCAGTCTTTATATATATATATATATATATATATATATATATATATATATATATATATATATATATATATATATATATATATATATATTTATTGTTTTCATCATTTGCATCGAGCTTATCCTTTTCCTCATACAGAGTATACATCTAAATCTCTATCCCCCTTTACAAAGTATTCTTGCTCAGTCCTTTAAGTCTAAATGTTCTTATATCAATCCAAATCGAGGCCTTCTCGCTTTCATGTAGTACAGTCGCTCTTTAGTCTTCTTCCCCTTCTAGGCCTTATTAAGTCCATTTTCTTTTCCACCTTCATTCTCTTGTCACTTCCGAGCTTTTCCTGTCCTGACGGTAGGGATGAGAATGTTTTAGTACATAGGATTTGATTTCCTATTACGATCCTCAATCTATTTTTCTTCCCTAATCCCTCCCTCCCTTGCATACTCAACTTTCTAACCAGGGGCACAAATTAAGGAGCTTCCACCGAATGTCCCGCCGTTGACTTTCTAGTGACCACTTTAAATATGGATACCATTTCTCCTTTCTCCTTTTTGTTTTTGACCCCCATTGCTCATCTCGGTTAATCATGGCTATAATGTCCGACTGAACATATTCAAATAAATAATTATGCCAGTTTTGCTCCGTCCATTTGGTTTTATCCTTCCAGCCAAAGGCTATTACAGCCTTGCCAGCTAGCACCATTGCTTTGAATAGATCCAGCCCTTCTTTATTGACTCCATGTTTGTTTAATATGCTCCCAAACATTAGATCTAGATCTATCTTTGGTCTTATAGCAAAGAAGTTATGGATATGCTCTATTACCTTTTCCCAAAAGGATTTAACTTCTGAGCATTCCCACCACATGTGGGAATACCATCCTTTTTTCTTTCCACAGTGCCAACAGTTAGAATTCAAACCCTGGAACATATTGGCTAACGTTGCTGGCGTTCTGTACCATTTTATGAGGAACTTTAACTCCAGTTCCCTAAATTTGTGCATTTTAAGCTGATGTATACCTTTCTTGAGACTGTCAAATACGTTATCTGTTAAGTTAGTTTCAGAGCTCCATTTTTTTTGAACTAAATTTCTTATCTCCTCCTTATCCGTCGTCATTTTCCTATATATCCTTCCTACTGTCCCCTTCTTTGTTTTTATCATCCCTTTTAATAACTCCTCCATTGGTTCTCCTTCAGTCACCAATCTGTCTTCTATTGTCTTCCTAATTCTGTTATATAACCCTGCTATTTTCAGCCAATTTTTTGCTACCTATTTCATCATATAATGTTTGCAATGGTTTGAGTGTCTGCCCACCTAACATATCTTGTAACCTGTTATACCCTTTTTTACTGAGTAATCTCCACCATCCCTTATCTTCACTCTTCTCATCGAAGGCCTCTAATGGGGTTTGTTTAGATGTTCCCTTTAACCATTTTAATTGCCATTTTCTCCAAATCATTAGCGCTGTTTTCCTCGGTCCTATTTCTAATATGTTAACTTTGATCTTACATCCAGTGAAAACCCCTAAATTCCCTATTCCATTATAGCCTGTGTCAGTCTTCAAGTCCAGCTTTTATCTGCACAACACAGTGAAGTTGGGGGATGGAAGGAAGGAAAAAGGAGCTCCGGCTTTTCAGCCTGTGTCAGTGTTCAAGTCTAGCTTTTATCTGCACAACAGAGAGACTTTGGGGGATGGAAGGAAGGAAAATGGAGCTCAAGCTTTGCAACCTGTGTCAATCTTCAAGCCGAGTTTTTATCTGCACAACACAAGAGACTTTGGGGGATGGAAGGAAGAAAAATGGAGCTCAGGCTTTGCAGCCTTTGTTAGTCTTCAAGCCTAGCTTTTCTCTGCACAACAGAGAGATGGGAAAGGAAGGAAGCAGAGCAGAGCTCACGCTTTGCTGGGGGCGGGGCTAGCTTTGGCTTTTCTTGTGACCCGGTAGTGAGGCTTCCGTGGACCAGTACTGGGTCATGACCCTGCAAATGGGAAACGCTGCTCTACACCAAACTGGCATGAGATCACAGAGTGGGTGTGATCATTGGGCCTACCAGATTCAAGGCCAGAACCAGGAGGGAAGTTCTGCCTCCAAATTCTGTCTCATTAGCACAAAGAACCTTGAGTGGGGAAAGGTGGCTTGTTTAATTGTGCTTGTTCTACAGCTGCAGAGCACATGGTAGGATTGCCAACTTAGTGATCTCTCGCTATTACAGTTGATCTCCAGGTGGCCAAGATCAGTTTCCCTGGAGAAAATGGCTGCTGTGGAAAGTGGATTCTGTGGCATTGTAGCCTGCTGAGGTCTCTCCCTTCCCCAAACCCCGCCCTCTTCAGGCTCCACCCCAAATCTCCAAGTATTCCCCTCCCCAAAGATGGCAACCCTAGTGCATGGTCACATGCCTGGCAACCCACCTGACTGGCCTGGTTACACGCTTAGCAATACATCAATACAAGATTCTGCTGCAAAAAGAGGCATACTGGATACACCAGTTGAATTGCATTTCTCCATATGGACTTAATATGACCAATGATTTGACATGTTTTTTATGAATGGTCTTCTTTATAACATTATGAGTGCTGTGCATCATTTGCCTGTGTGATAACATAATTTTGTATAAATTATGGGATTTGACATTTTTTGTATGGAATATTTTGTATGTTGTATCTGCTGTGATATAGTTTGTGGTGTTTGTGTCTTTTAGCATGTTGCAATAGAAATATGTTACTTTACCTTTAAGAGGTTTGTGTAATGGCAGCTGTAAATGAGATGTTTGCCTTTTTAAACATGTTAGGTGCACCATTAGAGTGCACAAGAAGCCACATACTGAGCTGAAGCCGAGGTGAAATTGATGCTGGAGACGCTCCACGTCCCTCTTTTTTGAAAATTGTGTAAAAAATCCATATAATTGAATCAATATGTAAGTATGATATATTTTTTCACTGGAAGAGGGTTGGTGGTGTCTGAATGTCCTTCTGATATTTTTGTATAATATTTTCTTCTGTTAGTGGTCCCAGGTCTGATGAAGACTGGAAAGAAACAAGTACTTTATCAATTGGCTTGTCACCACACTACTTTGGGACTTGAATATACATGTTTTGGACATCTGGGCTGAGTTCTATATATTTCTTAGTAAATTTGTCACTAGCTTGATTTTTTTGTTAAGTTCCTGGTGGTGGCTAGAGATCAGTTCCTCTAGAACAGGGGTGTCGAACTCATTTCTTATGAGGGCCAGATCTGATATAAATGAGACCTTGTCAGGCTAGGCCATGTGTATACAGTATTTGCTGGCGTATAAGACTACTTTTTTGTCCTGAAAAACACGCCTCCAAGTGGGGGGGGGTTGTCTTATACGCCGGGTGCACTTCAGTTGGGATAGACATAGCTGCCCATAGTGGCCTTCCGATGCTCGCCTGGTGCCCATAGTGGCCTCCCGATGCCCGCCCACCTCATTCTACATACCGTCCAGTATCGCGCGGTATCCAGCGCGGCCGCGGCGGGTCATCAGCATGGCTGCGGTGAGCATCAGCAGCGAGACAGGGGTGCCAGCCTTTTCGGCGTGACCGGCCCGTTCTGCTCGGCGGGAAGCAACGGCGCTCCGGCCCGCCCCTTGTCTACGCAGAGCTTGCACATGCGCACTAGTGCCGGTCATAGGGAGATGCAGGGATGTTCTTTTACCTTTTATTTGGTGTGTGGAAGGTGTGCGGAAGAGGGGGTAGTCTTATACGGCGAGTATATAACAAACTCTATATTTTGAGTGGAAATGTCTTATACGCCCAGTTGTCTTATACGCCAGCAAATACGGTACCTATTTAAGATTAGGTAGCAGAGATATAAACTTTTTAAAGGACACAGACAAACACAACTAAATATTTTTTAAAAAAAACAACTTAAAACATGCTTAAAACAATAGCACTTGTTGGTCTTAAAGGTGCTTTCTTTGCATTTCTCCCATGAGATCCAGGAAACTAGGCAAAGGAAGCTCTGGCTGTTTCCTTCCTTCCTCAGAGGACCAGGAGGGGGAGGAGCCTCAACCAATGGGAAAAAAATGAGGTTTTGCTCTGTAGCTCCTGTGTGATTGAGCAAGCCTTGAAAAGCAAGTTGAGACGCAGAAGGAAGTTAGAGGGAGAAGGAAGCAGATGACAGCCAGTTGCTCGGGGGTCTGATAGGAACCCTCTGGGAGCCTGATTTGACCCCCGGGCCGCATGTTTGATACCCCTACTCTAGAGCAAATGGCCACTATGGAAGGTGGACTCTGTGGCACTGTACTCCACTGAAGCCCATCCCCTCCAGAGACCCCCAACTTACACTTCCCCCCCCCAAAAAATCTCCAGGTATTTTCCAACCTGAAGCTGGCAGCTCTACTGATTGGTCAACTAGGATTACGGAAACTGTTGCTAGTTTGGCATAAAGAAAGATAATTTGTTCTTGTCTGGACCATTCTTTTGTACCTTCCTTCAAAGTATCATCTTGATTTTAGGTTTAGGCTTTGCATGGCCTGCAGATTTAAAAAAAAAAATTAAGAACATAAGAGAAGAGATGTTGGATCAGGCCAATGGCCCATCCAGTCCAACACTCTGTGTCACATAAGAACATAAGGGAAGCCATGTTGGATTAGGCCAATGGCCCATTCAGTCCAACACTCTGTGTCACAGAAGAACATAAGAGAAGCGATGTTGGATCAGGCCAATGGCCCATCCAGTCCAACACAGTCACACAGTGGCCAAAAACCTAGGTGCCATCAGGAGGTGCATCAGTGGGGTCAGGACACTAGAAGTCCTCCCACTGTTGTCCCCCCCCCCCCCAAGCACCAAGAATACAGATCATCACTTGCCCCAGACAGAGTTCCAACAATACGTTGTGGCTAATAGCCACTGATGGACCTCTGCTCCATATGCTTATCCAATCCCCTCTTGAAGCTGGCTATGCTTGTAGTCGCCACCACCTCCTGTGGCAGTGAATTCCACGTTAATCACCCTTTGGGTGAAGAAGTACTTCCTTGTATCCGTTTTAACCCGACTGCTCAGCAATTTCATTGAATGTCCATGAGTTCTTGTATTGTGAGAAAGGGAGAAAAGGACTTCTTTCTCTACTTTCTCCATCCCATGCATAATCTTGTAAACCTGTACCATGTCACTCCTCAGTCAATGTTTCTACACACTAAAAAGCCCCAAGCATTTTAAACTTTCTTCTTGGGCAAGTGTTCCAACCCTTTAATCATTCTAGTTGCCCTTTTCTGGACTTTTTCCAATGCTATATCCTTTTTGAGGTGCAGTGACCAGAATTGTACACAGTACTCCAAATGAGGCAGCACCATCGATTTATACAGGGGCATTATGATATTAGCTGATTTGTTTTCAGTTTCCTTCCTAATAATTCCCAGCATAGCGTTGGCCTTTTTTATTGCGGTAATACACTGTCTCAGCATTTTCAGTGAGTTATCTATCATGACCCCAAGATCTCTCTCTTGGTTAGTCTCCTGACCAAGAGATTCTGAAACTCCATTTGGAGTCTGTTTAGGTAACACGTGGATTAGAGAACCAAAGCTTGTATAAGTACCTTGGTGATGGAAAGTGCTATGAAGCCACAGTCTACTCATGGTGACCAGTGTTCCCTCTAAGCTGAGTTAGTGTGAGCTAGTTCACAGTTTTTTAGCCTCTGGCTCACACATTTGTGTCTTAGCTCAGGAAATATGGCCCCAGAGCAAACTAATTTACAAAGTAGCTCACAACTTCAGTGCCAGTAGCTCACAAAGTAGAATTTTTGCTCACAAGACTCCACAGCTTAGAGGGAGTATTGATGGTGACCCTGTAGTTTTCAATGCAAGAGACATTAAGAGGTAGTTTGCCATTGCCTCCCTGTGATTAGTGACCCTTGTCAATTTTTAAAACTGTTCAAATTCACAGAAAGGGCAGGCTAAAAATTGAATACTCAGGACTGGCCAACGGTAGCTCTCCAGATGTTTTTTGCCTACAACTCCCATCATCCCCAGCCATTGGCCGTTCTGGCTGGGGCTGATGGGAGTTGTAGGCAAAAAACATCTGGAGAGCTACCGTTGGCCACCCCGATAGTCAATTTTTAGCCTGCCCTTTCTGTGAATTTTAACTGCTTTAAAAATTGACAAGCAGCCTAAGGTCTAACTTTTAAACTGGTTTAACTTTTAAACTGATCTCTTTTAAGTTTCCCTTAGATATCAGTTTGATCTACAACAGTTCTCAGGTGACCCTATTTAGCTGCGCAAGAGCTTAACTGCCTCTTTCTGCAGATTACATCCTTATTTAAGAAAATGGCATTTTCTTTTCCTGGCTAGCTGGGAACCTTAAAAGAGAGAGGAAAGATACTTAACCCAAAAACTGGAATAAGAAACTTACAAGGTTAATATATGACTTAAGGGGCAAAAATTAAAAGCAAATCATACAATTAAATCATAAATAAAAATACATGTACTTATTATAGGAAAAAAAATTTAGGGGCTCATCATTAGCCCCCTTCCTTTGCAAAATCATAATGCAACAGTGGGAAATCACTTGACCGGATGCGTTCTCCATCGATTTAATTGTATAATTTTGCTTTAAATTTTTGACCCTTAAATTGTAGGTTTCTTTAACCTTAACTGGAAACCAAAGGATGTGTTACTCTACAGGGGTGGCCAAACTGTGGCTCGGGAACCACATGTGGCTCTTTCACATATATTGTGTGGTTCTCAAAGCCCCTGCTGCCCCATTAGCCAGCTTGGAGAATCTTTCAATCACTTCGCCAAGACAGCCAGCAGTTTGGAGAATGCATTTCAAGTTGCTTTCTTTCCACCTCCCTATTTCCCTTCCTTCCAACATCTGACGTTCATGTCTTACAGCTCTCAAACATCTGATGCTTATGCTGTGTGGCTCTTATGTTAAACTTAAGTTTGGGCACGTCTGGTGTAGTGGTTAAGTGTGCGGACTGTTATCTGGGAGAACCGAGTTTGATTCCCCACTCCTCCACTTCAGCTGCTGGGATGGCCTTGGGTTAGCCATAGTTTTCTTAGGAGTTGTCCTTGAAAGGGCAGCTGCTATCAGAGCTCTCTCAGCCCCATCCACTGCACAGGGTGTCTGTTGTGGGGGGAGAAGATATAGGAGATTGTAAGCAGCTGCGAGTCTCTGATTCAGAGAGAAGGGTGGAGTATAAATCTGCAGTCTTCTTCTTCTGCAGTCTCCCTTCCTTCCAACATCTGACATTCATATCTTGCGGCTCTCAAACATTTGACGTTTATGCTGTGTGGCTCTTATGTTAAACAGGTTTGGGCACCCTTACTCTGGCATCTCAGACACCATACTGATTTCTCAAAGCAGAAAGTAAGCCCGGACAACAGACATCAACATCTCTTCTTTGTTTTAATTAAATAACATCTCCTTTGCGGCGGCACATACAGCTGCTTCCCTACTCCCTACATAACCAAATCTACCCTGCTCCGCTTCCTTCTTTTCATTCCACCCTTTTCACAGAGAAATCGGCCACCCCGACCATGTACTCCTTGCGGGCCACCTGCTCCTTCAGAGCGGCCAGGTAAGACTCCACTTCTGCCGGCGCCATCCCTTCATCCAAGCCGGCCAGGTAAGAGTAGAGGAAGGCGAAGGTATCGTAAGGGATGCGCGCCGCTCCGCCCTCGGGATCCTCGGTGAGGATCTCGCAGGCGTGCTTCATGGAGGTGATCAGAGAGCCCCCGAGGGCGCTGCAGCCCAGGGCGAAGAACTTCATCCAGGGCACCCCCTCCGCGAAGTCGTCCAGCCTCAAGAGGTCGTGCAGCTGCTCCACCGGCATGCACAGGTTCTTCCACTTGATCTGCAGCTCTCGCAGTTCCACCGTCTCCTTTTTGGCCAGCTGCTTGTGCAGGACCTTCAGCAGGCCCGGGGTGAGGCCGCTGTCGTTCTTCTGCGTGGCCACCGGCATCTCCACGCGCTCCTTCACCGGCAGGGGCTCGCCGTTGGCCAAAGCGGAGAAGTAGCCGTACGACCACTGCAGGACGTCGCGGGGCTGGGTCCGGATGGCCGCCTTGGTGAACTGCTTCATGATGTTGGGCAGTTCGGGAGGGACGTGGATCTGCTGCGCGCAGAACATGACGTCCGGGACGGGCATGGCGGCTCTCGCAAAGCAAAGTCCCCCTTCCCCCCCAAAAGCAAAAGCCCTTTCGAGCGCCGTCAAGGGCTGCAGTCCCGCTAGGCAGGCCGTTTGGTTGCTATGGCGACCCCCGTCCGGTCGACGCGGAGGCGACGGCCTCGCTCGCCCACGCAGGCGCACTACCGACGCCTTCTCTTGATAAATCTTGATGCTAGGCTTACTCAAATAAGGCGTGTTGGCTGTTTATCTTATTACATATACTAACCCATCTTCCACTATATTTTAATGTACCCTTTTTTAAATGGCAGACTAGAATGTATTTCTCTTTTAGAACAGTGTATCAGCATATTGGGTTTGGGGTTTTTTTGTATTGACATACTCAAATAAGGGAAATTGGCTGTTTATCTCATTACCTGTACTAAACCCTGTAGGAAGCAACCACACACAAGACACGTGTCCTGGGAGAATTGCTTAGCTTGCAAGCCAGCAGTCTTTATTTTTATAGGATTTTGGTCTCAGATTTTGTCAACACAATCACAAGACTCGCACAAGGGACATGCAAAACATTTACCGAAATCTACCATGGCAATTATCCAGAAATAACTTGTCTCAAGGTGACAGACGTAAGAACATCTCTGTTTCCCCACATTTCGAAAGTCCCAGCTGGGCTTTTGTCTGGGTAGCTAAACTCGTGATACTCCCATACTTGTGAAAGGTCACAGTGTCAAGGCACCATGCAACATCTATAGGGTACTACAAAACCCATCTTCCACTAAATTTTAATGTATTTTTTTTAATGGCAAACTAGAATGATGTTAAAATCTCTTAGGAAACTAATGCCCTCTATTTAAAGCCAGAACTAACAATGCCAGAATGATACCTAGATATCAGCCCGGAGGTATGGGCTGGGCTGTCACCAATATGCTGATGACACCCAGCTCTATTTACTGATGGACGGCTGGCCTGGCTGCGTCCCAGAAAATCTGGACCTGGTGTTGCAAGCCATGGCAGGATGGCTCAGGCTGAGTAGGTTGAAGTTGAACCCAGCGAAGACAGAGGTCTTTTGCCTGAGCCGTGGCAGCCTGGGAAGGAAAATCCCCCTACCAGCTTTTGACGGTGCGCCATTGGAAACGGCGCGCAAGGTCAAGAGCTTGGGGGTGCTGCTGGAGCCTTCCTTGTCAATGGAGGCCCAGATTGCAGCCACTGCTAACTCCGCCTATTTTCATCTTAGGCGGGCGAGGCAGTTGGCTCCCTTCCTGGAGCATGACGACCTGGCAATAACGATCAATGCAATGGTCACCTCGATGTTTGACTACTGTAAAGCCCTCTACATGGGGCTGCCCCTGTGCTGAACTGGAAACTGCAGCTAGTGCAGAATGCGGCAGCCAGACTGTTATTGGGGCTCCCTAAGTGGGAGCACATAAAGCTGAGGCTGCGGGAACTGCACTGGCTGCCAATTGTGTACTGGATTAGTTACAAGATGCTGGTTATTGCCTTCAAAGTCCTATATGGCCAAGGACCTGCCTACCTTAGGGACCGTCTCTCCCCATATGTTCCCCAGAGGGCACTGAGATCTGGTTCGCAAAATCTATTGACAATCCCTGGGCCGAAGGAGGCCAAACTGAAAGCTACAAGAGAAAGGGCCTTTTTAATCACAGCTTCCCACTGGTTGAACCAATTACCAGAAGAGTTCCGCAGGGGCTGCAAGACCCTTTCAGCTGGCTTTTGCTTAATGTGGAATCTATTGTACCATCATCACGTAAAATTGTAAGATGAGTAACATCGAGACTGTAGCACCAAATTAAATTGCTGGAACTGAATTTGATAGTTTTAATTAGATGGTTTTAATGTAATAGTATATATAAGTGAATTGTAATATGTAATATGTTACGTAAACAGTGTGCTTTTATTATTGTAATATTTGTATTTTATGTTATGCTATATGAGCCGCCCTGAGCCTGCTTCGGCGGGGAGGGAGGGATACAAATGAAATATTATTATAATATTATTATTTATGGCACTTCACACCTATGACATCTGTCTGCTTTTTATCACCCTCCACTGTTGTTTCAGCCCAGTTAACACTAACAAACACAGACCCAAATTTGTGATTCTTTTAATCTGCTAAAAACATTTCTGTGACTCTACATACCAACTCACTGCCCACTTTCTCTATATTTAGGACTGCTTGCCATTCCATTTTTGTCTGATGAAGTCTTCTTAGAGCATACGAAAGCTGACATTCTGAATAAAACTTAGTTGGTCTTAAAGGTGCACTTGTCTACTGCTTTCTTCTCTTGATGAGTTCTTATGTTCTTATTTAGCCACAGGGTTAGGGCTGCCAATCCCCAGGTGGGGGACAGGGAATCCCCCAGTTTGGAGACCCTCCCCCCATTCTCGGGTTATCAGAAAGCTGGGGTGGGGGAGAAATATCTGCTGGGCACTCCATTATTCCCTATGGAGACCAATTTCCATAGGGTATAATGGAAAATTGATTCGTGGGTATCTGGGGCTTGGGGGGGGGGCTGTTTTTTTGAGATAGAGGCACCAAATATTCAGCAGAGCATCCGGGGACTCTCTTCAAAACACCCCCGGTGTTTCAAAAAGATTGGACTGGGGGAGGGTCCAATTTTATGAGCCCCCCCAAGAAGGTGTCCCTATTCTCCATTATTTCCTATGGAAGGATGGCATTTAAAAAGAGCACAGTCCCTTTAAATGTGATGGCCAGAACTCCCTTCAGAGTTCAATTATGTTTGCCACACCCTTTTCCTGGCTTCATCCCCAAAGTCTCCTGACTCCACCGGCAAAGTCCCCAGATATTTCTTGAGTTGGACTTAGCAACCTTACAGAGGGTATTGTTGGAACTCTCTGTCTGGAGCAGTGATGCTCTGTATTCTTGGTGCTTGGGAGGGGCAACAGTGGGAGGGCTTCTAGTGTCCTGGCCCCACTGATGGACCTCCTGATGGCACCTGGTGTTTTTTTTGGCCACTGTGTGACACAAAATGTTGGACTGGATGGGCCATTGGCCTGATCCAACACGGCTTCTCTAATGTTCTTATGGCCCTGCTGGTGGGCCTCCTGAGGGCACCTGGGTTTTGGCCACTGTGTGACACAGAGTGTTGGACTGGATGGGCCATTGGCCTGATCCAACATGGCTTCTCTTATGAGATCTTATGAGTTACAGAACCACCACTCACTCCAAGATTGCACGTTGCAGGTTGGGAAAGTTCTGAAGATTTGGGGGTGGAGCCTGGGGAAAGACGGGAGTTTGATGGGAGCTCCACGGAGCTTTTATGCCATAGAGTTCACCTTCCAAAGCAGGCATTATATCTGAGGGAACTGAGTCCACTGTCAACTTTAGGACACGGAAAGTTTTATTCTGGATAAGAATAAGGCTTATTCAAGCTAAAAGTTTCCGTGTGCAAGCACACTTCCCCAAACCAAATGTTGAGTCCAGTGGCACCAGAAGTTTGTTCATTCTAGTTTGCCTCCGACCAACACAGCAGCCCACCTGGATCTAACTTAACTCAGACTGCATCTGAAGAAGTGCTGGTCTTAAAGGTGCTGCTGGAACATAACCGTATTTTGTTGCTTCAGGCCAACACGGCTGCTCACCTGGATCTACCTCCAGGTTGGGAAATTTCTGAAGATCTGGGGGTGGGACCTTGGGAGGATGGAATTCGGGGTGGGAGCTCAGCAGGGATTTTATGCCATAGAGAATCCATCTTCCAAAACAGGCATCATCTCTAAGAGAACTGAGTCCAGTATCAACTTTAAGATGAAGAATAATTGCAGATTTATACCCTGCCCTTCTCTCTGAGTCAGAGACTCAGAGCGGCTTACAATCTTCTATATCTTCTCCCCCCACAACAGACACCCTGTGAGGCGGGTGGAGCTGAGAGAACTCTCACAGCAGCTGCCCTTTCAAGGACAACCTCTGCCAGAGCTATGTCTGACCCAAGGCTATTCCAGCAGGTGCAAGTGAAGGAGTGGGGAATCAAACCCGGTTCTCCTAGATAAGAGTCCACGCACTTAACCATTACACCAAACTGGCACAAAGTTTTATTCTGGGTAAGAATAAAGTCCAGTGGCACCATTAAGACCAATGAGATTTTATTCAAGGTATAAGCTTTCGTGTGCATGCAAGCTTCCCTAGACTAAATTTTGAGTCCGTTGGCACCTTTAAGACCAACATATGTTTCTTCATTCTAGTTTGCTCCAGACCAACAGAGCTGCCCACCTGAATCTAACTTATTCAGGCTGTATTTTTGTTGCTGTTAAAGGTCCCCCCTGGAACCAAACTTTGTTCTGCTGCTTCAGACCAACATGGCTATCCACCTGAATTTATTCAGGTTAGAAGCTTTCATGTCCATGCACACTTCTTCAACTGATTTCTGTAGTCTGTAGATCAGTTGCATTTCCAGGAGACATCCAGGCTTCAGCTGGAGGTTGGCATTCAGGTAGAAGGGGGGGGACCCTTTTTGGCTACTGAGACTCTCTCTCGGCTTGGCTTCGCGAACAAAGATTTAAGAAGGGTGCAATAGTCCACGTCTGCTGCAGGCTCGCTGGTGGCTGACAAGACCAATGCGGGACAGGCAGGTCCGGCCACAGTGGCTGCAGGGAAAAGTCTGATTTAGGGTTGGTACACAAAGCAGTATAAAGCCTCTTGGTACACAATCAACTTAAAACAGTCCTCCAACAGTAAGCAAAACAAAGTTCACTCAATGACCTCTCAGCTTAGTGTACCTCACAGGATTGTTGTGAAGATAAAACTGCAGGTGCGAAAACATGAGCGGCTTGGGAGGATGGGCAGAATGGAAACATAACAAGTAAGTGTTGATTTCTCAAATGCTATAAAATTCTTCAGCACCAACAGAAGTGAAAGGAGGATGGACTTTTTTTTATAGCAGGAACTGCTTTGCATATTAGGCCACACACCCCTGATGTAGCCAATCCTCCTGGAGCTTACAAGTAGGCTCTGTAAAAAGACCCCTGTAAGCTCTTGGAGAATTGGCTACATCAGGGGTGTGTGGCCCAGGGGTGGAATTCTAACAGGAGCTCCTTTGCATATTAGGCCACACCCCCTGATGTTGCCAATCCTCCTGGAGCTTACAGTAGGCGCTGTAAGAAGAGCCCTGTAAGCTCTTGGAGGATTGGCTACATCAGGGGTGTGTGGCCTAATATGCAAAGCAGTTCCCGCTACAAAAAAAGCCCTAGACCCAACTAACGTCTACTTTCTTGTCTGGCCCCGGAAAGCGAGAGGCTAGCAACTCCTAAGCCTTTTAAATCACGAACAATGCGAGACCTTCGTAACACGCGCCTCTTGGAAATGAAGAGCTGAGCAATCGATGTTTCGGTGCTCTTTCGCATAGCCTTGCAAGGAACCAGCCCCTCCCCCCGCAATTACAGCTCGGCTCCTATCGTCGACTCCGCGTTCGACCGCTACTGCCTTCGCAGGTCCATGCTGGCCTGTTTTATGCAATGGTTTGGGACGACCTCAATTAGCACTCAATCTGCATCTCAATTAGCATCAGGAAAATCTACAGGGGGCGTTTAAAAAGGGGGGGGCAGTTTAAAAACAATTCTGAAAGATGTTCCAGATCAGTGGTGGCCAAATTGTGGCTCAGGAGGCTCTTTTACACATATTGCGTGGCTCTCCAAACCCCCACTGCCCCGTCAGCTGGCTTGAAGAAGGCATTTGTCTCTTTAAAATAATCACTTCTGCAAGCCACCTGCTAACTTGAATAATGCATTTAAAGTTCCTTTCCTTCCACCTCTTCCTCCCTCCCATCTATTTGCCTTCCTTTCTCTCTCTCTCCCTTCCTTCATGTGTTGGGGCTCTCAAACCTCTGATGTTCATGTTTTGCGGCTCTTAAAACATCTGATGTTTATGCTATGCGGCTCTTATGTTGAGGAAGTTTGGCCACCCCCTGCGTCAGATGCTCCCAGACGCACGCGCAGTAGCCTCTCTTTTTCCCCCCCTCCTCACATAACAGCGCGCGTGCGCAAACGCTCGGCTAGCGGAGCGCGACTTTCGAACGCATGCGCAGTAAGCGACTCTAGGCGAAAGGGGGAGCGGTGTATAGAAAACGAAAAGGGGGAAAAAAACACACACGCACCGGTCGCTGGCCTCCGCGCAGCGCATGCGCCTTGGCGGCGTTCGGGGACTTCTTCCTCCCTCCCTCCCCCCCCCTCCTGTTTTGACCGCGCTCGTTCTATGGGGCGCGCGCTCCGGCGGTTACCTCAGCAGCAACCGCCGCGGGGGAAGGCGAGGCGAGGCGGCGCCTCAAAGGACGGAGCGCGAGGAGGAGGAGGAGGAGGAAGATGCCGGGGAAGCTGAAGGTCAAGATCGTCGCGGGGCGGCACCTGCCCGTCATGGACCGAGCCAGCGACCTGACGGACGCCTTCGTGGAGGTTTGGCGGGGAGGAGCCGGGAGGGGAGCATCTGCCGCTGTTGCTAGGGGCGACCAGCCTGGGCTTGGCAGGTGCACGTGCAGGGCTGGTGCAAGGCTTCCTGGCGCCCACGAGTAGGGTTGCCAATCCCCAGGTGGGGGCTGGGGATCTCCCGGTTTGGAGGCCCTCCCCCCGTTTCATATATGAACATGTGAAGCTGCCTTATACTGAATCAGACCCTCGGTCCATCAAAGTCAGTATTGTCTACTCAGACTGGCAGAGGCTCTCCAGGGTCTCAAGCTGAGGTGTTTCACGCCTATTTGCCTAGACCCTTTTTAGTTGGAGATGCTGGGGATTGAACCTGGGACCTTCTGCTTACCAGGCAGATGCTCTATCACTGAGCCGCCGTCCCTCCCTAAGATATGAAGCTGCCTTATACTGAATCAGACCCTCGGTCCATCGAAGTCAGTATTGTCTACTCAGACTGGCAGCAGTCTCGAGCTGAGGTTTTTCACAGCTATTTGCCTGGACCCTTTTAAATTGGAGATGCCAGGGAATGAGTCTGGGACCTCCCGCTTACCAAGCAAATGCTCTACCACTGAGCCATCACCCCTCCCTTAGGGTCATCAGAAAGCAGCGGGGGGGGGATGTCCTCTGGGCACTCCATTATTCCCTATGGAGACCGATTCCCATAGGGCAGGGGTGGCCAACTCGCTTAACATAAGAGCCACATAGAATAAGCGTGAGAGCTGCACAATATGAACATCAGATGTTTGAGGAAGGAAAGCAAATAGATGGGGGGAGGAAGGGAGGGGTGGAAAGAAAGCAACTTTAACTTTAAATGCATTCTCCAAGTGGCTGGCTGCCATGACTTGGAGAAATTATTTAAAGAGACAAATACCTTCTCCAAGCCAGCTGGTGGGGGCTTCAAGAGCCGCACAATATGTGTGAAAGAGCCACATGTGGCTTCCAAGCCACAGTTTGGCCACCCTTGCCATAGGGTATGATGGAGAATTGAATCAGGGGTATCTGGGGCTTGGGGGGCTGTTTTCTGAGGTAGAGGCATCAAATTTGAAGCATAGTATCCAGTGCCTCTCCTAAAACACCCTCCAAGTTTCAGAAAGATTGGACCAGGGGTCCAGTTCTATGAGCCCCCAAAGAAGGTGCCCCAAACTTTGTTATTTCCATTGGAGAGAAGGCATTTAAAAGGTGTGCAGTCCCTTTAAACGTGATGGCCAGTGCTCCCTTTGGAGTTCAGTTATGCTTGTCACAGCCTTGCTCCTGGTTCCACCCCCAAAGTCCCCAGATATTTCTTGAATTGGACTTGGCAACCCTACAGCATCTGCATATCGTTGCATGACGGTTCTGCCGGGCTCCTGAAGGGATAGAAACGGAGGTGGTGAAGGTTATGCCTTTAAATCAGGGGTGGCCACACTTGTTTAATGTAAGAGCCACATGGAGTAAATGTCAGATGTTTGTGAGCCATAAGATATGAATGTAGAAGAAGAAGAAGACTGCAGATTTATACCCCACCCTTCTCTCTGAATCAGAGATTCAGAGCAGCTCACAATCTCCTTTATCTTTTTCCCCCACAACAAACAACCTGTGAGGTGGGTGGGGCTGAGAGAGCTCTGACAGAAGCTGCCCTTTCAAGGACAACTCCTGCAATAGCTATGGCTGACCCAAGGCCATTCCAACAGGTGCATGTGGAGGAGTGGGGAGTCAAACCCGGTTCTCCCAGATAAGAGTCCGCACACTTAACCACTACACCAAACTGGCTCTCATGTCAGTGTGAGAGCAGGGAGGGAGGAAGGGAGGCGGGCAGACAAGCAAATAAATGAGGGGAGAGAAGGATGTTCTTATGTTCTTATAGACAGCTTCAAAAGGGGATTGAATAAGCATATGGAACAAAGGTCCATCAGTGGCTATTAGCCACAGGGTATAGATGGAACTCTCTGTTTGGGGCAGTGATGCTCTGTATTCTTTGTGCTTGGAAGGGGGGCACAGTGAGAGGACTTTTGTTGTCCTGGCCCCGCTGATGGACCTCCTGATGGCACTTGGTTTTTTGGCCACTGTGTGACACAGAGTGTTGGACTGGATGGGCCATTGACCTAATTCAATATGGCTTCTCTTAGGTTCTTATGTAAAGAAAGCAATATTAACTTTAAATGCATTCTCTGAGCCATCAGCTGGCATGGCTTGGAGAAGTGATTTGCTGGCCAAGGGGGGGGGGAAGACTTTGAGAGCCACACGATATGTGTGAAAGAACCACATGTGGCTCCTGAGCCGCAGTTAGCTCACCCCTACCCTAGAATAAACGTTAGATGTCTTAGAGCAGCAAGACTTGAATGTCAGATGTTTGAGGGAAGGAAGGCAAATAGATGGGGGGAGGGAGATGTGGAAAGAAAGCAACTTTAACTTTAAAGGCATTATCCAGCCATAAATTGACTGTAACTCGATTGTGTGCAATTATTATTATATATTCCAGGGGTGGCCAAACTTGCTTAATGTAAGAGCCACATAGAATAAACATCAGATGTTTGAGAGCTGGAAGGAAGGAAAATAGATTGGAGAGGGAGAGGTGGAAAGAAAGCAACTTTAACTTTAAATGCATTCTCCAAGCTGTCACTGGCTTGGCTTGGAGAAGTGATTTAAAGAGACAAATGCCTTCTCCAATCCAGCTGACAGGTTTGTGGGGGCTTTGAGAGCCACACAATATTTGTGAAAGAGCTACATGTGGCTCCTAAGCTGCTGTTTGGCCATCCCTGATATCACTATCAGTATATGCAGGTTTCCACAACAGGGTAAATTGTGACTCCCTAGAATCATTTTACACTGGGGAAATAGCATGGGGGGTGGAATTGAATTCTTTTCTTAGCTGAATTGGGCCCTCATGCACCCGGGGATTAAGTTCTGAGTGCAGAACTCCTCCCAGAGCATGCCTGGTCAAGGCAGACATGTTGGGAACAGGAAGACTTTGTAAGCTGTGTATTGGTCCTGAGATCCTTCTGAGTAATGTGGTACAGTGGTTAAGAGTGGTGGAATCTAATCTGGAGAATTGGGTTTGATTCCCCATGCTTTCTGTGCATGAGGCCAGCTGGATGACCTTGGGTCAGTCACAGTTCTTTGAGAACTCTTGCAGCCACATCTGCCTCATGAGATGCCTGTTGGTAGCGAAAGGGAGCCATTTTTGAGACATCTTAAGGCAGAGAAAAGTGGGGTATAAAACCCAACTCTTCTTCTGATTAATTGAACCTGGGGCCTTCTAAACGCAGAGCATTGGACTCGCTGTGGTCTGTGCCCACAATATGCTAAAATACATCCCGCCTGATCCTAAACACGTTGAATCAGAAGGAAATCATGCTGTGGCAGTGGCAGGTGTAAGCTATCTATTTGGTTGATTTATATTTGGCCCTTTCCCATATGGGCTCAGGGCGGATCGCAGTCATGGTAAAACAGTTAAAAAACAACAATAAGTGAATAATATACTAGTTAATAATATCTAGTCCTTTTTAATGTAGAAATAAATCCTACTTCATGAATCTTAGTTCCATGTAGGTAAATATACAGTTACACCCTTGGGTGCCAAAGTAGGGGTCAGGATGTTGTTGTTTTAAGACTTGGTGGCTAAGAAAGGGGTGATGTTGAAATGTCATTGAATTAGGTGAAATCTGACACCGTATTTTTTAAAATTTGTTTGTTTTGTTATCTGCCTCAAATCTTGAGAAGGAGGCAGGCTGAAAGCCCCAATGGCCAAGTAATGTGAGGCCCATATGGCTCAGGTCTGCACACATTGTGGTCAGCCAAGCCAAATGCATCCCATATGGTCCTGTGAGGTAGCTTATATAACGAGGTCATAGAAACAGAGCACTTGGAGAAGCTTTTAATCAATGTGTATAACTCCCAAAACAATCTGGAAAAATTTCGTTTTTACTGTTCTCTGTAAAACGTATGTCATATTCACCCTCCACCCCCCCCCCCCCCCGCAGGTATTCTGTAATCATGGCTCATGTGAAGGATCCATCTTTTACTTAACCTGCCATACCTTTAAGGTTCCTTTAAAGGGAAAGTCAACATTTGCAGTTGGGCTTGGGACCAAATAGGCAACATTGTGAAGTAGGAACAGTTGTTGGAGTTACGTCCCATTCGGCAAGCTCCAGTGAATAAACCAAACTGGTAGTACTGTTTCAGACCAATGGGGTGTCAAACATGTGACTCGGGGGCCACATGAGGCCACCAGAGGCCTTCTATCAGGCTCCCGAGCAAGTCTGTTTCCTTCTCCCTCTCTTTTGCTTCCTTCTGTGTCACAGTTTGCTTTGCCAGGCTTGCTCAATCACACAGGACATATAGAGCAAAGCCTCTACTTTCTCCATTGGCTGAGGCTCCTCCCTTGGGGAGAAAGGGGGGGGAGGTTGCTCTGCCAAGCTCTCTTAGTCACATAGCAGAACTACTGAGCCAAACCTTTCTTATTTCTGTTGGCTGAGGCTCCTCCCCCCCCTCGTCCCCTGGGGAAGGAGGGAAAGAGCCAGAGCTTCCTTTGCACAGTTCCCTCGATCCCACGAGAGAGATATAAAGAAAGCATCTTTTTTTTTTTTTAAAAAAAAGCACCTCTGTGTCCTTTTTGAAGTTTGTATCTCTACTTCCTGGCATTACATTTTATGATACATGTGGCCTGGCCCAACTAAGTCTCATTTATCCCATCCGGCCCTCATAACAAATGAGTTTGACATCCCTGGTGGGCTGTTGTACAGCTTGGGTAGGTCACAAATTAGACAGCCTAGCAGAGACTATTATGTGGCTTCTATACACTCAGCACATCCAAAAACAGTGTGTCTGTTTGACGAGAAACCTCAGTTGATTCTGTGTGTATGTACCTGCATGATGCATCTAATCAGAAATGTGTGTTTGCAGTGAGCACATTACAGACTTACAGGAACATGAATCTTGATTGCTTAATGAAGTGTGAAATTGTCTTCCTTTTTATATGCCATGGTCTCTGTGCAGATTTCTACTTATTTTGCTGCTGTTAAAGATTCTGAATCATTTGATAATCCCTACACAGAAATGATTTTGCTGTGTGAACTGTTGAACGTGTGAAGCAGTTGATAGGTGGACTTGCTTTCTCAGTATCTAATTTCTAAATGAGAAGTGGTGATGTTTCATGTTTCTGATATTGTTATTCTTGACGTGGAATGGTATTGGTTGTGGTTCTTCAGTGCTAACAGAAAGACATTTGCACATACTCAGACAGTATTATTTTCATTTCTAAAACTGAACGTGATCCACCTAAGGTGATCCAGCGAGTTTCATGGCTGAACAAGGTTGTGGATCCCCATTGCTGACTTCCAACGTGTTGCCATATGCCCATTGCCCATCCATATTTTCCACAGCCAAAAAAAGGGGGGAGATCCCCTTTGACTACCAACAGCTATGCTGGGGATCATGGGAGCTTTGTGGACAAAAGCCATGTGGGACAGAAATTGTAGTGAGGAGGGGGATTTGGTGGGATTGAAAAAGCTGGCTGGATTGTAGCTGATACCAGTCTGGCAAGAGATATGCATAGGGTTGTCATTTCTTGATTTAGAAGACTTATAAGTCTCATTAATAATTTGCAGCCTGCCATTCCTAATAAATATCTCCTTGCCTCTTGCCTTTAAAGACTGTGTGGTGGTCATATGGTTCTTCACAGAGCATCTTTTCTAATGGCTGCATAATAGGCTGAGTAGGTAAAACTTTATCAGAGCATCTCCATGATAGGAAATGCTTCATGTGTTGAAGTTCATGTAGCTGTTAAAGAGAGAGAGTATCAAAAAAAGGTGACAACTGTAGTCAGGATCCTGTTACTAATACTTAGTATTTGAATCTGATTTCAGGTGTTCAAAGTTTTATATATATATTTTACATATACAAGAATATATACAAGACAAAAGCCTAGAGGTATTACTGGAGCCTTCCTTGAATACTGCCAAATCTGCCTTTTACCACCTTCAGTGGATGGCAGCTGGTCCCCTTCCCTTGGAGCTGTGATCCATGCTATGGTCACCTCGAGATTGGACTACTGTAACGCCTTCTACATGGGGCTGTCCTTGTCTCAAACCTGGAAACTACAGCTAGTGCAGAATGAGGCAGCTCGATTGCTGCTGAGGCTTTCTATGTGGGAGCACCTACAACCTGGATTGAAAGTGCTGCACTGGCTGCCTGTTGCATATTGGATTTGCTACAAGGTGCAGGTTATTACTTTTAAAGTCCTACATGGCCTGGGACCTGTTTAGAAGAAGATGATATTGGATTTATATTCTGCCCTATACTCTGAATCTGATTTCCTGAGAAACTGCGCAATCTCCTTTACCTCTGCCCCCCCCCCCCCAACAGACACCCTGTGAAGTAGGTGGGGCTGAGAGAGCTTCTCACAGCAGCTGCCCTTCCAAGGACAGCTCTGCGAGAGCTATGGCTGACCCAAGGGCATTCCAGCAGGTGCATTGAGTGGGGAATCAAACCCAGTTCTCCCAGATAAGAGTCCGCACACTTAACCACTACACCAAACTGGCTTAGCTTAGGGACCGCCTTTCCCCATACGTTCCCCAGAGGGTACTACATTCAGGAATGCAAAATCTTTTGTTGATCCCCAGGCCGAAGGAAGCTAGGCTAAAAACAGCTAGAGCCAGAGCTTTTTCAGTAGCCGCACCCTATTGGTGGAACGAATTCCCGGATGAGGTTAGAGCAGGGGTGGGGAACCTTTTTTATGCCAAGGGCCATATGGATATTTATAACATCATTCGGGGGCCATAAAAATTATCAACTTAAAAAACAGTGCTCTGCTGAGGGAGAATGATTCAGGCCAGCAAAATTAATGCAAATACGGTAATTGTTTTTCTATTTGAAGTCATGTGGGGAGAGCCTAATCTGACACACGCACACACACGGCCCACCGTCCTAGGCAAATGCATAGGTCCAGGGCTTTTTTGTAGAAAAAGCCCAGCAAGAACTCAGTAGCATATTAGACTTCATCTCCTAATATTAGCATATTAGGTCACACACTCATTAGCATATTAGGCCACACCATCTGGGATAATCAAGTGCAAACTGAACTGTGACAATAACTTTTCCAGGCCCTGCAGCAATTCTGGCCGGCCAGCCAGGCCCCAGAGAGGCTGCCACATGTCTCGGTTCAGTCCAGCAATCCGCGAGGGCCACACCAAGTGACCTTGAGGGCCGTATATGGCCCTTGGGACGGAGGTTCCCCGCCCCTGGGTTCGAGCCTTGTGTGACTTTTCCCAGTTCCACAAGGCCTGCAAGACTCCACTTTTCCATCTCACATTTAATTGTTGAATACAAAACTGGAGGGAGCAATTGTACAAATTAGCTGCAGGAAGCATCACCTAGACCAGGGGTGGCCGACGGTAGCTCTCCAGATGTTTTTTGCCTATAACTCCCATCAGCCCCAGCCAGCATGGCCAATGGCTGGGGCTGATGGGAGTTGTCGGCAAAAAACATCTGGAGAGCTACCGTCGGCCATCCCCGGCCTAGACCACTGGATGTGATCATGAAGATACCCCTGGATCCCGCCTAGTTATTCGTCTATATAACTGTAAGATAGCACCAAATCTGACTTGGCCAAGTCAGACACGGCAACGATCTCTCGGAGCCCTTCCCAATAGGCACAGGTGTAAAGCAAGGCTGTGTTCTCGCGCCAACTCTCTTTACGATCTTCTTTAGCATGATGCTTCAAAGAGCCGCAGTAGATTTAGATGACGACGATGGTGTCTACATCCGCTATCGCACCGATGGCAGCCTGTTCAACCTGAGGCGACTAAAGGCCCACTCCAAGACAATGGAAACTGTTTGCTGATGATGCTGCACTTGTCTCCCACTCGGTATCAGCTCTGCAGCATATGACGTCGTGCTTTGCAGAGGCTGCCAAGCTATTCTGCCTAGAAGTTAGTCTGAAGAAGACAGAAGTTCTCCACCAGCCTGCACCCGAGGAAGATTATCACCCTCCTTGCATCACTGTGGGTGAATCAGTTTTGAAGACAGTCCAGCAGTTCAGCTACCTGTGGTGCATCATCTCCTCAGACGGCAAGATCGACAAGGAGATTGACAATAGACTGGCAAAGGCAAACCATGCATTTGGCCGACTGCATAAAAGAGCGTGGAGCAACAAGCATCTGAAAAAAGGCACAAAGATCAATGTTTATAAAGCGGTTGTGATGACAACCCTCATCTACGGCTCCGAATCGTGGGTTTTATACCGTCATCACCTGCGACTCCTTGAGCGCTTTCATCAGCGCTGCCTTCGCACCATCCTCAACATCCACTGGAGTGACTTTGTGACCAACACTGAAGTCCTCAAGCAGGCGGAGGTTACAAGCATCGAGGCATTGTTGTTGAAGACGCAGCTGCGCTGGGCAGGGCATATCTCCAGGATGGAAAACCACCGCCTTCCCAAAATTGCCCTGTATGGTGAACTTTCCATCGCCCATCGAAATAGAGGGGCACCAAAGAAGAGGTACAAGGACTCCTTGAAGAAATCCCTTGGTACCTGTTGCATTAACCATCACCAGTGGTCTGTCCTAGCCTCAGATCGCAAAGCATGGAGACACACCATCCAACAGGCTGTCTCTTCCTTTGAGAACGCACGTATAGCTGGTCTTGAGGATGAAAGGAGATTGAGGAAAAATCGTACTGCTACAGCACCAGTCCCAAATCAGACTTTTCCCTGCAGCCACTGTGGCCGGACCTGCCTGTCCCGCATTGGTCTTGTCAGCCACCAGCGAGCCTGTAGCAGACGTGGACTACTGCACCTTTCTTAAATCTTCAATCGCGAAGTCAAGCCGAGAGAGAGAGCACCAAATGTATTTTTTATGTTTTATTGTTTTATGTTATTGTATGCTTTTATTGTTATTAATGTTTTTACATTGCCATCTGGCCTGTGAGCTGCCCTGAGCCTGCCTTGGTGGGGAGGGTGGGATATAAATCTAATAAATAAATAAATAAAGTTTTAATCCTTGTAATAACATTCTAGAATAGAATATGCTATGTTTCCTGTATAGCAGATAAAGTGCTGCGTCTAAGGGAAATAAGGCTTGCCTCTGGTCATCTTGGCAGAAAAAGGATTCGAACCAGGGACCCCCTGCTCTGTAGTTCTTATCTGATGTAAGTTAGCTGTGGCGTTTATTGCTTTTCTGTTTATACATTTTAAGACTCATAAATAAGTCCTGCTTGTGCTTAAGATGTCAACTTTAATCTCCTGTGTTGTCCATCTGTAGTAGATAGATGGCTAGTGCTAATGCAGTTGTTCTGTAGATTAAGGACTTTAGGGTGTTACTGTGAAGCAGGCGGAAAAGGGCAGGAACTGTGAGACTTTAAAATGTCTGAACTGTCAGGTGAGACTGAAACTGTGAAAAGTGAAGGAGGCATGCGAATTCTGTGTGGCAGTTTTGCACTGTCTTTCCAGCATTAGGAAGACTTCCGCCATTTTCCTCCCTCCCCCCTAATTAGTGACACAAGTAGGAATTTTTTAAAAAATCAGGACTAATTCTGTAGTTTTTCTGTGTTTTATTTCAGTCTAAATATTTCTGCTGCTCAGATGTGCTAAATGAGCTAGAATTGTTTTACAAATTGCATATTAGAAGATTGCAATAAACTAGCATAGTAGTATTAGCTGAAAGGGTAGCCTGTTTGAGGAATATTTCAGTACTTTTAAAAGTGTAATTGATTTTATGTATATGTATTTTTTTTTAAATGTTGTACATCGCCCTGAGCCTGGCACTAGCTGGGATAGGGCGATTCATCAAATGTAGTAATAATAATAATAATAATAATAAAGCCTGTTAACAGTGCATTTATAAAGACTTGCAATATATACTCTGTCCATATTGTAGTGTCTCAGGAAATGCCACAAGCATATTTTTTCCGTAAGTTATTTTTCACATGAGTGGCAAATGAAGCACAGTCTGTATAGAACAAACTGGGACAGGATTAACATGAAAGTATCCTTCTGTGTAAGAGCCCTGTGGTACAGAGTGGTAAAGCTGCAGTACTGCTGTCGGAGCCCTCTGCTCACGACCTGAGTTCGATCCCAGCGGAAGCTGGTTCAGTTAGCCGGCTCAAGGCTGACTCAGCCTTCCATCCTTCCGAGGTGGGTAAAATGAGTCCCCAGCTTGCTGCTGGGGGAAAAGTGCAGATGACTGGGGAAGGCAATGGCAAACCACCCTGTAAAAAGTCTGCCGTGAAAACGTTGTGAAAGCAATGTCACCCCAGAGTCGAAAACGACCGGTGCTTGCTCAGGGGACTACCTTTATCTTTACCTATCCTTCTATGTATGGAGCGAATATGTGCTAGACTACCCAATATGCAGTAGTTGTTAGCATAATACAGGATTCTAATTTTTTGTTTGATGCTCCTTAATGCAGAATTCTTCAGTCCTTACCGTTAAATAATGGTGGTGGTTCTGATTAAGGGATTAGGAGCATCTTTCCTGTGAGGAGAGGCTGAAAAGATTTGGATTTTTCAGTTTAGAAGAAAAAAAGACTGAGGGCAACTATAATATAGTAGGTTCTATGCATGGCAGAGTTTCGGAGTAAGTTATAACAAGCTCTTTAATAGGAATCACATAGTATACGGTCACAGTACAAGACTGGCATTTGGGGCCCACGGCGGAACTTAGATACATCTCTGGGTTCCCGCGCAAGCACGTTATTGGGTCATTCAAACCGGTGGGGGCTTGTGATTGGTCCTGGCCTGTGGGGGTTTGAATCCTACAGCCCTTTGTTCCCAAGTCCCCAAGCTCAGTCCGTGTGGCTCCAATGAGCCAGGCGGAAACACCAAAGTCTTCTCTTGAATCCTCATACATAACAGCAACATTATGGGGAGGGACGGTGGCTCAGTGGTAGAGCATCTGCTTGGTAAGCAGAAGGTCCCAGGTTCAATCCCTGGCATCTCCAAAAAAGGGTGCAGGCAAATATGTGTGAAACACCTCAGCTTGAGACCCTGGAGAGCCGCTGCCAGTCTGAGTAGCCAATACTGACTTTGATGGACCAAGGGTCTGATTCAGTATAAGGCAGCTTCATATGTTCATTATAGTGGTTTATAAAATTATGCATAGGGCAGAAAGAGTGGATAAATAACTTTACTGCCCTTTCCCAAAATATTAGAATATCAGAACAGACAAAATATATTTTTGCTTTACTCAGCAATTGATTAATGTAGAATTCTCTTCCAGAGGATGTAGTTATGACCGCAAGCATACATGGCTTTAAAAGGGAGTTAGACAAATTCATAGAGGATAGGTCTATTAGCGGCTATTAGCCTTAGTGACCAAAGGGAACCTCCATGTTCAGAGGAAGTCAACCATTGAATACTAGTGCCAGGAGAAGTCCTTGGTCTCTGTGCCCTCTAGTTGGCCCCAGGACAGCTGGTTGACAACTGTGTTAGACAAGATGGTGTTTGATTCAGTGGGGCTGCTCTTAAGCTCTTACATTCTCTTTCTCGGCTTGGCTTCGCGAACGAAGAATTAAGAAGGGTGCAATAGTCCACGTCTGCTGCAGGCTCGCTGGTGGCTGACAAGACCAATGCGGGACAGGCAGGTCCGGCCACAGTGGCTGCAGGAAAAAGTCTGATTTAGGGTTGGTGCTGTAGCAGTGCGATTCTTCCTCAATCTCCTTTTGTCCTCAAGACCAGCTATGCGTGCGTTCTCAAAAGAAGAGACAGCCTGGTGGACGGTGTGCCTCCATGCTTTGCGATCTGAGGCTAGGTCAGACCACTGGTGATGGTTGATGCGACAGGTGCCAAGGGATTTCTTCAAAGAGTCCTTGTACCTCTTCTTTGGTGCCCCTCTATTTCGATGGCCGGTGGAGAGTTCGCCATACAGAGCAATCTTGGGAAGGCGGTGGTTTTCCATCCTAGAAATATGCCCTGCCCAGCGCAGCTGCGTCTTCAACAGCAGTGCCTCGATGCTGGTAACCTCCGCCCGCTTGAGAACTTCAGTGTTGGTCACAAAGTCACTCCAGTGGATGTTGAGGATGGTGCGAAGGCAGCGCTGATGAAAGCGCTCAAGGAGTCGCAGGTGATGACGGTATAAAACCCACGATTCGGAGCCGTAGATGAGGGTTATCATCACAACCGCTTTGTAAACATTGATCTTTGTGCCTTTTTCCAGATGCTTGTTGCTCCACACTCTTTTGTGCAGTCGGCCAAAGGCACGGTTTGCCTTTGCCAGCCTGTTGTCAATCTCCTTGTCGATCTTAGCATCTGAGGAGATGATGCACCCCAGGTAGCTGAACTGCTGGACTGTCTTCAGAACTGATTCACCCACAGTGATGCAGGGAGGGTGATAATCTTCCTCGGGTGCAGGCTGGTGGAGAACTTCTGTCTTCTTCAGACTAACTTCTAGGCCGAATAGCTTGGCAGCCTCTGCAAAGCAGGACGTCATATGCTGCAGAGCTGATACCGAGTGGGAGACGAGTGCAGCATCATCAGCAAACAGTAGCTCTCGGATGAGTTTTTCCATTGTCTTGGAGTGGGCCTTTAGTCGCCTCAGGTTGAACAGGCTGCCATCGGTGCGATAGCGGATGTAGACGCCATCGTCATCATCTAGATCTACTGCGGCTCTTTGAAGCATCATGCTAAAGAAGATCGTAAAGAGAGTTGGCGCGAGAACGCAGCCTTGCTTTACACCTGTGCCTATTGGGAAGGTCTCCGAGAGGTCTTTGCAGTGTCTGACTTGGCCTCGCTGGTCTTCGTGTAGCTGGATGATCATGCTGAGGAACCTTGGGGGACATCCTAAACGTTCCAAGATTTGCCACAGGCCTTTCCTGCTAACGGTATCGAAAGCTTTGGTAAGGTCGACAAAAGTCACATACAGAGCCTTGTTCTGTTCCCTGCATTTCTCTTGGAGCTGCCTGAGAACAAATACCATGTCGCTGGTGCTCCTGTTAGCTCTGAAGCCGCACTGGCTCTCTGGGAGGAGTTCTTCTGCAATGGCGGGCACCAGTCTGTTCAGGAGTATTCTGGCAAGGATTTTGCCTGCGATGGAGAGCAGGGTTATCTCCCGGTAGTTGGAGCAGTCTGACTTTTCCCCTTTGTTCTTGTATAGGGTGATGATGATTGCATCTCGAAAGTCCTGTGGTAATTTGCCTTGTTCCCAGCAGGTGACAAGTACTTTGTGAAGTGAGCTATGTAGTACTGTGCCCCCATGCTTCCAGATCTCTGGTGGAATTCCATCAACTCCTGCTGCCTTGCCGCTTTTCAGTTGCTTGATGGCTTTAACAGTCTCTTCTAGAGTGGGGATCTCATCCAACTCTGTTTTCACTGGTTGAAGTGGGGTGAGGTGAATTGCTGAATCTTGAACTACGCGGTTGGCACTGAAGAGAACCTGAAAATACTCCGACCACCGGTTCAATATGGATGCCTTGTCTGTGAGGAGCACCTGGCCGTCTGCACTACGCAAGGGACTCTGAGTCTGATATGATGGACCATATACCGCCTTCAGGGCTTTGTAGAACCCTCTTAAATCACCAGTGTCTGCACACAGCTGGGTTCTCTCAGCAAGCTTGGTCCACCACTCATTCTGAATGTCTCGAAGCTTGCACTGGAGGTTGCTACATACAGCGCGAAAGGTTGCTTTTTTCCCAGGACAGGAGGGCTGAGCAAGATGTGCTTGGTAGGCAGATCTCTTTTTCGCCAGTAAATCTTGGATCTCTTGATTGTTCTCATCAAACCAGTCCTTGTTCTTCCTTGTGGAGAACCCGAGGACTTCTTCAGAGATCTGCAGGACGGTAGTTTTCAGGTGTTCCCAGAGTGCTTCTGGAGAAGGGTCTGTGGGGCAACTGGGGTCCTCAATTCTTGACTGGAGTTTTGCCAGGAAGGCAGCTTTTAACTTCGGCTGACTGGAGACTGCCAACCTGAAACTTCCTCCGAGGGATACCTCCTCTCCTGGGTGTGGGTTTAAAGTGAAGACGGAGATTGCAGCGTACAAGACGATGATCCGTATGACATTCTGCACTGGGCATTACTCGGGTGTGTAAGACATCTCGAAGGTCTCTCTGGCACACCAGAATGTAGTCGATAAGGTGCCAGTGCTTGGACCGTGGGTGCATCCAGGTTGTCTTCAGACTGTTCTTCTGCTGGAAGATAGTGTTGGTGATGGTGAGCTGGTGCTCCATGCAGAATTCTAGCAGGAGGCGCCCGTTATCATTGCAGTTGCCAATGCCGTGTTTGCCAAGTACTCCTTTCCAGGCTTCCGAGTCTTTACCTACTCTGGCATTGAAGTCACCAAGGATGATCACCTTGTCCTCTGTAGGGGTCTTCCGTACGAGGTTGTGTAGATCAGCATAGAACTTGTTCTTTTCTGCAGGATCTGCTTGAAGGGTTGGGGCATACACACTGAAGAGTGTTGCATGCTGCTTGTTTTGAAGTGGGAGGCTCATGGACATGATGCGATCTGAGTGACCTGTTGGCAGGTTTTCGAGTTTGGAGGCAATGGAGTTCCTGACCATGAAGCCAACGCCAGAAAGGCGGCTCTCAGCCTTTGACTTACCTGACCAGTAGAGGGTATAGCCAGCACCGTGTTCTTGAAGACTACCTTCCTCAGGGAAACGGACCTCACTGAGAGCTGCTATGTCGATATTCAACCTGAGAAGTTCGTGGGCAACTAGAGCAGAGCGTCGTTCAGGGTGACCACTGTCTACTGTGTCAAGCATGGTTCTGATGTTCCAACACGCAAGCTTTAGTCTTTGCACACTTTGTGAGGCAGGTGCATGCCTTTTCTTTGTTGTTATTTTTCGACCGCAAGTAAGGATGCCCGTTGACCGCGGCTAGCCAACTGGGGTGGAGGAGACGAGCTTTGTTTAGGCCACCTTTTCTAGGACCCTCTCCGTGTGGAGCAAGCAGTGCTGTCCCTAGATAAGGCTGCTTGGTCGTTCAGGGTGCTGCCGAAAAATGCTTTCGTCTCCGGGTTAGCATCAGGCGACCAATACCCTGAACCGCCTACATGCAGGATCGGGACTGCAGCTTCCAGTGGCACCTTCCACCTGCCGTTTCGCCCCTTGCCCATCGCTGCAGGACTTGATGCGTTATGGGTTGTGTATGTGGATATGCCCTTCAGGCCTGCGCAGAGGAATTTTTTAGGTGAAGCGCAGTGTGCGCGGTACTGGCTCCACCCTTTCACCTGGGGGTCATCTGCCATGGCCCAGTAAGCCGGGACGCCGGCAGCGAGTCCTCCAGGTGGTAGGTGTTACATTAACGAGCTCTATCTGCCCGGGTTTGATGTTAGAGTTTTCCTTCTCTTAGGCTGGCAAGGTTGGTGGGCCCAGCCTGCCCATCCAGTTATACCACTGGACAATTCGGTCGCACCATGACGTAGCAAACTCTGTGAAAAACGGGGGGGACCAGCGAGAAGGTGTTGCTACGGATGCAGTAATGCAGGAGAGGCCATTGCAGTGACCATCTGCCAGGCATAGCCAGACAGTGACCACGCGGCATTCACTACACTGGGAGAGGAGAGGCTATGTATTGCGCATACACTTTCCCTGGGGGGGTAGGATACCCAGAGGGAGCCCACCCCCCCAGCTCTTACATTATGATTGGTTGATTTGTATGCTTTAAAGTTTGACTGGATTGAAGGCCACTTCTTGATATGCCATATACTCATTCAAACAGCTGTGTACTTATTCTATCCCACCTTTATACTCTCATCAGGACCATCAAGACGGCTAACAGATTGAAAATATGAACATATGAAGCTGCCTTATACTGAATCAGACCCTTGGTTCATCAGAGTCAGTGTTGTCTATAAAGACTGGCAGCAGCTCTCCAGGGTTTCAAGCTGACATTTTTCACGCCTATTTGCCTGGACCCTTTTTAGTTGGAGATGCCGGGGATTGAACCTGGGACCTTCTCCTTACCAAGCAGATGCTCTACCGCTGAGCCAGCGTCCCTCCCCACAAATTAAAAAACATAAATAATAAAAACAGATCTTAAAAACATTAAAACCAAACAAAAATGTGTTATTAAAACCAGACTAAAACACACATAAAAATAACAATAACAACATAGGGGAGAGAGAGATCACCGAAGGAACTCCAGATGAAACAAAATGTCTTTGCCTGGTGGCTGAAGACCGCAACAGATGGAAGCAAACAGCATCGTGTAGAATACATTTGAAGCAATCTAATCTAGATGTAATTAGGACACTCTTTGTAGTGGCCAGATCTTTCTTTGGCCAGGGTTGGCCGCAGCTGGCTAACCAGGCAAAGCAGTAAAAGGCACTGCTGGCCACAGATGCCACCGGCTTATCTAGCAGCGCTTTATGCATTGTCAGTCCATCTGTAAAACATGTCTTAGTGACGTGTGAAGAAAGAATTATCTGAAATAACTCAGAAATGGGAAATTGATTCTGGTGCAAAAACAGCTTTCAGGCCATTGGATTCTGGGGTGTTGGCGCAGAAACAAGGAGCAGACTGCAGAAATATAGCAGAATTACCGAACAAGTGCAAGTAAATCAGATAGATGAAAACCTTGGAGGTATGATTTATTGTTGAAAGAGCTGGAGAATTTTTGTTCTGGGTAAAGCTTTTAGCAACAATAACGGGATTAGTATTATACTATCACTAATAGTAGTAGTGCTACCACTGGATGACTACTAATACTACTACTATTGTCGAAAGAGCTGAAGAATGTTTGTTCTTTAGCAACATTAACTGGACTGCTGGAATGTCATGGAATGTTTGCAAACATTCCATCTCCTGGGGGAATGAAGCCGTTAGCAATGCACAAAAAAGACTTCTAACAGTGTGGGAAGCGAAAGTCAGTTTAGGCGAGAAAGCTCTTTATAACGCAGGCCTCAGAAATAGTAGGAATTGTGTAGGCAAGATAGGATGAGTGGGAAGCCCCTTGATCTGAAACCAACTTGTTTAGCTCATGGTTGTTTGATCATCTGATCCCAAAGTGTTTCAGCCAGGCCTGTTACCTCAGGTAGGTAACTAATTGGTGTGCTTAGTTTGAATCCATCAGTTTTGGCTAATCCCACAGACAAGCAGCTTCCAGATTTCATTACTCCAGATTGAATTACTGTGACTTGAATCTCTGACATTTTAACAGACTTTGGAGTTGCATCTGTTATGCAATCAGCAACAAACCGAGAAGCTGAACCCTCTGTAAGAGCAAAACGCTTCTAATCAGTCTATTTCTGTGTCGATGGGGCTGAAGATAGGATATTAATATTAAAAGGACCCTGTGATGTCACATATTTGTACTTCCATAAACAACACTCCCCCCTCCGTACTATTTTGCCGTTTTGTTTTTCTTTCTTGCCTTGCAGTCTTCGCACAAGTCCCTTTACATAAGGCCTATTCACATTCATGTATTCAGCCAGCATGCATATATTTGTCAGCTTGCATTCATGCACACCCACGAGCACCGCACAGAGCATACATTCTTGCTCCAGTCTAACCCACTTTCATTCCTCTCATAAACACATCCGTCTTCTCAAATGCCCTCACACATTCTTACTATGACCATACATAGCATGCTGTTTTCTTCCTCGTTCAGAGGCACACACAGCCATTTTCAGTCTCCCGCTCCTTCATATGGGCACTGTGCTGCTACAGGTTCTTCACAGGTGTGCCGTGTCTCCCTCCTGGGAAGCAGAGGCTGCTTTATTCAGAAGACCCCTGGGGGCACACTGAGTACATCCAGTATCTTTCCTGAACTAATCACAGATGAAGCTTCAGTTCATCCAGTACTTACAGTACCGACAGAGCAAAGGTGCATAGATTCCTCTATGGAAGAATACACAGAAGACAGTCAGAGGGCAGGTGTCGGCTTGTCTCTGCCTTGAAAGCATGAGCCAGTCTAGATGCTACACTTGCTCTGGGGGGTTGGCTTCTTGGACATATCATGCTGGTGGGCAACAAGTGTGATGAGACACAGTGCAAGGCAGAGACGAAAGAGGGTGAGGCTTTGGCCAAGGAGTGGCAGTGCGCCTTCATGGAGATGTTGGCCAAGGTGAACTATAATGTCAAAGAGCTCTTCCAGGAGCTGCTCAGCCTGGAGAACAGGAGGAACATGAGCCTCAGCATCGACGGCAAGAGGTCCAACAAGCAGAAGAGGACAGACAAAATCAAGGGGAAATGCAGTCTCTATGAGAGTACAAGCCCCCATTGGAGGAAGAGGGATGAACTAGTGAAGCAGAATTGAAGCTATAAGAAAATAGCTACAAAAAGCAGAGATCAAATAGTGGAACCACAAATGTCAAATGTGCAGTCATATAGCAACATATCAGAGATTGGAGTCCAGCATGGGTGGAAAGTTGTTCAGAATGCCCATACAGAAGAGAGATCTCTTAATGTTCTGAATAAATTGTTTTTGAATGAATTTCTATGGATGGCCAGTCCTGTAATCTGTTTCTAATTACTCCCATATTAGACTGCAGATTTTATTATTTCTTATAATGTGCTGCCTATATGTTTGACATTTGTATTTGGAGGCTTATTTCTCTTTCGTATATGTCAGTATAGGTTATCATCACTATTGACTTTCCCTTGGTCACATTGTGCCCAAATAATATTGCATTTTATCACATGGACTTGAATTCTGTCTAGATTGCTGTGAACATGGTGGGGGGGGGGCAGTTTTTCCCAGTTCCTCCCTCCTGTGTAAGCACACCATGAAGTACTACTCTGGGAAGATGTAGACTCCCAGGAATACCTTGGGATGATCTCACTGCAGGAGGAGGACCTCCCTGTGCCCACAGAAATCCAGGCAGGATCCAAACCACTTACTAGTAACACTGTCTGGGGCAGTGATGCTCTGTATGGTTGGTTCTTGGGGGCATCAGTGGGAGGGCTTCATGGAGTTCTGGTCCCACTGGTGGACCTCCTGAAGTCACCTATGTTTTGGCCACTGTGTGACATGGACAGGATGGGCCACTGACCTGATCCAGTAGGGTTTTTCTTATGTTTTTAGTAAGATTATATTACTGCAATGCACTCTACATGGAGGTGCTATTGAAATGTACTTGGAAACTTCAGATGGCACAGAATGCTACAGCCAGGATGTTGCTTGGAGTACGTCATAGGGACCATATCAGTCCAGTCTTGGCCCATCTACACTGGTTCCAGTTTGTCTCCATTGGAGGTGCTGGTGTGGCTCAAAGCCCTGTGTGGCCTTGACCGGCATAACTGAAGGACCATCCAATACAAACCTATCTGGTTGCTAAGGTCACCTTCCATGGGTACCATCACCTTCTGAGATTAAGCAGGTTACCATCAGAGAGAGAACCTTGTCTGCAGTGGTGGGTAAACTATGGAACTCTTTCACCAGGGATACTTGTTGGTCCCCTTCTGTTACCTTCTTCCACTTGTGGGTAAAGATTTTTTTGTTTCGTCTGGCGTTCTCCTTCTCACCTTATATTTTAAATACTGTTTTATGTTCTTTTAATGTAGATTTTATGTTCAATTGTTATGTTTTCACTGTTAGCCATCTTGGTGGCCCAGAGTGGGCGGAAAAGTGGTATACATATTTGTAAATAAAATAGTGTGGGTTTTAATGTCCAGTATGGGTTTATCTGGAAGTGGATTTCTTGTGCCTCAGATACCATTGGAAACAGCTCACTGCCTTACCACCTCAATGTTGTCTCTCCCCCTCCCCCACATATCTGTGGTGTTTACTGGCAGGGCAATTGTGATAAGGGCCCCTAGATTCATGAGTTGAGAAGTTCTAAATGATACAGTGGGTGCTTGTCCTTTTGCTGCTGTTCCCCATAGGAAGCACAGTTTGCAGACCAGCTCTTTGTTTGCTGCAGTGCAGTACTTAGGAACTTGTGTGGGACAGATGGCACTTGTGAGTAAGGGGACACTGCTTGTAAATACTATAAGGATGTTTAAGAATGTAGCACAGTTTGTGACTGAGAGCTTGTGATAAGGACCCCTAATATTGTTTTTTCACAATCAGAAATCCTAGCGTGAAAGCCAGTATGTTGTTGGAACTTCCCGATCCACAGGGTGTTGTTCTCGCTGTTTGAATTTGTTCAGCTTCAGTTCTTTGCACAGGTGAATAACTACAAGGTTAAATTGAGTTCTGGTGGTACCTGAAAATAGGTAATTTAGTTCTGAGACCCACTCAGATTTGTTGGGCTGGTGAAGAACAATTAAATGTTTCAGGTGAGGATTAAAATGTGAGGAGAGAGTGATGGAAAATGGTATGTTTTTAAAATGATGGACATGAAGAAACATGCCTTTTTAAAGCCTAGCAAATAATGTTAGCAGTTACTTCTTAAAACATGGAATTGCAGCTATAACTTATCATTTCCTCCCAACATAATGACTGTATTTCAAGGTGGCAATGTGGCTTGAATTGCAATTTGATAGGATTCATTTTAGTTGCATCATAAGCTTGTTTAACAATAGATCTTGCTGAAAAGGAATATTAAGAATACTATTTTTATTAAAGCTGTATATAAACTGAAGCATACAAGAATAGCGTGTCAGCTGTCGTGTGGATTACTAGCAGGGCCATTAATTCAGTTGGCGATAACACAATCGTGAGGATCTTATGCTGAACAAATTGGAGCTTTGTAAGTCTAAAACCGAATCTGCGTGTCAAGTAGCATGCACCCCTCCTCCACAGCCATACTCAGAAATAGGAATCACTCCAGGGAGAAATGAAAAAAAACTCTGATGCAGTATGAGGATGTGTTATAAAAGGAAGGGGAATGGATGAATTGTGTGCAAGCCTTTGTTCACATCTCAGGGGGCTTCTTAGATTACAGACAGGGCTTTTTTGAGCAGGAAGGCAGTTCCGGCTGGCTTGGCACCAGGGGGTGTGGCCTAATATGCGAGTGAGTTCCTGCTGGGCCTTTTCTACAGTGAAGCCCTGTGTGAAACGATGGTGACATCAGTGGCGTGGCCTGTTATGCAGATGAGTTGCTGCTGGGCTTTTTCGACAAAAGCCCTGATTATCTGACGAAGGGAGCTTTGACTCTCGAAAGCTTGTATCCTGATAATCTTGGTCTCTGAGGTGCTACTGGACTAGAACATCTGTCTCTTCTCTTGTAGACCAACATGGCTATCCACTGAGATATAGTCCATATTACTCCAGTACCGGGGCTTAGCCTTCTGAGTGCAAATCTGTTGTTTTATTCCTTGCCCTACAAGCAGGGGCAGATGAAGTTATGGCTTGGACTGAGCATGAGCCAGGAGGGCTTTACTGCTGCAACAAGGATACGGTGACCCTGGGGCAGATGTTTTTTCACCGTCGTGCAGTGTGGCTGTATGTCAGCTTTATGGAGAATGCTAAAGCTTTTTTAAAAATTGCAGCTCAGCTGCCATGTTGTTGTTCATAGACTGTTAGTGTTGTGGCATTGAAGCCCCCTTGCTTTTCAGATCTGCCAGGGCTGAGCATACTTTGTACAGCTGTGTCTGTCTCCCCACGCATGACCTCATACAGAACGGTAGAGAGAGAGTGAACAAAATAGTGCCTTTTTTTTTCGGTGGGGCTGTAGTGGAGCCTAATTCGGTTGATCGTTGAAGAATTCCAAGTAATAATGTATAGCTACACCGGTTAAAAGAGATCTTTGCGCATCCTGTGCTTTACTGTCACCAGGGCTTTTTTTTTTGTAGCAGGAACTCCTTTGCATATTAGGCCATACCCCTCTTACATAGCCAATCCTTCAAGAGCTGACAGGGCTCTTCTTACAGGATCTACTGTAAGCTCTTGGAGGATCGGCTACATCAGGGGCGCGTGGCCGAATATGCAAAGGAGTTCCTGCTACAAAAAAAGCCCTGTCACCATGCATCAAACTAGCTATGACACCAGGCGACTCACTTCTGACAACCTGGATGCACCTCAAGTCATGCGTAAAGCAGAGTGTGGGGTCAAGCGCTGCTGAATATTCTCTCCCCTGCTGCTTTTCTCTTTTTCGGGCTTACTTCCAATATTGCACCCTGACTGGGAAAAAATGACCTCTGAATAGGCTTTGGGGAAGAGGTGTTTTAACACTGACTCTCCTACTTTAGCTGATCATTGGGCAACCCCAGATTTAAGGACATGAGTATTTCCCAGCCATTTGGTGTTTAGCCTCTGGTGATGGTAGAGAGACTTCCAGAATGCTTTGAATATGAATGCAGTGCTGAAGGACATGGGCTTGACAGCCGGGCAGCAAATCATGTAAGCGCCACTAGACTGGTGGTTTGCGCTCACTGTCAGTGTCCTCGCAGCAGACTTGTCCTGCATTTAAAATAACAAGGCTGCCATTTCTAAATGCGGCATCTATTGCGTGCCGAGGATTTGAACTCAGTTAAATAGGAACGAAAGGAGGAGGAGCAAGAAGCCTCAAATGGTTCTGCTCAAATGAAAAAATGAAAGTGATATTTCCTGCTTCAGATTACATGTTTGAGACCAATTGTGCTGTGGTTCTGTTACTAAGTATTATGAATTCAGCACTTAAAAGCAAAGTGCAGGACAGAGATTATGCGTTAATTTGTAATGTGTGTGTGTGTTTTTTTTAGGTAAAGTTTGGAAACACTACATTTAAGACAGATGTGTATCCCAAATCTCTCAATCCTCAGTGGAACTCAGAATGGTTTAAATTTGAGGTAAGTGTGGCAAAAATTGAGAACTCCATAGTGTATTTAAATATTATTTATAATATACAAATATACAAGAAAAACCCATTTTGAATAACAACAGTGCAGTAAAATCATCAGTACTGAAGCAATTGCATCAGTAGTGAAGCAATAGCAGGAAAAACCTAAACTAATAAACCTAGAACACCCCAAATGAACACCTCCTGCCACCAAAGATTTGGGATGAACAGGCTAGATTCTGCCCAGTACCTATAGAGCCAGTTTGGTGTAGCGGTTACCGGTAAGTGTGTGGACTCTTATCTGGGAGAACTGGGTTTGATTCCTCACTCCTCCACTTGCACCTGCTGGAATGGCCTTGGGTCAGCCATAGCTCTGGCAGAGGTTGTCCTTGAAAGGGCAGCTGCTGTGAGAGTCCTCTCAGCCTTACCCACCTCACAGGGTGTCTGTTGTGGGGGAGGAAGGTAAAGGAGATTGTAAGCCACTCTGAGATTCGGAGTGGAGGGCGGGATATAAATCCAATTTCTTCTTCTTCTATAGTATCACTACTGTTGTCGGGCCAGTATCCTGGTGTGTGTGTGTGTGTGGGGGGGTGTTAATTAGCTGGTGTGCAGCCACAGAAAAAGGCCCTGTCTCCATGAAATGCCTGCCTCACTTCTCATGGTATCTAGACAAAAGGTTCTTATGATGATATCACTGGTGGTCAGATTTATATGGGAGAAGGTATTCCCCCACCACCACCAAATACCTGATTTGGACCCATGAATCTCAAGCAGAAGGATCTTTCCTGCCTCCCCCCAGCATGTTTTGGTGACCCTCCCAGAAGTAGATTCTGAGGTTGGAGAAGTCTCATGGATAAAATACTACGTAACGTTGATGGGCTGTTGTGAGGAGAGGAAAATGAATGAATTTGTTCTTCTTTTTGTGTAAATAGAAACCTTGCTGTGTTGTGTTTTCTGCGCCAGCGGCAGAAAAAGGTGGGCAGACTTTATCCAGTTCCACCTTTTCATGCCACACACCATTCTCCCCTCCCATGAGATTTCCCCCAAGTCTCAGCATAATCTTTTCAGGAACTGTAGTAGGATTGTTTCATGGGGGGTGGAGGCAGGAAAGATCTGCATGCCTTCTCACACCCGTCGTTTGTGGGATACAGGCTGCTGGCCTTGGAATGCTTAAGGCTTTGAAGATCAATGCCAGCGCTTTGAATTGTGCTTGGAAACAATTGGAAACCATTGTTGGTCTTGGAATCCCAGAGCCAGAAGTCACTTACTGCCTCATGCCTCTGGCTTGGCATCAGGGGGTGTGGCCTAATATGCAAGTGAGTTCCTGCTAATAACCTTGGTCACTGTGTTCTGGACCAGATGGATTTCTTTTTCTTTTTTTAAACAGAGTTTTACAGTCAGAATGTGACCCTAGCGCTTCTCGGTCTTCTTTTGTCCACCCTCTGCGGTTCTCTCTGATGGGCGAGGCAGGGGCAGGCCGGAGTCCAGCCCCAGACAGAATGTTTTGTAGTGATAGCTGTCGAATACAGTTTCCACTATAGTGCCCTTTATTTTTCCAAATGAGGAAATGGCATTTAAAATGGATAGTTTACTGTTGTTAATAAGGAGAACTGGAATACATAACTGCACAGTCATGAGGCTTCATAAAGGATACAGGTGAAATGGAATGACTTGGCTGTAGTTCTGCGTGTCTGTGTGATTTTAACGGCAGTGTTTTGGAAATTCAGAATGTGATGCAAACAAGGCAGTGGGCAGAATTTTTGCTGTGTGGCGGAGATGCTACACAAACTAGGAATGTATTGGGATGTTGCAGCAAGCCAGTCTGAAGCCAGGTTGTGCACAAACCTGGGTTGTTGCTGGGTTTATGTGAGCCCCTTGCTCCTCTCTCCTCCATCATCCCTTCTCTCACATGAAGTCCCACTTAAAAACTAGTTCTGTTTATCTGTGATGTACGTATACAGATGTCAGGGTTAATTATAGCTAGTTTTTCCATCACACACAACACACACACACACAAAGGGGATTCTGGACCAGGAGAACCCAGCACGGGAAGGGAAGAATTACCTCTGGTTAATTTGTGTATCTGTACTCATACGCTGTGTGTAATGAGAGCTAGGCTCTAACCACGATTCTCTGTGTGAAAAGGAAGGTGTGAGGCATACGTGTGATTCTAAGAAGCCTGCCTTGATTGCAGCTGTCACAGCTCCTGAATGCAGCCTTGCAGCTAAGACTGAATGAAGGTTTTTGAAAGATCTTGCTGAGTTGGATGCTGAAGCATCATTGTACGTTTTAAACTTTTTAGGTGGATGATGAAGATCTGCAAGATGAGCCTCTACAAATAACCGTCCTGGATCACGATACCTACAGCGCTAATGATGCCATTGGAAAAGTTTACATTGATATCGATCCTTTACTATACAGTGAAGCAGCTACAGTCATCTCTGGGTGGTTTCCAATTTATGACACAATACATGGTATGTTTTGGTATTTTTAAAACCACATGTATTTATTTTTTTCAGGTAGCTTTGCTGCTGAAATATAGAGGTCATTTTGATATAGAAGCAGAGCTGCTTCAAGTCCAGGAGGCTGTGAGGCTTCTCACTCCAACTCTACTATTCTGTCCCTTGTACCAAGCTGCCTAAGTCTTAGAATAGGAGGGGCAGGGATTGCCTTGTCTGGTTCCTCCTCCCCCCCCCCCCCCCCCGCTGGTTGTGCTCAGCCCTCAGTGCTTCACCTGGGCTACCACCTTTCCTTATAATGAACCCGACACTAGGCTTTTCAAGAATAATCACTTACACGTGTAGTAAAGTTCTGCCCACTCAGTCCCAGATGGAGACCCTGGGTTCTTTATTACTCCGTTACACAGTTTCTTCAGTGATGTAAGCTACAGCAGAACAGTAGCCATGATTAATTAATACTTTAAAATACAATTTATGATAATAATTTCATATCAATTTCATTTACTGGCTGACCTTCAATCAAATAATATCTGGACGTGGTGTTGTATTTTTGAATCAATATTCCAATCTCTACAAAAATCCTTAAATGAATTATTATTTCATACAACAGATATTATGTATATAGAACAATTTCCAATGAACTATTTTATACAATATCTTTATTCTGTTTCAATTTTTTTTATTTCATGTACTAAAAATAAACAATAATCAAAATAATTACCGTATTTTTCGCTCCATAAGACGCACCTGAACATAAGACGCACCTAGTTTTTAGAGCCGTTTGTGTGAATTTAGAGGCATTTGTGTGAATTTTTTGCAGTATTTGCTCCTTAAGACGCACACACTTTTCCCTCCACTTTTTTGGGGGGGAAAAGTGAGTCTTATGGTGCAAAAAATACTGTAATTACTATAGGATACATTTCTTTCACCCTTCAAATATATTTATTCAAATATATCATTCTAGCTGTATGTGCTTACCAATCTATTTTCTGTAACCTCACTCTCTGTGGAATCAAGCCTTCAATCAATTTGTGTCTTAGCCCAACTTCAAGTTGCTCCTGTTAATATGCTGAAACTTATCTCACTGTTTAAAGGGACCGCATGAAACAGCTGAAATCAGTTTGTTGATTCAGTCTGCGGGGAATCAAGGTTACAACACCACATCCAGATATTACTTGATTGAAGGTCAGCCTGTAAATGAAATTGATATGAAATTATCATAAATTGTATTTTAAAGTATATAAATAAATTCGCTAGAATAACAAATGAAACTTTGGACGCAAATGAAAGAATTAAGTGCCCAAAATCTTGTGTGGTCATTTTCAGAGATAGCCCTTTAAATCAGTGGTCCCCAATCTTTTTGGCACCAGGGACTGGTCCCAGGGCCGGCAGGGTGGGGGCATCGAATTCGGCTTCACCCCCACCTCCGCGAAACCTCCTCCCGCCCGCAGCACCTCCTCCTCCCCCCTCCATTTTTACAATGTTAAGGCTGGGGTAGGGGCTTTGAAGTGCCTTCCAGGCTCTGTAAAGGCCGACCCCCGGCATCGATCAACTGATCCGTGGGGAAATGGCAGCGAAACCACGACAGCAGCGGCCTGCTGAAAAAGCCGCACTGCCCTTGCCTCCTTCCCACTTCCTTCCTGGGCGGTGGAAGGAAGTGGGAAGGAGACAAGGGCAGCGCAGCTTTTTCAGCAGGCCGCTGCTGCTGTGGTTTTGCCACAGTTCCCTTGCCAATCAGCTGATCGGTGGGGTGGTGGTCAGCCTTTACGGAGCCCGGAAAGCACTTCACGGCCCCTTCCCCAGCCTTAACATGGTAAAAACGGAGGGAGGGGGAGGCGCTGGTGGTGATGGGGAGGATGGCGAGGCAGTGCGGCACCGCCGGGGGGAGGCAGCGAGGCTTGGCAGCGGGGTTACTAACAGGCCACGGCCTGGTACCTGTCCCTGGCCCGTGGGTTGAGGACCCCAGCTTTAAATGATCTCTAAAGGGATCTCTTTTTAATCTCTATCTTTCCAAAGTAGTTGCTTTAAACACGCACACACACACAAGTTATGTGCTACTTGTCTGATTAACAGAACAGACTTAAACTGCAGGATGTCCTCTACTCTTCCAGTGAATACAGCACAGGATATAAGGTCACTAAGGCTGTTGTGCCGCAGCTGACTTCCTGATGAACCTGTTAGCCCTTGACTCATGTTTCATGGGCTGGTGAGAGAATGTAAGTGGATCAGTGGGTTTTATATGTCTTTGGACCTCACGCCTGCAGTCAGTGAATGGTTTTAGGGACGTACGTACAGCTGCAGACAAATTTAGTTCTGTTCTGAGTGTGTTGCCTGGCTCCTTGCCTGTTCCAGGTTCAGTGATGTGTGGGTTTTCTTCCCCCTCCCTGAAACAGTAAATCCGCAGATGTTTTAATTCATCAACTTCCAAAGCACTGATTCAGTAAAAATGCTATACTGTGCATTTGCGTTCTGTTCAAGTAACTTAAGACGGTGTTCTAAAAAGGATTAGATATGTCAGCAGCTGTGATAGCTAAATGATCAGGATCTCCAGATTGGGATTATCTTGTTGCTTAATCACTCTCAGGCCTCGTTTTGGGCAGGAGCTCGCAGGAGTGGTGCTCCAGAGCCTCTGAATTTTATTGTGCTCTTTCATATTTATTTATTTGTTTGTTTAGTATATTTCTATTCTACCCATTCCCCGTAGGGCTCAGGGCGGAGTACAGCATATAATAAAACAATAAAAGCACTTTATAAACAGACACAACTCAACAGCACTCAGAAAATTTTCCATATCGTCCCAATATTGCCCAACCTGGCTGTCTCCCATCATGACGAGATGTTATCCCATAGAGGTGGCAGATATTATTCCATTTTATAGCACAGATGACAGTGCCGACAGGGGAGGCCAACCGAATCAAGAACAGATCTTTCAAACCCCCCTCCCCCACAAAAAAAATTGCTTCTGGGCTCCGTTGTTCAACCCCCCCTGTGAGAATTTTGCTGAACTCTTTAAGGTATGACAAACTTTGTAATATTTCCTCCCCACACACACACACACACACACACACACACAAAAGGGGAAAAAACCAAAACGTATAAAGCAAACAGATGGAAATCTTCATCATGCCACTGTGGCCACCTAGGAGAAAGTAATTTAAAAAGTATGACTGGAGCAAGGTTTTATGATGACAGTTTTAATTCCAGAAGCATTTGAAGGTAGATGCTGAGCTGATAGAATTTAATACACCTTCCGGTGATGTCTGGGGTGCGTGGCATTTGCAAATGAGTTGTGGTAATGATCTTCGACACCTCTTTTTCTACAAAAGGACCCCTGATCGCTCTTATGGTTTGTATCTTCTCAAGTCGTGAGCAGTATTCCCAAACTGTTTCTTCTCTAGGTCTTAATATTCGATTTCCCATAATTGCTTATTAGGTCCTGTTGTGATAGATTTGCCTCTCCTGATCTCATCTGAGTATAAGAATGGCCTTGCAGGAGTAGGCCATTCAGTCCAGCATTGTGTCTTCAATAGCGGCCAGGTGGATGTTGGCCCTTGGAAGTACATGATTTACTTTTATCAATATACTTTCATAGCTGTTTGTTCGTGCATGTGCTTTTGGTCATCTTTTATCCTATCAATTTGAGGATATGGAGCATATGACGCCTTCAGTGCCATCCTGAGCAGCATTACACTCTTCAAAGCCCCGTTAACTTCAGTAGGTGGTGGAGCTTGTTAGCATAACTCATTAGCATATGCTGGCCCTCCACCTAAAAGCAACCCGATACAAGAAAGGAGAGCCCTGGGCGAGCAAGGCCTGCTTGGGCTGGCTAGAGATCCAGCCAGCCCCAGCAGGTCTCACTTGCCTGGGGTTCTCCTGGGCCACCCTTCTCCCTAGTCAGAAGGCCAGCAAGCCACCCGCCACCCAAAATCACATAAGAAGTGGAGAAAGGGTGGTGTGGGCTTCTCCAGGGGTTAATGAGGACTGCTGGGGGCGTGGCAAAGCCCCTGATGGCTGACTGGCTGCCCGCTCTCCTAATCCAGGGATTGTTATGCAGCTGCACCTGCTATTCAATGGACAAGGTAGGTGGGGAGGAGGAGGGGGAACCCTCAGAAAAGTTCAGGAGCTGTGCTCCTGTGAGTTCCTGCTGAATCCGAGGCCTGGCTGGAATCCATTTAATTGATTCTCATCCTTGGCCTGGTAAAATGCTGGCAACGTACACCAGGGTTATGAATGCAGAGCACTGGGTCGGGATGATGTAAAAAATTGAAGCGGAGAGCTGATTAGAGTATTGAGTCCAACTCTGCAAGTACCTTTTGACTAAAATAATCCTTTTTAATATAATTTGTGTGGGTTTGGGTGGATTGTTATTTTATCATGTGTGTTTTAATTGGTTTGCCACCATAGTGGCCTTTGTAAAGGCAGAAAGGCGGGATGCAAATTTTGTAAATAAAAATAATATTGTCCCTGCAGTGCCTTCTGTGGTCGCAATGCCAGCTAAGTAATCTGATTGGCAAATTCTAAAAGATCAAACAGTTACGTAGGAATTTTAATGTTCTTTTTACTACACAAGTTCTCCTAGTCATCCGTTTTTCTTTTCCACACACAGGTATACGTGGAGAGATCAATGTGGTAGTGAAAGTGGATCTTTTTAACGATTTAAACCGTTTTAGACAGTCATCGTGTGGAGTGAAATTTTTTTGCAGTGAGTCTAAAAAGAGTTTGGAGAATCTCTTTACATCTTTTAATTTCTGCAAATGGAAACTGGTGTATCAGTTATCTGTGAAACACAAAGGAAAATGTCTTATGTGACTTAATTAAAAATGTTTGACTAATGGGGCCTGTAAGAGGGTTATTGAGATTGGGAGTTAGTTTGTGTGTAATGGTGAACTGGTCTGGCCATTGGTGCTTGCCCACTGGCTTTGCATGCTTGCCTCCATCTTCCTTCTTATACAAGGATTCTCTCCCTCATATCCTCATTTATGGCAAACTGTTGTTTGCTGTTGTGTCTAAACTAGATGCAATGACTGTGTTTTGCCTGCAAATCTGTTTTGGAAAGCTTGGTTTGCATGAGCCTGTGACTGTATTCAGATGGCTTGGTATTGTATCTGAACACAGCCTTTTTTATTTCACCAGCCTTCTGAGCAGTGTGGATGTTGGTACTTCTCATTATCTCAGTAATTAAGTATTAAAACTGTCTGCAATCCAAGATAGTTATTGAGCTATATGGCAAACTGTTTTAAGCACAAAGGTAGCTTTTCAGAAGCAGTTTTGTCATCTGGCACATGTCTTCTGATATAGAAAAAGTAAATAAAAAATCCTCCAGGATTGGTCTAAATTACCACTTTGGATCCTGGTTACTGAGCTATTTGGGTTTCCAAGGGGCAAGACTGTCAGTTTTGGGTAAAATAAAAGCGTTTTTAGAATGTATTGTCTCACACTTATGTTTCATACCCTTTTGTTTTAACAGCTACATCCATTCCAAAGTGCTACAAAGCTGTAATAATTCAAGGTTTTGTGGAAGAGCTGGTGGTGAATGAAGATCCAGAGTATCAGTGGATAGACCGAATTCGCACACCAAGAGCATCTAATGAGGCCAGACAGAGGCTTATTTCATTAATGTCAGGTAGTCACAAGTTAGTTACTACTATAAAGAGAAATGCCTTTAAAGTTGTATGGGTGAGACTGTGCACAAGAAGGAGCATTTGCACACTAACAAAAAGGTAAAGGTAGCCCCCTGTGCAGGCACCGGGCTGTTACCGACTCATGGGGTGATGTCATATCAGGATGTTTTCTTAGCAGACTTTTACAGGGTGGTTTTCCATTGCCTTCCCCAGGCATCTACACTTTACCCCCAGCAAGCTGGGTACTCATTTTACTGACCACGGAAGGATGGAAGGCTGAGTCAACCTTGAGCCGGCTACCTGAACCCAGCTTCTGCTGGGACCTAATCAAACTCAGGTCGTGAGCAGAGCTTGGACTGCAGTACTGCAGTTTACCATTCTGCACCACGGGGCTCCTGTGCACACTAATAGACATCACATTTTAAGTGTTACTTCTGTTTAAAAAATTGTTTAGGTTTATTAAATATGTACAATTTCTTTAAGCAGATTGAACATATTGCAGGGCCTCCTTGGATTCTTGAGCCCCAGTAAACTGTGCTTATGTTTCCCAGTCCTTTCTATAATATTAATTACATCATGTGAATGAATTAGAAAAAGAAGAAGACGACATTGGATTTATATTCCGCCCTCCACTCAAGAGTCTCAGAGCGGCTCACAATCTCCTTTATCTTCCTCCCCCCCACAACAGACACCCTGTGAGGTAGATGAAGATATTGGATTTATATCCTGCCCTCCACTCCGAAGAGTCTCAGAGTGGCTCACAATCTCCTTTTCCTTCCTCCCCTACAACAGACACCCTGTGAGGTAGATGAAGATATTGGATTTATATCCCGCCCTCCACTCCGAAGAGTCTCAGAGTGGCTCACAATCTCCTTTACCTCCCCCCCCCCCACAACAGACACCCTGTGACGTAGATGAAGATATTGGATTTATATCCTGCCCTCCACTCCGAAGAGTCTCAGAGCGGCTCACAATCTCCTTTACCTCCCCCCCCCCCACAACAGACACCCTGTGAGGTAGATGAAGATATTGGATTTATATCCCGCCCTCCACTCCGAAGAGTCTCAGAGCGGCTCACAATCTCCTTTACCTTCCTCCCCCACAACAGACACCCTGTGAGGTGGGTGGGCTGGAGAGGGCTCTCACAGCAGCTGCCCTTTCAAGGAGAACCTCTGTCAGAGCTCTAGTGACCCAAGGCCATTCCAGCAGGTGCAAGTGGAGGAGTGGGGAATCAAACCTGGTTCTCCCAGATAAGAGTCCGCACACTTAACCACTACACCAAACTGGCTTAGAAATACAATAAAAGACCAGTATGGGGTAGTGTGCTTGACTGCGGTATAAAAAAAGCAGTAGCGTAGTGGAAAGCATTTTCATGCAGACCGAACAGTTTGCCAGTTGAGAATCCACATTAATGGCAATAGGTAGGCATTTAGTTGTTAAAGTGTAACTCTGACAATAATTTGCAAACAGAATCAGCATCTGCTGCTCGTTGTGGTGATTTCTATGCTGTTCTGAAACTGCAGTTCATACAAAAAAAACAACAGCACAGCCACGTAACCTTTAGCAGGTTGGAATTTCAAAGGTCATTTTGGATTTGCTGAACTATATGAAAGTCCTTTTGCTAAACAATAAATTTAGCCTCTAGAATGTGTGAAGAATTGAACTCAGCTGTTTGTGTAATGATTATACAGCTGGGATCCAAGTCAGCCTGCAACCATATATTGTGAACAACTGTGCTGTTTTGGAAGTTCGTAGGTTTAGTATTTAGCAGTGTACAGTGAAACTATTCTTCCATGCTTCTGTCCCGTTCCTTAAAATGAAATTTTCAAAAATTGATTTATGTAGATAGGGAGGGTTTAAGAAGTGTTTGAGATCCTTTCATCTCCCCATTTATTTCCTGCCTGTCAGCGTATTATTCAGGTTTTTTTCATTCTGTCTTCTTAAAATCAGTTTGCATGCCCATTTGATCCTGCTTATGGTATACAGAGGTGGTACTTCTGATTTTGAGTTTTTAAAAAATGACTTGGATCAATACAATTCGCGGGAGGAAGAGAATGTGATTGGTCTGATTCTACACACATTTACTCTGAACTGGTCCTGCGGAAGGCTGGTTCACAGTTTGCTGTACTTCCATGTGGAATGTCGTTGCAAAGCTATGTGGGTAAGGGCTAATGTGAACAGAGCTATATATGCAATGAACTGGCCACTGTATTGGCAACTGTGACTACTGTTTTCCCCCCAGCAGTTGCAGTTAGGAAACAACTGCTGTCTAGCTTTTCATGATCACGATTGCTGGAAAAGATTTATTTATTTTTATTCAGGAACTTATAATCTGTTCTTAATTTTAAATAGTCAAAATAGAACATTGGCATATAAAAAAGGTAAAGGTAGTCCCCTGTGCGAGCACCAGTCGTTTTTGACTCTGGAGTGATGTTACTTTCACAACGTTTTCACGGCAGACTGTTTTTACGGGGTGGTTTGCCATTGCCTTCCCCAGTCATCTACACTTTCCCCCCAGCAAGCTGGCTACTCATTTTACTGACCTCAGAAGGATGGAAGGCTGAGTCAACCTGGAGCCAGCTACCCGAACCCAGTTACCGAACTCATATACAGGGGAGGAATTCTAGCAGGAGCTCCTTTGCGTATTAGGCTCCACCCCCCGTATGTAGCCAATCCTCCAAGAGCTTACAAAAAAGAGTCTTGTTTGAGCTGGGGGGGCGTGGGGGGCCGTCCCTCTTTTTCCAGCAGATTTTCTTAGCTATGGAGAGGGTGGCATTGTGTGGCAGAGAGTGGCTGGCATTGCTGGTGCTGTGAGCCTCTTACCACCCTCATCTGCTGCAGGAAGTCAGCGGTGGGGGGGGGGGGCAGCTCAGTGTTGCTCCTCCCTAAAAGTGTAGTTACTGTACGACCCAGACCATCCTGTATATAGTTTTTTAAATGCTACAGGTTCTGAGTGCTTCTGTTTTCAAATATGTCTTTGTAAACCTTCTTCTGATATAAGTCTGCAATACCAACAAAATTCATTCTTCCGCAGAGAACCTTAGTCCTTACAAGTCTGCAGGTGCTGTGATTTCAGCAGAGCGTTTTGTGTCTGGTGTTCAGTGCCTATACCTGTATAGTCCCACTGTGCTTGTCTGTTGTTGGAAGGGTTCCCTAGAGATTCCTTGTTGTTTGATTTTGAACACACAGCTTTTTTTTTTTAACCAAAGTGGCAGTATCATTTCATATCTTTGTCTACGGAGAGGGTTTTTCTTCTGGTTGCTTAGCTGTTTTGGCGCTAACAAAATTATGGTCGCTAACAGTGGCCTAAACATAAAAAAGGAAGTTCATATTGGGTAACGTTAAAGCCTTGTCCTGTTTTACAGAATCTTTGTGTGCTTTTTCATGAATGCAAAAGTAGCTGTGCAAAGACAATTAGATGCTTCAAAGGTCATATAGTGTCCAAAGAGTACATTTGTAACCATGTTGTTTTTCCTTGTTATTGCTGCTGCATATGCTGGTAAAGCACATCAGCAACATGCCTTCCGCAAGGCAGATCTCTCTGCATTGTTCCTGTCCATTGTGGCAGCCTCCCCCCATAATATTACGGTTTTTTAGTCAGTAATTGACATATTGTTATAACATTGTAATGATATGTTTGCCAAGTCCTCTGAATTCCTAGCTTTCGCATTGGTTTTTAAAAGTCGCTATTACCTTTTATTGCAGAGATATTCAGGGAAAGGCATAGCTCTACAATGGAAGAGGATGGAGATTTGCTTATTTTAATGAATGTCAGGAAATCAGAAGGCCTGGTAATTAAATCATTTTAACATTGTGATGATATGTCAGTTGCCGGATTTTTTTTAAACCCTCTAGCAGTAGTAGGGGTGGCCACAATGGAGGATGGGAACAGAGAAAATAGCAGTGATGTAGGCAGGACTAGGAAGTTTGGACTTTCCATCTTTATTGGTGCCACCCAGAATATCACAGGAAATCAGGTTTGAGAAAGAGGAGAAAGGCTGAGGAGGTGGAGTTCTGCACATGTGTCACTTAGGATAAACGCCTCGCACAACCCCTCCAAGGAAACAGAGAGAAAAAATTTAATTACAACCAAAATAGAGACAAGAGAAACAAGAGAAAAAACCAGACTAAAAGATAAGGCTCGAAGAGCAGCAGCGTGTTGGTGTGGTGAGTTAATTTGTTTTGAAATCATATAAAAAAAAAGTTCTCAAGACTGAGACACACCAGAGATAATGGCAAAAAAGGAGATAAAGGAAATGACGGAACTTTTAGCTAACATGGAGAAAAATATCAGAGATGATATAAAAGAACTCTGACAAACAGTAGAAGCTTTATCTGAGCAAGTAATAAATATTCGGTCAGTTGCTGACAAAACTCTAGAGAAAACAAGACATAATAAGGAAACATTAAGAGAGCTTAAAAGGAGAATTGCCTCCTTATCAGATAGACAATGTCGAAGGAATCTGCGTCTCTTGGGAGTCAAAGAAAACATCTTAAGTGGACAGCTTGAAAAAACTATACTTGACTGGTTTCAAATGCTGGGAATAAATATTACAGAGAATGATGTAGAGTGAATGCATAGAAGCTTAAAACTCAAACCTAAAGCCAGAGAGAACTCACAGGATATCATCATAGCCTTCTCAAGAGAAAGAATGCAAGACAAGGTCTGGAAACCATTAAAGAAAATTAAGAACCTACAATTTCAAGGTCAAAGAATAATTCCACGTTTGGATTTATCTCCTGAGTCTCTGCAAGAGAGAAATGAAATGGGACCATATGCAAAGGAAATGTTCAAGAATGGAATTCAGTTCTCATGGGGGCACCTGGCAACTATTCTAATCTTTAAGGATGGGAAACTGTTGAAAGCAAAAAGCCCTCTAGAGGCAGAGAAACTGTTTGAGAAGCTTAACATCACCTTCAACCTATCTTAAAAGGAATAAGGAAGAATATGAAGGAGAAAGAAGGAAGGAAGAAAGGAAGGGAAGAAGGGGAGAGAAAAAGAAAGAAATTGATTGTGTAATGTGTAATGAGAAAAGGGTTTTTTTGTTTTGTTTTGTTTTTCCTGTTAAAGAGGAAAGAAGAACAAAAGTAAAGAGGACACAGTTATCTTAAGAAAACAAAGATTAAGATAATTAAGAAAATGATTTTAGTTGAACTGGTTGTTAAATGGTGAAATGGTTATGTTGGGGGGGGGAGAAGGAGTAGACAGGACTTCACGCAAGACCGAAAAGGGAGGGAGAAATGAGACCCCTTTCTGTACCTTTAAAGGGGAATGTTTTGGGCTATAGGGGAGGGAATGACCAGATAGCAGAGGATATGGGGAGGAGAATAAAATATGACCACAAAGCACACCTTGATGAGCTTGATCTAACCAAGAAATGGGGAGGTGATTAATCTACTCTCTTTGAATGTAAATGGGTTGGCCTCAGATGTCAAAAGGTATAGATTGAATAAGCTACTGCAGGGTAAAAGAATAGAAGTATTATGTTTACAAGAAACACATAAAAGTAAAAAGATCAAGGGGAACAAAAAATCAAGAGGGGTGGCTATACTTTTTCATTCTAAATTAAATGTAATAATAATAATAATAATATTTTATTTTTATATCCCGCCCTCCCCGCTAGGCGGGCTGTTAAATGTGAATATAATAGAACAGTTAATAGAGAGGGAAGGTTTATTTTTATGAAATTTAGTTTGAATGAAAAAATATTTACTTTGGCGAACATATATGCCCCTAACAAGGGACAAGAGCTTTTTTGAATCAAACTTTTCAAAGGTTGCAGTCATTCTATGTAGGAGAATTATTGATAGTAAGAGATGTTAATACTGGTATTAAGGGAAACAAGTATTTGAAATTAAAAAAATTGAAACCTCGAGAAGGTAAGACCTCACCTGGCATATTATGTTCAGTTTTGGGCACCACATTTTAAGAAGGATATAGACAAGCTGGAACAGGTCCAAAGGAGGGCGACGAAGATGGTGAGGGGTCCGGAGACCAAGTCCTATGAGGAAAGGTTGAAGGAGCTGGGGATGTTTAGCCTGGAGAAGAGGCGGCTGAGTGGTGATATGATCACCATCTTCAAGTACTTGAAGGGATGTCATATAGAGGATGGTGTGGAATTGTTTTCTGTGGCCCCAGAAGGTAGGACCAGAACCAATGGGTTGAAATTAAATCAAAAGAGTTTCCGGCTCAACATTAGGAAGAACTTCCTGACTGTTAGAGCGATTCCTCAGTGGAACAGGCTTCCTCGGGAGGTAGTGGGCTCTCCTTCCTTGAAAGTTTTTAACAGAGGCTAGATGGCCCTCTGGCAGCAATGAAGATCCTGTGAATTTAGGGGGAAGTGTTTGTGGGTTTCCTGCATTGTGCAGGGGGTTGGACTAGATGACCCTAGAGGTCCCTTCCAACGCTATTGATTCTATGATTCTAAGTATATGAATTCCTGCAAAAGGAAAAGCAACCTGCTTATTTATCTAAAAGGTTTAAAAAATTCTCTTACATGGACCATATTTTAATAAAAGAATCTAATGAGACAAAAATAACTAAAATGGAAACAGGACCAATATGGATCTCAGATCATGCACTGATTATTATGAAAATTGAATCAGATGAGGAAAGGAAGATTAAAAGATGGAGATTCAATCCTAAGGGTTTTTTTCATCAGGAAGATAAAGAAGATTTGTTTAAAGGGATGGAAAATTATTTTAGAGAAAATAGACATTCTGCAGAAGAAGAGATAATATGGGATGCCGCAAAGGCAGTTATTAGAGGAATTTGTATATCTAAAGAAGCTCAGCTTAACAGGAAAATAAATATTAAGAGAGAGGAAAGGCTGAAAGAGCTATTAGAACTTCAGAGGAGGTTACAAAAGAAATATGAAAAACAAACTCAGGAAAAACTGACGAAGCTGAAAAGGAAATGCAGGAGCTGGATCTAACAATCATGTGGAAAAGAGACATAATAGTGAAAAATGAATACACAAGGTTCAGTATAAATACAATGAAAAGATTGGCAAATTGTTTAAAAAGCAGAAGAGGAAAACAAAGGATAGGGTCAATGAATGAAAAAGGTGAGAAAATATATAAGGATAATCAGATAAGGGAGGTCTTTGCTAAATATGTTAAAAATTTATTTAAAGCAGAAGAAAGTAAACAATTTGATGAAATTATAAGAAACAAAGTTAACTGAGAGAAATTAATGGAATTAAATGAGAATGTCACACAACAAGAAATATGAAATATTATAAAAAACTTAAAAATGGAAAGTCACCAGGATTAGATGGGTTTACAGCAAAATTTTATAAATTGGTGGGAAATCTGATAGCCCTGGAATTACAAAGGTTGTTTAATAAAATTTTGAATGAAGGGAAAGCCCCAGACTCTTGGAGAAAGACAGAGGTTATTACAATCCAAAAACAACAAAGGGATCCAGAAGATCCGAATTCTTATAGACCAGTAAGTTTGGCAAACCAAGATTATAACATTTTTGCAAAGGTTCTAGCAAATAGATTAAAGAAGGTATTACCAAAGTTAATAGGCGAAGACCAATATGTATTTGTGAAAGAGAGGTATATAGGACATCCTATCAGAAATGTGATAAATGCTTTATACCATGGAAATAATAAGAAAAAAATTGCCTTATTAAAATTGGATGTATATAAAGCTTTTGATATTTTAAATCCTGAATATATGTTTAAAGTGTTACATAAATTTGGTTTTGAGGGACAGTTTGTGAATGCAATAAGAGAAATATATAAGAATGGGAAAGCAGTGGTTAAAATAAATGAATGACATCCTAAGGAAGTTGTGATTCAGAGGGGGGTTAAGCAAGGTTGCCCCCTATCACCGATGCTTTTTGTCATGGCTATGGAACCTCTGGTTGATAGAATTAGGAATAGTAGTAGAATACACTGGGGTGGCCAACGGTAGCTCTCCAGATGTTTTTTTGCCTACAACTCCCATCAGCCCCAGCCAGCATGGCTGATGGCTGGGGCTGATGGGAGTTGTAGGCAAAAAACATCTGGAGAGCTACAGTTGGCCATCCCTGGAATACAGGGATATAAGGTAGGGAAGGAGGAAATTAAGCTGAATTTATTTGCAGATGTTATATTATTAGTTTTAGAGAACCCCCTAGAAGCTATGAAAGAATTAATAATTTTGGAAGATTTTAAAGAATGTTCAGGACTGGGAGTAAACATTGAGAAATCAGAAATAATGTTCAGTAAAGTAGATATAAGGGAACAAAAAGAAATAGCAAAGTTAACAGGCATGAAATTAGGAGTTAAAAAGTTGAAATATTTAGGGGTAATTATAACAAGGAATGTTAAGAAGTTAATGACATTAAATTATAAAATAGTTTGGGAAAAAACAGAAGAAACTTTAATTGCATGGAAGGACAAGTATATGAATATATTAGGAAAAATAAAAGCAGTTAAAATGTTTATTATACCAAAGTTGATGTATCTGTTTCAGGTACTCCCGGAGTGGGTGCCCAAGCAACAACTGACAATACGGGATAAGGTTCTTAGAAACTGGGTTTTTGGAAAGAAACAAGCTAGAGTCTCAAAGAATGTGATATATACTTCAAAAGAAGAACTAGATTGGGGTGTACCATAGTTGGATCATATTATGAAGCATTTGAAATAAAAATGTTGATGGAACTGGATGGAAATAACAGAGATAAATGGGCAAGATGGGAAGATAGTATAAATAAAGGAGAAGGTAGATTTGGTATATTTACACAAGAAATAAAAAGGGACATAAAAATACAATAGGACCAAGACAAGTGGGACTAAAAATATGGGAAAAAAGAAGGCAATGTGGATGCCTACAATTTCAAAATGGCCACCATTAGAATAATTAAGTAGGGAGTCAAAACAAATTGAGATAACCTTTTGGGAGAAACTGAAGGAAAATGATATAAGGAAAGTGAAAGATATGTATGATACCCAGGGTACTTTAATACCAATGCAAGATTTATTAAGAATAGTAGGGGGTCAATATTGGTTAAGTGTTAATGGTTTATATAGTATGTTGAAGCAACAGAAATATTCTGGAATATTTAAGAATGGTACCCTAATGGAAGAACTGTATAGAAGTAGAAAAGATGACAGAAAAGGTTTAACAAGAAAGATAAGTAATATTATGAGGGGAGGTAAAGATCATATGATAAGTATAATACAGTCAAAGTGGGAGAAAGATGTGGAACTATCAGAACAGGAGATAAATAAAGTAATGAGAAATATTAATGATATAAAACTTGAAAAATGTAGAGAATTAAAAATAAAATTAATTTGGAAATGGTATAGAACATCGACTCAGCATATATGATTAAGGGATTGAGATCCCGTTGTTGGCATTGCAAAAAGGAGAAGGTTATGCATTTATGGTGGGAGTGTTCAAAAGTAGCTGAATTTTGGCAGAAGATTTTGGGAAAGGTGCAAGAAGTGTGTAAAGTGAAACTTTCGGGAAAGGTGTTATTTATGGGAATATTGGGGAACCCTAAAGTGGATAAGCCTTTCCAGGAGATATTTAAGGCTATGATTTTGGCAGCCCAGGCTGTCATATCATTTGGTTGGAAAGATGCCACGAAATAGACTTTGGATAAATGGAACAGTTATTTATACAAATGGATTCAGTCACATATATTATCAATACTAAAACAAGGAAAGTAAGGAGAGGACAAGATTGAAGAAATTAAGGAAAGGTGGTATAAATATATAGGATGGGTAAAAACAGGAAGGGCCAGTAATGAAATAAGGCTCAGGCTCCAAAGGGTGTGCGTGTGGTTGAAAATATAAATGAGTTCTATAATGGTCAATTTGGGAGGAGTGGGAGGAGGGAGGGGGAGGGAGGGAGGTAATTGATGGATCTGTAATATGAATGTAAGATATTGTAGGAATGTAGGATGGAGAAATAACATGAGTTATATTACAAAATAAAAAAAAAAAATTTAAAGGCTGAGGAGGTGTACAGAAATATTATGCAACAGGAAGGAGGCAAGCAACCTGTGCAGGGTCACTTCTTCACCCAAAGAGTGATTCACATGTGGAGTTCGCTGCCACAGGAGGTGGTGGCGGCTACAAGCACAGGTGGTTTCAAGTGGGGATTGGATAAATATATGGAGCAGAGGTCCATCAGTGGCTGTTAGCTGCAGGGTATTGGTAAAACTCTCTGTCTGAGGCAAGTGATGTTCTGTATTCTTGGTGCTTGGGGGGGGGCTTCTAGTGTCCTGGCCGCACTGATGGACCTCCTGATGGCACCTGTTTTTTTGGCCACTGTGTGGAGTGTTGGACTGGATAGTCCATTGGCCTGATCCAACATGGCTTCTCTTGTGTTCTTATGATCCATATGATACATAGGATAACAAACATGCATTTGACTATAGCGTATATCGCGTTTCTTGAGGTGTCCGTAAAAGATTTAATGTGTACCCATAAAATCGTTATGAGCCAAATGGACATGAAAGCACACATTTCTAGAAGATGGAGCACAGAATGAAAAGAATAGTACATTATTCCACCCACAATAGTTTAATCATTCCCTCTCCCCTGCTTTGAAGTTTGTCACCTTATCAGTTTTCCAAAACCATTTAGGCTAATTTCTGACTAGTCGGTTTGTACTTCCTTTTGCAGGAGAACTTCAAAGAAAGATTGGCTTGAAAGTACTCGAAATGAGAGGGAACGCAGTGGTTGGCTACTTGCAGTGTTTTGATCTGGAGGGAGAATCTGGACTGGTAGTACGAGCCATAGGGACAGCCTGTACCTTGGATAAATTAAGTAACACACCAGCATTCTTACCCTCATGTAATTCCCCATCCAAAGAAATGAAGGAGTAAGTATGAGTCAATGTTTGCTGGAAAGAATTTTTCGTGTTTTCTTGCTAGACTCATTCAATTTTACATAACAATTCAGTTATCTCCCCCCCTCCCCATACACCCACTTTTCAATTCATATTTTGATTCGTTTCCCCTTTCTTGTTGGTATGCTTTTGCAAATTTGATTTGGGCTGAAAAATTAGAGGGGCTTGTAATGAACTGTTTGACCCAGTGCTGCAGAAAGAAACCTTAGTATGACAAATGCCTCTGTAGTAATACTGTATGCAACTCTTACAGCATTGCACGACGTACGGACAGCGGGATCCTCCTCTTCTAGCTCGCAACTCAAGATGCTGTTTTCTATGGTTGAACTTGCACAGATAGGACATTCTGTCTTTTCACAGGGTTTTTGTTACAGTGCTTTCATGTGAATATGTCATATTTTTAACCTTTTATGTAAATGCATTTGTTGTAGAATTCAGTGTTTTGATCACGTTCTACCATAGTATAAGCTTAATACTGTATTTTATGCCAGCACTGTTCTTTCAGCTGCCTTTTTGGTACTTGTCTAGAACAAGCTATGTTATGCTGCCCCCCTACCCGGACTCGAAATAGTAGGCAGTGGGCCAGCCTTTCCGCTCAGGAGCAGTTCACAGAGTTCGAATTCAATTTTTAGCATGAGCAAGTAAAATAAAAATAGTAGTGTGCCAGTCTGCAAGCACCTTGTTTGGGAAAAGCCAAACTGCCAACGAAAATGAATCGAGGTTTTCCTTACGTAGTGATGTCACCTGTCTTGTGTAACTTCTCATACATAATGGGGCTTGCATATGCCCCTTTTTGTAAATAGGGGACTAGCTAGCAATACCGGATTGATTTTTTTCAGGAGCATCTAATTTAGGGATTTCTTTACCAACGAACATTGTCGTTCTTATCTGTGTGTTTGGCAGTAATCTTCCCCCCAGAGTAACTGGTATATTCTCCCTGTTTTTGCACATTTTAGCCACCAGCACAACTGAATCTGAGGGTTCACTCACACAGTATATAGCTCAATATATGCTGACCAGCTAATGGAATGATTCCTCCTGCTTAGAAGTACAGCTAAGCTTGTCACATTCTCTTTTCATGCCATGGCAAAGAGCATGATTTTTATGAGTTTTTGCAGGAAGCCCTGGGAGAGTGTTCTCCGCAAGCTAGGCTCGCTTGATAGCTAAATTTGGAATGCCTAGCTAAGGCCAGAGCTTTTGTGATTTACTGTGTGGCTCTCAGGTTACAACGGTAAAATAATCTTCTTTCTAAGTTCACATTATTTAAACAGATGCACAGATTTAATTAACACCGACTTCCACCAGCAATGTTCGCTTTAAGCTGAGTTCGCGTGAGCTAGCTCACAGATTTTTCACCTCCAGCTCACACATTTTTGCCTTGGCTCAGGAAGGATGACCCCAAAGCACACTCATTTGTGCAGTAGCTCGCAACTTTAATGCCAGTAGCTCACAAAATAGAATTTTTGCTCACAAGACTCTTGGAGCTTAGAGGGAACATTGTCCACCAGATCTAATTACGATCAACTTTGAAGAGCTCATTAAGGCAAAAAAAAAATAGCCTTTGTGAATTTTATGTCTGTAGACGACACTGGCCACGTTTGTTTATTTCTGCTTCCAACTTAGTAGCAGCCTGAGCATGTCTGGATATCAGTGGCTTCATGCAGCCTTACAGTGCCACCCGCAACCACTGGCTTCACTGGTTAGCCTCTTCGTGCTCTCCACTAACTGCTGCTCTCCTCATTTTCTGTGGCTTACCTTGTGGGCTGCTCACACATCTGGTAACCTGCAACTTTGGATGCCGCTCCTGTGTTTGTTGTCGTTCCATCTTCAGAAGAAAATGGAAGCGTGCGTTCTCTTTTGCATGCTAGGGTTTTATATTTTTTGGAAGCAAAGTGAGCCCGCCAAATTCTGTCCTCCCGAGTTCAGGCTCAGCGCTTGCAAGGCTAGCAGACAGCTCCTTTTTCCCCCCTAGTTAGATTACCTGGTTGCCATAAATACAATAACATTTTAACACTTAGCTGCTGTTCTTAAGATTTCGTCCTGTTTCTTAGAGCAGGGGTGTTAAAACTCGAGTGAATTGAAGGGACGGCTTTCCTCGGGTAGCAAATTCTAATGGGATCAATCCATAAGTCTTCATCCCAGAAAGTCAGGTTCATCTCAATTTGACGATTAATTTGTCAAACAACACTTGGCGATGACCATCTGTTGCAAGTGTTTTTGCTCCTGAAGCGTGTACAGTTGGGTGGAAAGAAGACTGTGGAATAGGATCTGTTTTCAGAGGCCACTTTTGAGACCTGCCTGGCTCACCTATTCAGCATGATGGGGCGGGATTCCAGCTTGTTGCAGATTTGCTTCAAGCACTAGGAGATTTACCTGGCAATGTAGTTCCATTTCAGCTGTGGGTCCACATGTCAGTAAATCCACCAGCCTGCCATTTTGTGGCTTTGTTGGCCTTGAAAACAACTTAATGCTGCCATGGTCATCAGAGGTGCCGTGAGCTGTGTTGGGGACCCCAAAGGGACCAATAAGGCCCTATAGCTTTGTGTTTGACACCCCTGCTTTATTTAGAGCCTACTTTTTAAAAAAAAAGTCTTCTCCGATAACTAAAAACGACCCTGAAATAATTTTAAAATGTAACTCTGCAATCTCTTGTATGTATTTTTTTTTTCTTTCCCCCACCGCCTTGACTGCAAATTCTCTCAGGTCTCCGCTGGCTCACCCACCAAGCCATGGATGTCGTTCGACTCACAACAGCCCAATTCACACTGCTACTGGCTCACGGCTAACTCAGAACTTCTCTGTGTCAGTTCCCACACTCGTCTACACTGGTACGAGACTGCTCAGACTCGGAAGCTGGGGAGAGGCAGGTCACAGGCGCAGTGGCCCCAGAGGGCAGGCAGGCAGGCAGTGTAGGCAGGTACCGCTAAGCTTTTCTCACCCAGAGTCCTCTTAGGAAAAACTTAACTCAGGGTTCATCCGATAAAAAGAGAGACCGGAAGGATAACGTGTATCTTCAGAATCTCTCTTTTTGCGTGTGAGTTTTTCCTTTTCGTTAAAAAAAAAATGAGAAACCTAAAATGCTCATTTGTCTTGTTTGTTTGGGTGTGTGTGTGTATTGCGGGGAGAAGCACGTCTTGATTGGAAAAAAGCTTGAAACTGGACAGCAGGTAAGGCATTGCTGAACATAACAAAAGTTTGGCAATATCACCGTACCCGGTATGGTTTTCCTCTTTGTTTCTTCTTTGTTTTTAGCTGCGGCACAGTGCAGTTGCTAAAGGATAAGGAAACGTGTTTTTCTCCCCTCAGAAATATATGTGTGTGTGTGTATATAAATGTGTATGTGTGTCTATATATAAACACACAGATATATAATTTGCAATCGTTGCACTGTTTTCCTTTTCGATAATCTGGCGGAAAAGAATTTTATATTCTGACAGGTTGACTCCCTTTGCCTCCCAGCAGCAGATACATTTTTACAGGTTTTGCTTCCTTTGCCAGTTTTTTCTTGGTTTTGATACTTCATGCCTTAGCTGTTCTTTTTGTTGTTGCTGCTGCTGCTTTGTTTGCTGATAAATATTTCCATCCGTCTGTATAATGTTGAGCTGATGAACCAGCCGTGTTGGTTTATTTCATTTTTTTACTTTGGCCTCGTATCTAGCTTCACATTTCCGGACAATTGTTGGCCCCACCCCACCCCGGTCCCCCCTTCCCAATTCCCTCTCCACGTCCTGTTGTTGGGATCGTGCTGCTGTCAGCCCGGTCCTTTGCCACAGGGATCACTGAATCTGTTTCCACCTTCTTCTGGCAGGATTCCATTCAATGAAGATCCCAATCCCAATCCTCACTCATCAGGACCCTCAACCCCTCTGAAAAACCAAATCTATTCTTTTTCACCTTCCAAGTCCTACAGTCGACAGTCCTCTTCTTCTGACACAGATTTGAGTTTGACACCCAAAACGGGTAAGGTGCTTCCACCCACTTTATTTTGATTTGTTTCTTTGTTTCCTTTTAATTTTGTGTTTCTATTTCTGCTTTTCACTCCTTTCTCTTTATGGTTTTGGGTTTTCTCTTTTCTTTTGCACGTATATTAAAAACACTCCTGGAAATAGGGGATTTCTCTTGGTATAAATAGAGCTCGAAAGCATCTCTTTTGCATAACTCTGACTTATCCGTTGTGCTGTGTCATGTGCAGGACAGTTTCTGCAAAACGACAAGTTAACACACCAGAATAGAGTCTGTTAATTTCCTCCACGTCATATTGCAAATTATGGGGATAAAATGTCACCATAATATGTTTGGGAAATAGTTGTGCATGTCTTTTCTAACAGCTAACCTCTAAAAATGTTTCTCTTTGCCTGCCTTCCTTGATACCTGATAACCTCTTCACCAAGCTGAGACGTTAGAAAGGCTGGAAGTGCCTTCTTTGCTGTTGTCAAGCTTGGTAGAACTCGCATAGATAGCCTTGCTTTGACGTGGTGTTCAGTTCTTATCAGCGTGGTCAATTTTTAAAACGTCTCAATGGTTTAAGTTGCACAATTCCGCTGTATACGTGTTTGCTTTTTTTTGCTGCAACATGACGTAAGACATGAAGAAGCCAGTGATTTTTTTTTTTCATTACACGTGTACGGAGTAGATGCGTGCCATGTTGAAAACAACAACAACAGCGACGACAACAACATGCCATCATTTCTTTTCATGCTTGTATTCTGTTTTTAGTCTTCCTGCTGATTCAGTTGTTCTCAAACTGGGGTTTGCTCCTTGTGGTGGGGAAGGATGGAAGCATGAGGATTTGAGCAGGGGCCAGATCCTGGGGCAGATGATGCCTTCCTCCTCTTCCAGCCAAGTCTCAGATGGGCTGATTGTCCCCAAACTGAGGAGCCTCAGTTACTCCTCTTGGATTTCTGGGAGTGTCTGCATCTAGGGGTGTCCAGCCTCCAAGTGGGGGCTGGAGATCTCCCGGAATTGCACCTGAGCTCCAGACCACTTTGATTGCTTAGTCATTCATTATCTATTTAAAGTGTTTATTCAATTTTTGCCAAAGAAAATGGCTGCTTTGGAAGGTGGACCGTATGGTATTGTACCCCACTGAGGTCCCTTGTTTCCCTAAAACCCATCCTCCCTGGCTCCACCCACAAATCTCCAGGTGTTCCTGAACTACGGAGTTTAGACGTATCTGTATCCTCATATCGCTTGTAAGAAAGACGGCTGAGTAAAAACCCACCGTTTTACAATGATTTCATGTGCGTGTGTTTTCAGAAAGGGTTCATAATAATGCCATTGCTGGCTTAGTATCCAAGCCACAGATGCTTCCACATAGCATGCACATGGTTTGGGGCAAGAACGTGCATGGGGAAATGATGGAGGAAGAATTTGGAAAACTTAAACGTTTGTAAAAGTTTGAGAAACACTGTGCAGATTGCATGGCTGTGCCCCCTGGGTCTTTGTGTAGCGTGCATTTGCCGCTTTTTTCCTTTTAATTCTGCGAGAGACTGAAATGCTGCATGATGCCTAAGGCCTTTAGCTGTGGCCAAGTAGCACTTTCTTTTGGTTACTGTTCTTAGAAAGTTAATAAGTTAGAGAAAGCTTAACCATTTGCCTTCTGTTTCCTAGAGGCTGTGGTTGTTTAAAAGGGGTATGTCTTTATCTTGCATTAATTTTTTTTTTTGTCAGACAAAGGGATGCCTGCTTTTTTATCTGTTCAATAAGGCAATGTTTAATGTCTTGCTTGTATGTACAAATAAATGATATCCTTGACTTTATGAACTGGAATAATTAAAGGGATCACGGTGAATTCAGAACAACGCTTAACGTACCTCATCGCGAAATGTGCTGCAAGCAGCTGTATGTTGTTCTAATTTTGCTTACAAAAAATATAAGAAATACTTCAGTGAAGTCATATAAACATTAATATATGTGCTCACAACAGAGATACAAAACGCTATATTCAATTGAGAGAAGAGTCTGCGTTGACTGGTTACAGAAAGTTTGGATAAGCATTCCAGTTTCTACATATTGTTAGAAGTTGAATGTTTTGTGTCTCTGTCGGGGGTGGAATTCTAGCAGGAGCTCCTTTGCATATTAGGCCATACACCCCTGACGTAGCCAATCCTCCAAGAGCTTACAAGGCTCTTTTTTGTAAGCTCTTGGAAGATTGGCTACGTCAGGGGTGTGTGGCCTAATATGCAAAGGAATGCCTGCTCGAATCCCACCCCTGGTCTCCGTGGTGATCACAGACAAATGAGATGCTTCAGGCTATTGGCAGGCCTTAGGAAAATGGGAAGCCTTACTGAAGTTGCATGACCAGAAGAGTTGAATACCTTTGGACCCTTGAAAAAGGACAATGGTTTCTGAAGCAAACTGAGTAATTGTCAACTATCCATAGTGTCATTTATTGAAAGAAAACAGATATGTGGGTCATTGTACAGCTTCCTATTTGTATATATGTTGTTTGAAGTATTGCTTATGTACCAGTGATACATTGTGGATTTTTAGAAAAATATGGATTTTTGATAGAAGTATTTTTAAAAACATACAAATATATTGAATGTTTCTATCACTTTATTAAAGTATTAGACTTTTTGTAAGCAAAATTAGAACGCATAACTGCTTGACTTTATGAAGGCAGAGAAATGGAAAACAGGTTATTAAAAAAAATTATTTCAAAGAGTGTGTGAACGTTAATACATATGAAGGAAGCATGGGGAGCGCAGCAGTATTTGTGCATAAAGGGGAACAAGATCGAAACTCCGTGCTACAATCCTTCACATACTCTACCTGTTTATGTTCCACTGAAATCAGTGGAATTTAAGAGTTATACTTGTGCATAAATCTGGAGCCCATTGACAAACAACTGTGAAAACTAGTCCAGTGTAGGGATGCCAGTCTCCAAGTAGAACTTGGGGATCCCCCGGAATTGCACCTCATCTCCAGACTACAGAGATCAGTTCCCCCAGACAAAATGGATGCTTTGGAGGGTGGACTCTATGGCATATCCTGTTGAAGTCTCTGTCCTCCCCAGGCTGCACCTCCAAATCTCCAGTTTCCCAACTTGGAGCTGGCAGCTCCCCCCCCCCTTCCAGTGGCCAGGGTGCACCTGGCAATCCAGTAAACTTGGGGGAGCTCACCCCTTTCAAACATCTGACCCACATGCTTCACAAAAAAACCCCAAAACACATTTGAAGCTAGAGGAGTTTCAGAAGTTCTTTTTGCTGTGGTTGTTCAAATTAAAAATCGAGATTCTAATGAACAAGCACAAGCTTAATCCTAATCAGCTCTGTGGATCCTAGCCCACATCCTTAAAAACGGGAACACAGGAATGAGGAGGGCAGATGTGTTGCCCTTCTAAATTTATCTCCAGCGATGAAGACAATCAAAATAATTTTGAGATTTTCAAAAATCTCAAAATAATTTTGAGATTTGCCTCCAGCAGATTGTAGTTTGGTGACAAGAAGTGTAGCGATAAGGCCTCAGTACGGGATCTTTTGAAAGTGTTCTGCCGATGCAAGCTTGGTGTCTTAAGTGGCGTAATGTGCTGTTTTGGACAAGCTAACCAGATAACCTAACTAATAATAAAAAAAGAGTTGCTAGCTATCTATATAAGCTGATGCTTTGGTGATCACCCAAATATATATGTGGAGGAAATTGAGAAGATGGGAATCCATCCCTTTTTAAAAAAAACTTGGGGTATTTAAAAACTTCAGTCTCCTCTTAAAATTTGTCCCATTAGGGACAATAATGGAACAACAAATACTTAGATCAATTTTTTAAAAAATTAAAACTTCAGACACTCAAAATGTGTACCTGCTCTGTGTAAAGCCCTGGTTTTTAGATCCCCAGGGAATTGTCTCCAGGCATATTTAAATTTTGAACAACAGTTGGAATTTGAACTGATTTAAAGCGCCCCCCCCTTCGTTCCTTTCCCCCCCCCCGAAAAAAGCAGGGTTACATGATAGTTTATTAATACCCTCACTTCCATTGCAGTGCTGTATTATCATCTCATTTACTTTATGTCTGTAATTGCTTGTTCATATACTGCCAGGCTGCCTGTTCAATTCCCCTCCCCTCCACCCTCCCAAGACAAGATTTTGCTTGATTCATCTTACTTTTTTTCTCCTTTTGAGTTCTTTTCAGTCACCTTCTGAAGTCTTCATCTTCTCTCTGCTGTTTCCCTCCGCAGCCCTTTCCCTGCAGGGGCCTAGGATTTTCCTGTTTCCCAGCTCCCCTACCCTCTCTCTTAAACAGCCCTATCTCCTCCACTCGGGCTCTAGCCTTAGCCCTCTTCACTGTAGCCATGCCAGCCCAATTCTGAGGAAAAGCCTTTCTTTCACTGAAGAGCTGCTTCTGGCTGCCTCTGGTAGGAAGAATCTTAAATAGCCTTTATGTTTATATATATATTGTAGTAGTCTCTGCAGTGGCACTCAGCACAGCCGTGGTTTCCCCACCCTCCTCCTTTTTTGCTCCAAAAACTGCTGGCTACATGACGATTGGGAAGCTGTATTGCTAAACGAGGGTTGCCATGCGGGGCCGGGAGATTTCCTGGAATAATTTCAATTGATCTCTGATCGACAAGAGATTGGTTCCCGTGGAGAAAAAATGGCCGCTTTGGAAGATGGGCTCTATAGCATTACACCCCACCTCAAATCTCCCAAGAATTTTGAAACCCAGATTTAGCAACCCCACGCTAAACAGGTCTTTCAGTTTACCATAATTGTTAATATTTAAAGGAAACTCTCTTTAATTTTTTGAAGGATTTTTATTTTTCTGTTCCTCAAAAAATTTCATCATTTTGGTAATTGGCCCCCCCCCCCATTTTTTTAAATTGTTCTTTTCCTCTTTTTTTGTGAATGTTACTCTGTTTCATTAGGAACAAACCCTGCTTCCTCCACTTGTGTTACTCTGTTGAACTCATGTCGCCATCAGCCATATTAGTTAGCTATGTTGTATCTGCAGTTTTAAATACCACTGATTTGTTCCAAAAATGAACATTTGCTTTGCTTGTTTCCCCCCCCCCCCCCAGATTACTAGATTGCCTTGTTAAATGCACACATTGTTACCCTTTGCTTTGTACAGATTACTGCTTTGGTTGTTTTAAATCATTATTTTTGAGGGATATGTTTCATCGCCGCTGCCAGCATCTATTTGATTTATTTCCTCCTTCTTAGTATTGCATAGCCCCTCGGGAGTTATATCTGATTTCAAGAAGCCCAGTTTGATTGGTTCAATAATGCAGAATGGGGACCATGTGGATGATAATATTTTGTTTCCTTATCCAAAAGCAGCTAAAAATATTTTCTTAAATAAGACTCTTAGGCATTATTTTGTAGTCGCAATACCTCCGTGACAGATTCGGGCCACTGATGTGAGCAAGTCTCGTTAAGCCTGTGGGAACTTCTTGAAATGTTGAGAAACGCTAGCAGGCACCACCAAAAATGTATTTTGTGGGGGTAGGCTGTTGAGAGGTTCTGTTCTTGCCATCTGCTTTGCTATACCAAACAAAGTGGCAACACCATATATAACAGATGAAAAACAACCAGCAACTGTGTACAAACCACACAATAAAAAAAATGTAAATCATATAAATCATATCAGCCACTTGGTCACAACTCCATTAGGCACCAGCTGGTTGTCTTAGTTGATGTCAAAAGGATAGCAGCTTGACTCTAGGAGGAAGCATTCTCATGCGAAACGTGATCCAAAAGTCGACGGGCACGTAAAGGGCAATTACCCTCTGAGCCTGGATTTTTAAGGAATTTGGGTACCACAGAGAATTGAACAAGAGAAGAAGATATTGGATTTATATTCCGCCCTCCACTCCAGAGTCTCAGAGCCACTCACAATCTTCTTTATCTTCCTCCCCCACAACAGACACCCTGTGAGGTGGGTGGGGCTGAGAGGACTCTCACAGCAGCTTCCCTTTTTTAGGACAACCTCTGCCAGAGCTATGGCTGACCCAAGGCCATTCCAAGCAGGTACAAGTGGAGGAGTGGGGAATCAAACCCAGTTCTCCCAGATAAGAGTCCGCACACTTAACCACTACACCAGACTGGCTCTCTTAGTGAAGGAGTGAAGTGAAGGACTAAGAGGAGTGAAGGACTAAGCAGTTTCTGGACATTTGAATTTTGAGCCTTGTGGATCCTTTTCCTTAGTGGTATTTCTGTATACTCCGTATTTGGTATTATTTCAAGCAGAGACAACAAAGAGAGACCTTATACGATTTGCATTTTTTATTGTGTGGTTTGTACACAGTTGCTGGCTGTTTTTCATCTGTTTTGCTATCATTTAACTCTTTATGGCAGAGGCAGCTAATTCGAAATGGATGCTCCCTGCGTAAGCAAAAATGTGCTAACCAGATTGTTGTGAAGCACCTCTCGCACTGAGGAGACAGAGGAATGCCAGGATTGGCTTTTTGCTTTGGGTTAGAGATGTTGTTTCGTTTCAGTCTCCAAAGGAAGAGGAGATTGTGATTCCTTGTGCCCACAGGCAGGGCCAGTGCGCCCATTAGGTTCCTTAGGCGGTCACCTAGCGCGCAGCCCAAGGAGGCACTGAATTGGGCACCTCCCATGTGACTCACGGCCGCTGCTGCACCAGGATGAAAGCCGGGAGGGTGGGAGTCACTCTTTCCCTCCTGGGCTATTTAAATGGTGCAGGAGGTCACCCAGGAGCAGCCGCTGCCCTTCCCACCCCAGTGAAAGAGCTGCTGATTAGTGGGGCCTTTATATTTTATGCAGGAAGGGCAGTGACTACTCCTGGGTGCTCTCCCTTTCTCAATCGCAGTCACTACCCCCCTCTGCTTCTGCTGCAGCACCTCTGCCTCTTCCTTCTGATGGGCTGTGCGAAAGCAGATAGGGTGGGGACTGCCCTCTCCCTTCTGGGCTGTGGTGGCAGCAGAGGGGAATGAGCAAGTGAGGAAGGGCAAGTGCCCAGGAGCATGCGCTGCCCTTCCTGTGTGCTATATGAATACCCTGCCCATAGCTGATCAGTAGGCCCTTTCACTGGCATGAGAAGGGCAGTGGCTTCTCCTGGGCACCCTCCCGGGTGATTTAAATCACCCAGGAGGGAGGGGGCACACCCCACCCTCCCAGGCAGGGGAAGAGGGAGGAAGGGCAGTGTGACAGGAAGGGGGGGGGCTGCCAGCCTAGGGTGCCAAGAAGCCTGGCGCCAGCCTGCCCACAGGAGGAGGATCCCAAGCTCAGAGACTTAAGAAAGTTTGTGTCTATGGTCAGTCCAAGAGTCCATACCTACTTGGGATGATCTCAATGCTTTTGTAGTGCATCAGCTGATAGCATTCCGAAACTCCCTCTTTTCGCCCTGTTCCATTATGTCAGATAACGATTCCCAAGATGACTCCTACTGATGTCACTCCTGGCACTTGCTTACTTTCTTGAGTCTTAGGGATGACATCCAAAGGGGCTTTAATGGAACAGGGTGAAAAGAGGGCGTTTCGGAATGCTATCAGCTGATGCACTACAAAAGCATTGAGATCATCCCAAGTAGGTTGAGCCACTTTCAAATCCATGGTTCCCATGTATGTTGGGTTCAGATTTGTGAACTTGCAAGTGGTTCCTTTTCAGCCAGTATTTAGGTGTCTGTACGAGATTAGTAGTCTGTGTAGACAAGACTGACTTTTGAAATTTACGAATGAAATTTATTAGCTGGAACTACTTTAATGTTTTAAAGTAGGTAACAGTACAATTCCAGGTCTTCTTATACTTGCTTGGCCTTTTTTAAATAGTCAGTTGCCTGGAATGCTAATATAGTGCCTTCATTAATCGTTTGAACCTTGATATTCTTTCTTAGGCTCTCCTGTGCAAGTCCCATTTATTTTAGTGAGACATTCTAGTGAACTGCATCCCGTGGGGGAGGATATATATACATTTCATCTCTCATTTGTTGGAATTGAAATGATTTATGAGAAACGGTATTCCAGCAGGTGAAAAAAAAGACTAGGCAGCATTGAAACCATCTCCATGATCAAATAATCTGAGAGAACTGGTTTATTTTAGATGAATAACTGAAAATATTAATGCATCATGTCTGTAATGTTTTGTTACCGTAGACGAAAATTATACTTTAAATGCAAAATATGGGCATTTACTAGTTCAGTATAATTTACTAAAGGTAAAGGTAGTCCTCTGTGCAAGCACCAGTTGTTTCTGACTCTGGGGTGACAGTATCATAGAAAAGTTTAGGGGTGCACTGCTAATATATGGCATTATCAACAAGATCTGGATTACTCCACTGTTGTGCAGCAAAGATATTTTGATACTCTGAAACATATTATCTTCTGCCAATGGAGAGGAAAGAACAATAGGTTGGATTCGATCCATCGTTCTTTCAGTGGAAGACAATGACAGTAATTGATCTTTCCTGTGTTCTCTTCCTAGTAGTCCCTTCCAAACCTGGGAAGGCTGATTTCTGGACTCACTGAACCTGTGTGGACTAAAGTCTTGCAGGTTGGAGGGGCTGTAAGTGGAAGGGGGGAAAATCACTTTTTTCTTTTCTCCCTTTCTCACAATACAAGAACTCGTGGGCATTCAATGAAATTGCTGAGCAGACAGGTTAAAACGGATAAAAGGAAGTACTTCTTCACCCAAAGGGTGATTAACATGTGGAATTCACTGCCACAGGAGGTGGTGGCGGCCACAAGTATAGCCACCTTCAAGAGGGGTTTAGATAAAAATATGGAGCACAGGTCCATCAGTGGCTATTAGCCACAGTGTGTGTGTATATATAAAATTTTTTGCCACTGTGTGACACAGAGTGTTGGACTGGATGGGCCGTTGGCCTGATCCAACATGGCTTCTCTTATGTTCTTAAGTTCTTACTCTCCTGCCTCTTGTGGAAGAGGGAAGAGCTGTGATTTTATCCCTTTCTGCCCTTTGCTGCCGCCATGTGTTAATCCATACAAGTTCCATGAGTCTACGAATCCACCTTCCCGCTGTTGGACTGTATAGTTCTGGGGGAAGAGAATGCAGGAAAGAGCTATAATCCTTGCATGCAAGGATTGTTGATTCCCACCCAATATCCCTGTACCCTCATTGCCTACAATATGATGAGTACCTTTAACATGATACCCACGATTCATTAATGTGTTAGTCTAATTGATGACGTAAATGTGAAAGAGAGCCAGGGGCTTGCCTTTGGAATTCTGGCAAAAGGTATAATTGGCGACAGAATGATCTAATATTTAAACTTTGTTCTTTTTCAAATTAAAACCCTTTTTATCTTGCTTTGTATGCTGGTATGCGTTTAGTTTAGTGTCAGTTTTAGAGGTCTTTGACAATGGTGATTATTGTTGGATCCAGTTAACTTTTTCATTGGTGGAAAAGGGAAGAGGGGGTTCCCTTGGCCCACCAGAAAGGTTGACCTGAAGAGACTGTAGGACAGAGGCTGTGGCAAAGGGGGAAGTTAGGCAAAATGGAGCGAAAAAGTTAGCTGGATCCAAACCGTAGATTTTATAAGTTCTCACAACTGGAAGGAAACCTGATCATCTTTCTCATAGCAAATGCATGTCTTTTGTATTAAAGTTAAATGACTTCAGCTTCTGACTTTGTAAATGTAACTTTTTGTAATTAAGAGTACATTTGTTCATAGTCCCAACATTTGCCATTCTCTCTCTCCCCCCACCCCCACCCCCCTCAAAAAAAGAATCAGAATAATGCATCGTTTAACTCTTTTATCTGGCTCTTACTTACATGTGAATGTTCTTTAGGAATGGGCAGTGGGAGTGCTGGAAAAGAAGGGGGGCCATTAAAAGCTCTGTTAAGACAACAAACTCAGTCGGCTCTGGAGCAAAGGGTAAGAAAAGCATGATAAACCTCCTTTCGTTCTTAAAGCGTCTTAAGCCAATCGTAGTAGAAACTTCTCTGTTTCAACTGTTCAGTGTTTCCCTTTCCACTAAGCAACTGTTCTCGACCAGCCTTGATTCTGCATCGTGGAGGATATAATCTTTTTCCACAAGAGAGTGTTAGAGGGAGAGCCTGTTTGAGAACGTGCCTAAGTTGTACAGACCTGTCGTGTCTGCTTTTGTTTTCCTCAAAATTTGAGGACCGCTATTTAATAACTCTTTTTGGTTAAGCGCTTTCTAGTTAACACCGCTTGATTCGGCACAGTTTCGAAAGCAGATGTATCAAATTGGGAAGCCTACAAGATCTGAACCTTCACGAATCACGGGTTTCTTTCACTAATGATCGATTTCTCCTTGGATTTCGAGGACTGCGCCCCGCGTTGCAGAATTGAAGCTATATATACATGCTCCATTACAAATGTGGACTAATTCCAAATAATGTATCGTGACATTTAGTTTGTTATAAGTGGATGATTCTCTTTTCATTTCTTGTGTTATCCGTTGCTAAGGGAGGATCGCCTCATAGGTTCTGTAGAAGGCGGGTAGGTTCTAAATTGTTGTGTGACATTATCTTTAAAGCCTTCTTTTGTGTTAGTTTTATTTCAAGATCTGTTTTTTTTTTTTTAGCTTGAAATTTTTATTTTAGAAATGCGGGGTTCTTTTGGTAACATTTTCTTTGGAGCCCTTATTTTTTTTTAAAAAAAAAAATCCTTTGTATGCAAAATTTAAAAGTATTTCTTCCGAGACCACGTAGCAAACCCAACTCCTGCTCAGCCAACAATCTGCATGACCGCATTTCACTTAACATTTCATTTCATTCCAAATAGAGCACATACATAGCTTTATTTTCTAATGTGTTAATTTGAAAAATGAACTAACACACGTACACCGAGCTTTACATTATGCCCTTCTCCTAACGATTTAAATGTTTTGTGGGAATTAATTTCTTTTTTTGTTTGTTTCAATGGATATGTTGTGAAGTTATTTTGAATACTTGTTTTAAAAAGTTTTATGGGAAAACCGTTTTGTTAGCTTTATTGATAATGCTGCTTAAGCCCTGAACAGTCTCTAGAAAATGAGGCAAATCATTTAAAACATGAGCATAGCCCTGGCCTGGATAGCTCCAGCAAGCCCAAGCTGGTCAGATCTCAGAAGCTAAGCAGGGCCAACCCTGGCAAGTACTTCGAAGGGAGATCTCTTTGGAATACCAGGAGCGGGAGGCAGAGGCGGGCTGTATCAAGCCACTTACCACTTCTCTAAACATCCCCCCATGCTCCAGTAGGGGTTGCCAGGAGTCACCATAACTTCCAGGCACACATACACGTGCACGCAGGAAAATACAAAAAACACACGCCAAAAGTTGAACTTAAAGTGTATTTTTAAAGTAATAAAAACAAGCATATCAAACCTTTGCACTCGTATGTGTGTCTGATCACTGTGTTAGAGAGATGATTTAAATATCCATTTCCTTTCCCCCTCTGTCAAGTCAAACAAACCCATTCTTAGCTTAGTATGGCAGACCAAGCACAGCTGCTCCATTGGTTTCCTGTATTGGTTTCCATGAGTTACGGAGGAGCATTTGACAGCATCCCTCAGTGGTACCAGTTTTGCTATGATTTGAGAAAGTAACGTGGCTGGGACCAAGAGGCAAAAAGAATGACGGTGAGGGCAGAGATCTCTTCAGGCTGATTTGTGCCGTTATTTCTCCTTCTCGTAAAACTTGTGACTGAACATAGAAAAAATCATTCTTTATGACTGAAAAGTCCCATCTTGTCTCCAACTTGGGTCTTTACATGGTGTCCTAGAAGCTGTATTGAAAGATGAGAGGAGCATGAAATAATCTATTAGCACACACATACTGATTGGCATACTATTGTGTGATTGCACAACTATCTTTTGTGATAGGAAACAGAGCTTGCGGAAATGAGTTAAATTGAGACACTTAGGAGATGTGGTGGAAAGGGCCATCCAGTCATAGGTGACTTACAGCAAGGAGACCCCATAGGGTTTTCAAGACAAGATGTTCAGAGGTAGTTTGCCATTTCCTGCTTCTGCGTAGCGACCCTGGGCTTCCTCCGTGGTCTCCCAATCCAAATACTAACCAGGGTCATCCCTGCTTAGCTTCCAAGATCTGGTGAGATCAGGCAAGCTTGGGCCATCCAGGCCACGATGGTTAGGAGATAATTGACTAGTAATCCGTTCAGGATCCCTGCATCTCAAATGCAGTGGTGTTTTGCACGAGGGAGTCAGTTTTACCTTTTTGATTAACATTAACAGAGGCTGTTAGTCATGACATATCCTTGGTCAGAAGCAATTTAAACCTGAGTAGCAGATCCGAACAATTTTAAATCCTTATTAGGGTTTGTAGAATCTTTCGGGCTCAAGTGCCGTGTTCTACGGGAGAAAGTTTTTCTTCCAGACGTTTCGTTCTCAGCTGCGGAGAACATCCTCAGTGGCGTTGCAGCCGGAGCAGGCATTCTGACCTTCTTGGCTGCTGTGCAAATGCACAGCAGCCAAGAAGGTCAGAACGCCTGCTCCAGCTGCAACGCCACTGAGGATGTTCTCCGCAGCTGAGAACGAAACGTCTGGAAGAAAAACTTTCTCCAGTAGAACACGGCACTTGAGCCCGAAAGATTCTACAAACCCTAATGATGATGCCAGCTGTGAAAACCTGAAATCTTTGATAATTTTAAATCCCTCCGTGTTACAAGATGGGAGTATATGTAGTTTATTTGGCACTGAAGATAGCAGGTGCTAAATTACAGTTGATGGGTAATAGGGTTGTTCCACTGAGGTTGAGATGGCCCTTGAAAAGTCACAATCATGTAGCCTTAAAAGTAGTAAGAACTGACTGCAGAAAGTGGAAAATGGGTATTTTTTGTTTAAATCTCTTGCCCTTTTTCTATGCCATTTTAAAATTGTGGGGAAAATAATTTTCTAAAGTGACCTTTCTGTAAAAAAAAGTTGTGAAATGTTAACCAGTACAGTTTTGTACGTCTTTGTTTAGGGCTTTTTGAGACATTTTTAGTTTGCAGCTACTGAACAGTTCCCCCACCAACACAGTAATGTTTTCACATTTACAGAATAATTTTGCTCCTATTGAACTAAGCCCATAGATCAGGGGTGGCCAGCGGTAGCTCTCCAGATGTGTTTTGCCTACAACTCCCATCAGCCCCAGCCATTGGCTATGGGAGTTGTAGGCAAAAAACATCTGGAGAGCTACCGTTGGCCACCCCTGCTATAGATTATCCAACATCTAGCCTTTGTGGTATAGGATTAAGGGCATCTTTCACTTGTCTCATGTATTACAGGAATCGTCACAGGTGGTGATTGTTTTTCTCCTGATGAAATAAGAAACATTATGAAATAAACCACTGCTGCATGACTTCCATTTTTTCTTTTTGCATCAGTGCTGCAGAAATGGCAGATGGAAGCCAAACCCCTTTCCCCCCCATACATACGCTGTATATTTCCGTATACATACTTACTTAGTTATAGATATTTAAACCAACCTCTGAACAGAAGCAAGCAAGGAGGTACAGGAGAGTTTTGTTACCTGGATCCCCCACATTTCTAGATTCTCGTAATACCTCCCCCCCTTAAATCCTTGGTTGCCTTGTTCATGATTAACATGAGTGAAATGCTTTTAAATGGCAGTTCTCCTGACACTGAACTGTGAGACTTTTGTGGGCTATCTTCTCCTTGACTAGGGTTCCCAACCTCCCGCTGGATTGGCCAGTGGGGGAGCTCTGCCCCCAAAGAGCTCTGTCGGCATCCAACATACCCAGCGCAATGACATCACCTGGAAGTGACGTAATTGTGCCAGTCACGCCACACGAAGGGCGCTCTAGCATTTGGGTAAAAAAACTCAATGGCACCATAGATGGGCCAGCCAATCCCCCCGTTGGCATCCAGGTTAGACCTGGCAATCCTATCCTTGACCTGGAACCAAGATGAATTCCTTCATTTCCATGGCAAAACCCACTAGGGCCACAGTTACAAGCTTGCCTCTCCTTTCTCCCTCTGAGGCAGAGGCCATCTCTATGAGTGATTCCCATCCATCCTTTCTGCATCTGTCTTGACGCCAGTCCCTGGGCTTGGCTGTATGTCTCAGCTGGATGCCTCGGCTGTATCTGTGTTTCATATTGAGGTCCATTGGGTGGTTGAATCCCGCTTCTATGACCTTGTCATTCTCTGCCTCCCTCTAGCATCTGCCCTGTTCTCCTTAGTTTGTCCTCTATGTTCAAGGAGCCAATGCACACAAATAAAATCAAAAGTGGCAGTGAGATGGAAGACCCTTGATTTGTTGTAGCAGCCCAAGTACTGTCCTGTAATCAACTAGTGGTGAGGCAATGAGTGGACTTGTTAAAATAGTTCTTACATTGTCCAAACCTGATTTATTCCAGTGTTTGAGTGAGTTCTGTGTTTGGTAAAGTTAATATTATCCATCTCTACTGTGAGTGACGGAAGCTAAAATAAATTTTTTTTTTGGTGTTAATTTGTTGCACTATATTCTGTGAACCATCTAGAACAGGGGAGTCGAACTCATTTTATTATGAGGGCTGGATCTAGAGATGTAAAATATCTGGAAATTTTGAACCCAGTTTTTTTCCCTTTTTTGGGGGGAGGGAACGGAAATTTTCAGAAAAATTGAAAAAAAATGCTGCATTAGCACTTTTTTTTTGCTTTTCCAGATTGAAAGTAATTCTGTTACTTTAGGAACATAAAATATGAATGTGGACAATTTTACTTGGCATGAAATTATCACAACTAGCATATTAAAAATATAGTGTACCCAAACAATTATTACAAACAGAATTTACTTTTTCAATAATATTTATTTGTAATTGTCACGAATGGAGCCACAATCTCCTGAACTGTTTACTAGCTTATGTGGAACAGACAAAAAAACCTCCACAAAACAATTTTTAAAAATCCAGAAGTAACAATTATTTATATTTCCTCTCCACGGTATTAAATAAAAATAAAACACTCATTCTCATAAGAAGAATTGAAGAGAGGGGAAGTGTATAGAAGGGAGTGTAGGACTAAGTTTCAATGAATGGGCATGACCTAGCATGTGCATGTCCTCAGTGCGCAGAAATTAGAATAACCTGACACCGTGCTTATTTTTTAGAAATGATTTGGAAAATATTTGAACAGCTTGTCTTAAAATATTTTATTCATCATGTTAAAATAAAATGTTCCATAATCAATTTCTTTTTTTTCTTCTTCAATTTTTTGAATTTTTCGGGGGGAAAAAACAAAAAAGGCTTCAGGAAAAAAAAAGGTTTTTTTCCTGATTTTTTCAGTTTTTTTTCTGGGCTTTCACAACTCTAGTTGGATCTGATATAAATGAGATCTTGTTGGGCCGGGCCATGTCAGGTTGGGCCAGGCCTTGTGCATACCTATTTAAGATTAGATAGCAGAGATATATATTTATAAACAATTAAATATTTCTAAAATAAACTTAAAACATGCTTAAAATGTTAGCACTTGTTGGTCTTAAAGGTACTTTCTTTGTATTTCTCACATGGGATACAGGGAACAGGGCAAAGAAAGCTCTGGCTCTTTCCTTCCTTCCCCAAGGGGGGGGGCAGCCTCAGCCAATAGAAGGAAGAGAAAGTTGTCTCAGTAGTTCTGCTGTGCAATTGAGAGAGTCTGGAAAAACAAGCTCTGCCTTCCCCCCCTTCCTCCTCAAGCGAGGGGGCTCAGCCAATGGATAAAATAGAGGTTTTGCTCCATAGCTCCCATGTGATTGAGCAAGCCTTACAAAGCAAGCCGTTATGCAGAGGGAAGCAAGAGATCGGGAGAAGGAAGCAGATGACAGCCAGTTGCTCGGGGGCCTGATTTGGCCCCAGGCCACATGTTTGACACCCCTGGTCTAGAAGACTATATATGGTGGAAAGCAGTCAGTTATAGTTTTGGTTTTCTCGTGGAAGTCTTGGTTCACTGGGTGACTTTGAGCCAGTCTCTCTAACCAAAATTGCTAGGATAAAATAGGGAAGAGAAACTTCAGAGAGCCACTTTGGTGTAGTGGTTAAGGCAGAGGTCTCTCACATCACTTCCTGCCAGATACTTGACCTGGAGATGCTGGGGATTGAACCTGGGACATTCTGCATGTCAAGCAGAGGCTCTACACTGAACCATGGCCCTTTCCCATAGCTATAAGCAGGGCTTTTTTTTGGTAGCAGGAACTCCTTTGCATATTAGGCCACGCAGCCCTGCTGTAGCCAATCCTCCAAGAGCGTACAGGGCTCTTCTTACAGGGCCTACTGTAAGCACTTGGAGGATTGGCTACGTCAGGAGGGTGTAACCTAATATGCAAAGGAGTTCCTGCTACAAAGAAGCCCTGACTATAAGGTGGCGCAGTTAGAAATACGGGCCTGAGTGTGGAGCATCGTGATGCCATTGTGCTACGACCTGATCGAAGTCAAAGGGAAGCTTGACATTGACCTTTCAATGTAAGGTATTAAATATTTTACATGTTTCCTCCTGCTGGGAGGGTGGGGGAGAAAGCCTTTTTGCACCTATTTACAGCTCCTGTCAGTCCCATCCGCTGATGTGCTAATGTCTCCAGTACCTTGACTCTTGGGGTTTCCATTTCTGCACAGTAACTGCAGGCTGCAACACAGCTATGCCGCAAGAATTGCATTGCCATAGCCCTTTGAAAGCTTCCTTGGAAGGAAGTTCTGTCAGTTCCTCTGGAATTTGGTTTTACGTAACAGTGCATCAGAGTACAGCCTAAATATCAAATTGATGACAAACACAACTTTGAGCTCTGTGTAGGAGAAGTGAGGTAGAAACACAATAAGTAAATAAGGGTTACTTCTGGATAGGCATGCTTAGAAGAAGGCTCAAGCTCTTAATCTCCTGAGGCTCCACATTTCTTTAAGATGTGGTCTTCCTCCCTCCCCCCCCCCCCCCCTTAATGCATTTTACTAGTAAATTCTGCTGGGTTCTGCGGAATCTTCCCATAACAATTTCAGGATTCCGTACCTCAGAATGAGCAGTTACCATGTCCCTATCTTGGAGCAGCATTATGAGGGGGAAAGTAGCTTTCTGATTGCTTTTGAGGCATCTGCTCACCCCACAGTGTGGGTCTGTGGATGGCGTACGTTTTGCTTGCCTTAAGGAAGCCTTTTTGCCCAGCTCCTTCTGCTTTGCTTGTGTTTGAAAAGATTTTTGCATGCTCGTTGGCAACAACCAGATCAGGCACACAAGGTCATCTGTAATTTCTTTTCTTTTTCTTTTCTCGTTGGAACAGGAATTTCCTTTTTTTACTTTGACGGCCTTTCCTCCAGGCTTCCTTCTCCACGTAGGCGGCGTTGTCAGCGCCCGCTCTGTAAAGCTCTTAGATCGCATCCACAATCCCGGTATGTTACAAGAATAAAAGGGCCTTTTAACGTTATCTTGAGTTTCTCTGTCTATTATGTGTTGGGGGAGGGGCAGGGGAAGAGATTGTAAAGGGTTGAACAGTTAAGTTGGCAGGGAAACCTAATAATGTTTTACGTGAGCCCTTAAATTGTGTCATTCCAGCACGGTAGCATTGGAGCCAATTACGAAAATGTAGACTTGTTTATTTTACCTTCTGACAGGAGTCTGAAAGTTTAAATCTTGCTAGTACTTAATCAAGAACTTTCACATGCAAACCTGTAAAGCTCTTCTAAATTTTAAGTAATTAGACGCTGGATATTGGCAGATTCTTCCATAACCTAAGCTGACATAAAAGCATGTCTGATTCCCTCTTCTTTTAGATAGATCCCAGTCGGCAGCCGTGTTGGTCTGAAGCAATAGAACAAAGCAGTAGACAAGTGCACCTTTAAGGCCAGCTAAGTTTTATTCAGAATGCCATTCCCATTTTGTCTGATGAAGTCTGCTTAAGAGGATGCGAAAGCTTACATTCTGAATAAAACTTAGTTGGTCTTAAAGGTGCACTTGTCTACTACTTTGTTCCCCTCTTCTTTTGTTTTTGAATTGAGTAAAGTCTCCTAAACCAGTTAAAGGTTATTGCAAGATATTTTCTGGACAGCAGCAGAGGGACACTTGGAAGTGGAAGGTCCCCTATTGTAGATTGGGGTGGGAGGGGGGGGGGAAGGGGAGAGAAAGTGTTGGCCACAGGAAGGCTTGAAATGACATTATCCAAGAGCAGGGCTCTCAGCCTCAGATATAAGAAGTGGGTAGTCTTCCATGTAGCACCGCTTCTTTCTTCCTGCCCTTTCTAATTCATCTTTATTTCTCTCCATTTCCTTTCTAGGTTTTACTTAGGTCAGGAAGGGGAATAGTTAGGGCTTAGGTGACCGCATGCCCACAGCTCTAGAAGAGAAGTATTGTTTCCCTTACTGGAGAGTTCATTTAGATGCAGCTCCGGTTTCTTCTCTCATGGGAGGGAATGAAGGAGCACTCATTTAGCAGCGGCCAGCAAGGATAGTGAGTAAGAGCACACTAGCCCTCCTTTGCTTTCTGAAGCTCTAGAGACTCCTGACATAAATAGTGAATGAACAAGTAGATTGTCTGCCGCCTTATTCATTCTCACCTCCTAAAAGATTCCAGATTTGTTACAGTAGAAGTTCTGATACATCCGAGAGGGGTATAACTCTAATTGTCAACATACTTAGCCTTCTTGTTCCTAATGGAAACTTCCACTCAGACCTTGGTATCTACTCTGAGGAGCCTGGAAAAGGGATCAGAGGAAGGGCAAAGTCAGCACAAATATAGGTCACACCCCGCCCCCTGTGAGAAGTAAAAAATCTTCTAAGAGTCCTGCTGGACCAGACCGGTGGTCCAGCATCCTAAGAACATAAGAAGAGTCCTGCTGGACCAGACCAGTGGTCCATCTAGTCCAGCATCCTAAGAACATAAGAGCCCTGTTGGACCAGATCAGTGGTCCATCCAGTCCAGCATCCTAAGAACATAAGAAGAGTCCTGCTGGACCAGATCAGTGGTCCATCTAGTCCAGCATCCTAAGAACATCAGTAGAGCCCTGTTGGACCAGACCAGTGGTCCATCTAGTCCAGCATCCTAAGAGCATCAGAAGTCTTCCTGGATTAGACCAGTGGTCCCTCTAGTGTAGCATCCTGACTAACACAATGGCCAGGCAGTTCCTCTGAAAGTCCAACAGCAGGGCATAGAGGCCAAAGCCTTCCCCTGATGATTCCTCCTGGCAGTGGGATTCAGAGGTTGATTGCCTCTCAACATAGAGGTTCCCTTTGATCACCATGGCTAGCAGCCGCTGATAGATCTGTTGTCCACGAATGTCTAATCTTCAGGAGCTGTCAGCTTCAAGATGTCCACACTTTACCAAGAAAGTTCTATTGGGAAAATTCTTATCTTGAAACCCATTAAAAAAAATCCCAACCGCTTCAGTTATGCCTGGTTCATAGTTTTAGATAGATGATTATTGTTCCATTTTCTTCTGCTTTTGCTCACTGAAGTTCTGCATTTAAAGGTTGTTCCAAATCAGGCAGAGAGAGCCTTCTCCTGTGGATAATTTCTAACTTCCTGTCTCTCACTTCCTGAGAAAGGGGACTTCCTGCTTCCAGAATGTCCTCCAGCTTCTGTTCAGAATGGATATGTCCCTAAAAAGACCTTCGACCCTTCCCACAAGGACATGTTCCCCCCAAGCACAACAACAAGGTTTTGTATGTAGATGTCAAATCCCACAGGAGTTCAGGGGTGTGCTCATGCTTCTGAAGGCCCCGATCCCCTGATTGTGATCTGCGCAGCCTAATATGGTACTCATACAGACACACACCCCCAATTTAATGTTGGCCTCTCTCCTCCAACACAGTTTCAGTGTTTGCAGCATTTCCCCCATTCCCAGTCTGATGCTTTTTAAAGCTTAACAGGAACCACAAAAGTGATGATACCGTGCTGAATATCGATCCAAGCAGTATTCCTTTCTCATGTGAGAAGTAAAAGGTCTTCTAAGAGTCCTGCTGGACCAGACCGGTGGTCCATCTAGTCCAGCATCCTAAGAACATAATTCTTCCTGAATTCTGCATTGTAAAAACAAATCGGCTGTGTAGCATGAAAGAGAGCTGATGACTCTTCCGGAGCATTTTCTGCAATATACTTTTTTTTTAGCTGCAGAATGTTTTATAAGAAAGCAAGTGGAATAGGGTTGCCAGCCTCCAGGTGGTAGCTGGAGATCTCCTGGAACCAGGAAACACAGATCAGTTCAGTGGTAAAAATGGCTGCTTTGGAAGGCAGGCTTTGTGTCATCATGCCCTGCTGAGGTCCCTTCCCTCTCCGAAGCCCACTGTCCACAGGCTCCACCCCCCAAATCTCCAGGTGTTTCCCAACCCAAAGCTGGCAACCCTATTTAGATGGGCTTATGCAGATAATATGGTAATGCATGTTATCAAGAAGATGTTATCCTTTTGCCTTGGGTGTAGTGGTTAAGTGTGCGGACTCTTATCTGGGAGAACCGGGTTTGATTCCCCACTCCTCCACTTGCAGCTGCTGGAATGGCCTTGGGTCAGCCATAGCTCTCGCAGAGCTGTCCTTGAAAGGGCAGCTTCCGTCAGGGCTCTCTCAGCGCCACCCACCTCACAGTGTCTGTTGTGGAGGGAGAAGATACAGGAGATTGTAAGCCGCTCTGAGTCTCTGATTCAGAGGGAAGGGCGGGGTATAAATCTGCAGTCTTATTCGTCTTTCTTTTTTAAAATATAAAACAAAATAGTAATTCTGAGTCTCTTGCTAGCTCCTACATATCTCTAAATAAATAAAGAAATAAATATATTGTGATGGCATTTCTAGTAATATTAAAGTGTTACTTTTGAGGGTAAATTCATAAGCTAGCAGGTGAATAAATAGGGAAACATAGCAAAGAAATTCTGACACATGGATCTGGTAATCGCTTGAATTACTTTTTAAAGATATTTGATGACTAGAACCAGATTAATACAGCATGCTCCTTGCTTTCTTCCTTCTTTTCTACTTCAACCTTTTATTAACTTTGCTGTCTGTGTCTTTCCAGTTCCTGTGGAATGGTGTATTCAGTTGTGTTCTTGTTAGTAGTGTGTGTGTGTGTGTGTTTGTTTGTTTTCTTTCACTGTTCTGCTGCTGTAACTGATCTACTAATTTGCTGTTTTGAACTCAGCCTTTGTCGGAATTATGGGTAACACAAGATCATACAAACTGCTAGACTGGAATAGTTTCAATTCAGGTATTTTATTAGTCATTCAGTACTACATACGCTGACAGAAATTATGGCAGCTCAGTGAAGTCTTTTTAGAAATGCTCATTAAGGAGTTGAACATTTCAAATTTAATCAATGATTTGTAATTATGAAAAAATTAAAGATATCTTACTTTCATAACAGCAAATAATAATATTAAATTAAATATACTTAAGCCCTTTGATAGTGTTTCCTTCCCCAATCCCAGTGCACTCAGATCGTCAAAAAAGGTCAGCTGCAGTTCCATCTTTTAAGTTTGTCATCTAGTAAGAGCAGGGTCTTCTCTGTGGTGGTCTCCTTATTATGGAATGCCCTCCCCCCACTTAGCTACATCCATTTTAATTTTTTGAAGTAAGCAAAGACCTTTTTGTTTCGGTAGGCATTTGGGGACCAAGGGAGTTTTGACTGGCATCTATTTTTTGTTGTTTTTAGTTTTTTGTGGGACTATTTAATGTGTATTTGTTATCTGAATGTGCTTTTAAACGATATTCACGTTGTCAACTGTCATCTGGGCTATTTATACTGAAGTGTAAATTAAGTAAGTACATAGGATTGCAGTGGTGTATTCATTTTTAAAGGCACCATTTTAAATGAAAACCCCTGTAGGCAACGCTGTTTTGCAATAATACCTTGAGGAAAATGGTAATACAATTTAAATTTAATTTTTTCAGATTCAGACATTTGTAACGAACAGGAAAACTGAAGTGGGCAAAGGCCATCATTTGTGAGATGCAATAGTTGATTTTTGCTTCAAACCACGTGGCATCCTGGGGGCCAGTTCACTTAAAAGTTGTGTCAAAATGAAGGAAAACAAACTACTGTTGACTCTGCTTCTGCTCTTGCATCGAATAGCATACTCCCAGCTGTGCAGAAATGCTAGGGAAGCTTCTCTGTAATGGATTTATTTTGTTATAGCTCTAAATCAGCTGCCGATGTCAGAAGGGTCTGTAAACATGCAATTTTACTAACAGTTTTTCATACAGTTCACTTGAATTGGTCCCAGAGAGAGAAGCTTGAATAGAACAGCTTGTCTTGCATGGTTTGTTTTTCTGTTGTGATATGTGATGGATAAAGATGATTGAAAAAGGAAGCGCTGGAAAGCTATATGCCAGGGGTGGCCAAACTGTGGCTTGGGAGCCACATGCGGCTCTTTCACACATATTGTGTGGCTCCGAGTGGTGGAGGAGGAACTTAATGCAGGTTTACTCTCAAGGAAACATGCTTAGCATCAGGACCTCACTCAGCCTCTGAGCACTGGTCCATAGGTAGGGGACTATTTCTGCCATGTTTGTAGTGGGGGAGGAGGGGAAAATAGGCAGGCTTGCAAGCTCTTCACCACCACAAAGGCCATATGAAGACCTAGAGTGGGAAAAGAGAGCACAAGAGCTGAGGGAGCCATTAGAAGGAGGGACAGCATTAAAGAGGCAAAAAGAGATACATAATGATGCAAACAGTGGTCAGTGGATTATATGGTACATATGTGTCTCCTTCTCCCACTGGTGCCAAAAAATATTTCCCTAACTTTTCCCTATGCTGGTCTTATGGGGACTGTTATTCCCAGCTTTTTTTTTTTTAAGTCTCCTTCCGGCATGGCCATGTTGTAGGGTTGCCAAGTCCAATTCAAGAAATATCTGGGGACTTTGGGATGGAGCCAGGAGACATTGGGGGTGGAGCCAAGATCAAGGCTGTGACAAGCATAATTGAACTCCAAAGGGAGTTCTGGCCATCACATTTAAATGGACGGCACACCTTTTCAGTTCCTTCCTTCCACAGAAAATAATGGATAGGGGCACCTTCTTTGGGGGCTCATAGAATTGGTCCCCCTGGTCCAATCTTTTTGAAACTTGGGGGTATTTTGGGGAGAGGCACTAGATGCTATACTGAAAATGTGGTGCCTCTACCCCAAAAAGCAGCCCCCCCCAGAGCCCCAGATACCTGCGGATCAATTCTCCATGATTTTCTATGGGGATAAATCTCCATAGGGAATAATAGAGTTCCCAGCAGACATTTCCCTCCCCTCCCCCCGCTTTCTGACGACCCTGAAGCGGGGGGAGGGCCTCCAAACCAGGGGATCCCCTGCTCCCACCTGGGGATTGGCAACCCTACCATGTTGTAAAGTGCATTACAGATGTATTTCTCTTTCTGTTCAAAGAAAGTATTGATAATTTTAATAAAGACCTGTGTGTAATATTTGAGAGCCACAAGGCATGAACAAATATCTGACATTTATTATATTTGACTCTCTCTCAATTTCCCTTTCCACCTGCAAACACAAAATGTTGTTTCCTGCTAACCCTACCAACCACAGATTATCTATTTGTGACCCTTTGGCATCCTAGCTGAAATATTAGAATGCCAGTAAACATATAAATGTCCTTCTCAGAAAAAGCAAGGGTTTTTTGTTTGAAAGGTTGAGAATTGCTGGTCTGTGCAACTGAACATCAGGTTTTCCTGCATTCAGTATGTCCACATTCTTTCTCTTATACAATTAATTTTACCTCTTTCTTTACCAGAGTCACAACTGGACCAGCTTGTGTTGCTTATGACAAATCTGTGCACCCTGTTCTATATGAAAATTATAGTCTACTATCATAGAGAAGTAACAAGTTTCCACAATGCATAGGGCACATGGCATACCATTGCTGCTTTTTTTTAAAAAAAAAAAGTCTGTATACATGAAACTACAACAGGAAAGAAAAGCACGTTACTTCATTTATATACAAGATGCTGTTGTATTTACCCTTATGCACACAAAACTCGGCTTTTGTGAGACCAATTCACATGAATTTATATAGAATTGAAGGCAGTGAAAAAGTTCAGTTTTTGTTTTATGCACCTTTCTACAGTTGGCAGCTGGCGTAGAGCTATAATGATAAAACAGCACCATTTCCATCGCTTTTAGAGCAGTGCTCCCCACCCTTTTTGGCACCAGGGACTGGTTTTGTGGAAGACAATTTTTCCATGCACTTGGGGGGAGGGCGGGATGATGGTTGCGGGATGATACAGTTGTGCACTGTATTTCTATTAGTTTGGTGTAATCGTTAAGTGTGCAGACTCTTATATGGGAGAACCAGGTTTGACTCCCCACTCCTCCACTGGAATGGCCTTGGGTCAGGCATAGCTCTCACAGAGTTGTCCTTGGAAGGGCAGCTGCTGTGAGAGCCCTCTCACCCCACCCACCTCACAGGGTGTCTGTTGTGGGGGAGGAAGATAAAGGAGATTGTAAGCCACTCTGAGATTCAGAGTGGAAGGCTGGATATAAATCCAGTGTCTTATTGTTATTATTACATTGTAGTATATAATTAAATAATTATACAAGTCACAGTCCGGTTGCTAACAGGCCACAGACCAGTACCAGTCCATGGCCCAGAAACTGGGGACCCCTGTTTAGAGTGAACCTTTCAAGATGGTTCATAAGTACTAGTATGTTCAGCAAGGTTTTAATCTTTTTATTTCGTGAACCCATTAAGTGCATCAGACCAAGAGTAGTTGTGTATTTTTCTAAATTCATGTGAATTGGGTTAAAACTCAGCAGTGGAATCCCAAAATGAATCTGAAGAAAGCACAACTTTAATGTTCAGCACGGTTCCTTTTCCCATTATTTAGTCATAAAACCACTGGCTTAGGAAGGCTGTTTAGGAGATTTTGAGTTTGAATTTAAACAAGGGCATCTTAATTCCACCCCCCACCCCACCCCACAATCCCACTTCTGCACAGCTTTTAGATAAGGAACCAATGCAGTCTTTGATGTTTGATTCCCTCCCCCTAATTATCAGAGGCATTAAGAAGAAATGATGGCGTTTTGAGTAGTTTGAAAGACCGAATAGCATACATAGCACCCTGTATGCTAATGTTTTAAGTGTGTTTTATTTTAAGCTTTTTAAAAATCTTTGTGTTTGTCTATATAAACTCTGCTACCTGGGATTACATTTTATGACACACATGGCCCCGGCCTGACAAGGTCTCATTTACGTTAACTCTAACCCTCATAACAAATGAGTTTGACACCCTTGCTCTAGGCTGATCCTGTATTGGGCAGGGGGTTGGACAAGATGGCCTCTCTGGACCCTTCCAACTCTGGGATTCTGTTATCTGAAGCCAGGGTTGAAAAGCTGGTTTACTAACCACAGTTACTCTGAACCATACTTGAGTGTTACTTATGAATGAGCTATCCTAGATTGTTTGCCAACAACACTGTGTATCTCAAGATTGAGGTCAACCAAGTGTGCCAGAAACCGCCTTTGTTGCTGAGTCTGAACTTAGTTTCCTAAAGTTTCTTGGTGCTTTCAACTGGGGTAATATTTCTGTGGAGAAACGCCCTCCTAGGCTAGGATTATCTGTGAGTTGGCAGGAAGAGGCTGTCAAACTCAAAGAAAGTTTTGGGCCTAGTCTCTTCCTCTGGCCCCCTCCCCTCCTGTCTGGAAGGAGCAATTCCGAGGAGGCCTCCTAAAGAGACAGGAAGTTGTCAGGCTGGTCTTCCAGAAGGTTGCAGGAGGGAAAAGCAGTTCCTGGGCGGGAACTGGGTTATAGATTTTGGGAGGGAAAGGCAGTTTTGATTTGAGTCTTGGAGACTGGTGAGTCGGTTCTGGATGGTATGGTCAGGGCCAGTTATATATTAGGGAAAGAAGGAGCGTTTATCCCTACTTTCATTTATTACTTCTGTTCACCCTGTATTTAAAAATGCCTGTAAATAGTTGCGTGTTTTAAATAAATGTTTTATTTGTTTTAAAGGTAGTCCCTTTGTACCACCAAGGTTCCCCAACCACCTTAGACCACACTACTGTTAGAGGGGAGGCCAGGGAAGGTGTACAGTTAGCAAGGGTGCCAATCCCTCAGGAGTGTCCCAAAGAAGGACTGTGGTCTCTGTGTTAACCAGGTGCTGGGTTGGCAGAGGATCTTGAGGCCACAGAACTGGCATGGGGGATTGGGAGTCCTGTGCCTCTCAGTCAGGAACCCCTAAATTGAACAGGTGGTGGCAGTGTGCCCTAGTGGTGGGAAGAAGATAAGCTCCCTTCAGGAGTCGGCAACTCAAAAGGGAGTTGACGGGACTGGGTCTGAAGGCAGAATCGGGCCGGTTCCGTCACAATTTCAGTCTCTATCCAAAGGCAAACACTGGATGTTCTAAGCATTTCTACACAAAAGTGAATCTTGTCTCCCCACCCCCCCAATTGTGCTTCATACGTCTATTTAAATTGGATTTAACTTTGTTGCATAAAAATGGAAGATTTCATCCAAATCTGTGTTTTACTTGCTTCCAATGAAGGGTGCTCCATTGCAACCTGCCAGTTGAGCCATTCCACGCTGATTTTCAGTACTACGGTTGTCTGATAATATTGGCTTGATAGCTGGAGAGTCTGTCATAACCCTTTTCATAATTTCAGTCAAACAAATGCCACTATAGAGTTGGGCAGAAGGAATACCATGTATTGGTTTTGGCTCCTTTCTAATGTTGAGCTGTCCCCTGTAAATTCTGTAAACTCTCAGCAAGCCTCACACGGGGGACACTGGGAAGAAACTGGAGTGGGTTAGTTGAGTATTTGAAAGCAAACTTAGAAACCTTGCTCAAAAGTGTAATTTAGATGGTAGATAGCCCAAGGTCTAATTGACCTTGGCAGCATTACAGAAATAGCTCGGTGTAAACATTAACGGTCTTTGTACCATTTTTCCCCCTCTACTCTGTTAGACAGTACAGTTTTCACCAAGGCAATATCTGTTTGGCCTCTGCGTTTTTCTGCAGCAAGCATGCAGTAGAGGAGTTCTAGATGTGAAAACGTGGCCTATAGTGTAATTACACCTTGTTACAAAAATTTTTCAATACGAAACTAAAATTAACTTCTCCTTAAATTAAGAAAATATGGGTCTAATTTTCAACAGTTAATGTTATTTTCTCACACATATATATTTTTTTCCTTGCAGAAAGTCTAGTGAACTTAACCTTTGTTGATTTCATGTAATACAGTCATCTATCGCTGTCATTGTGGCAGTATGGCAAATACTAAAGTAAATCCGTTTAATATAATGAAAGGTCTTCCAAGTTGTTTCTGTAGCTGTTGACTAGAAGGGACCTTCAAGAAAGTTATGATCTGTATTTGGACTGGGATTCAATACTGTAAAAGTTATACAAATGAAAGACTGAAAACATGAATGAAAGCAGAAGCTAGTAGGGATGGGCACGAACTGAGAAACCAACCGCGGTTCGAACACGAACCAGGCCAGTTTATGGGTTTGGTCACATCATTCCCAAAACAAGGGAAGAACTGCATTTTTTCCACCCTGGTTCGTTTGTTTTGTTTTTGCAGTTCATTCTCCAGACGGCCTGGTGCCGATTCAGTCAATTCCTAGGCAACGCAAGGGGTGGCCTTGTAGAGAGCCCTAGCTTGACTGGCAGCTCTGGGAGCCAACCACAGGGCTCCCATTCTGCTCTCTGGGACCAGAATATATACCAGTATAATACTCCACCCAGACTCATCTGCTTTCACTTTGCAGCACAAAGAGAGAAGAGTTAGTTCAGTTGCTGTTTGCTACATGGCTGATTTAGCGGAGGCTTTGAGGGACTCCTCTCCTGCCCCACACACAGTGGGACAATTTTTTAAACTCGTCTCCTGGCTGGGAAGGTGTTCCTTGCTGTGGTTTCAGGGACCAAACCTGAAGCTAGAGCTTAGCTTTCCTGGGGGCACCTGCTTTGTGGGGGGAGAGCTATAACTCAGACATCCCAAATCCAATTTTAACCAAACTTGGAGAGCTGGTGAAAGAGAGCCTACTGAAGACTTCCTGTGACTTAATTTCACTCTCATATAATTCCACCCCATCCCATATGGCAGGGGTGGCCAACGGTAGCTCTCCAGATGTTTTTGCCTACAACTCCCATCAGCCCCAACCAGCATGGCCAATGTTATAGCTCTCCAGTTATAGGCAAAAAACATCTGGAGAGCTACCGTTGGCCTCCCCTGCCATATGGCTTTTATCCATAGGAGTCCCATGATCCCCCAGCACAGCCATGTAGGTGGTCAAAAGGGGCCATTTCTTGGCAGTGGGAGAGCTGATTGAATCCAACCAATCCTCCTTAGAAGAGTTTCAGGATTGTTACATCTGTTACTCCTGTTTAACACTTAAAAATACTTTCAGATTTTCTTTGTGGATCTGTGTGGTTGGTGTTGCCCAATAGGTAGTTACTTCCCTATAGGATAATGGCTTTCCAGGAATTATTTTAGAATGAAGGTATCTAAAACTGCTGTGAACTTTAGAAGTTTCATTGACACTTTACTCTGCTCTGGTAGTAAAGCACACCTGGAGTATTGTGTTCAGTTTTGGGCACCACATTTTAAGAAGGATATAGACAAGCTGGAATGGGTCCAGAGGAGGGCGACGAAGTTGGTGAGGGGTCTGAAGACCAAGTCCTATGAAGAAAGGTTGAAGAAACTGGGCTTGTTTAGCCTGGAGAGGAGGCGGCTGAGAGGTGATATGATCACCATCTTCAAGTACTTGAAGGGATGTCATATAGAGGAGGGTGTGGAATTGTTTTCTGTGGCCCCAGAAGGTAGGACCAGAACCAATGGGTTGAAATTAAATCAAAAGAGTTTCTGGTTCAACATTAGGAAGAACTTCCTGACCGTTAGAGAGATTCCTCAGTGGAACAGGCTTCCTCGGGAGATGGTGGGCTCTCCTTCCTTGGAGGTTTCTAAAGAGCGGCTAGATGGCCATCTGACAGTGATGAAGATACTGTGAATTTGGGGTAGGTATTTGTGGGTTTCCTGCATTGTGCAGGGGGTTGGACTAGATGACCCTGGAGGTCCCTTCCAACTCTATAATTCTATGACCCTTTTCTTATTACAGAAATAATAGCTTTATTGCTGGGAAGAGGCTGGGTGAAAGCTGCATTATATGCCATGCAAAAGTGATCCACTTTTCATTAGTCAATGAGTTTCAAATCCATAGCTGCAGAAATTGCTATTGAACATCCATTAGGCTTGTCATAAACTGAAAATCATCCAACTGCTTAGTCGCTTGGTGATGAATTGAAAGTTTTGTAATATGCTAGAAAAGGTTATTTTCAAATAATATACATAGCAAAACTGCATAGCTTTTGTTCTCACAACAATTTTGGGATAATATACATAGCAAAACTGCATTAAAAATTCTTTTGGCATGCAGCAGTTTTGGAAGCTGTTATTGCCCATTAATATTATTCTAATTTATAGATTTTAAAGAGTCTGTCATAACAAGCGCATGGGTAAATATCCGTAACTTCAGGCATGCTTCATTTTTAACTGCTAAAATATAACCATGCTGAGCAAATGTTATGTATCAATTTTAAATAAATTTTAAAATCAACTTACCTATATGTTTTTACTATTTACAAGTATCAGTACAGTCGCTTCAGTATGCCTAACATGAAAACAGATATTTCAATACTAAAATAGTGTACAAAATTATCTTCAGTGGAGATAAAATAATATTGGACCCTCGATAAAGGAGACCTCCAAAATAGGAGACTTCTGAAAAGGAGACCAGACAGGTGATCTGTCGTGGCGTTACTCCACATATACAACTGCTGCCAGAACGTAGAATTTGTAGTTTTTAACATATTGGATATGTGTAGCCTTGGTATATTTTTGTACAACTATTTTTGTATTGTAAGGTATTTGTTTTCATGTTGGGTATATTGAGGTGACTGTATTGATACTTGTAAAATAGCAAAAACATATAGATAAGTTGATTTAAAAAGGTATTTAAAATCGATACATATATTTGCTTAGCACGGTGTTATATATTTTTGCAGTTGTATTTACGTTTCCGTATATCCATTCATTAATTTCCTTATACTTCATTTTTAAGCCTGTCCCTGTGACATAATGGCTCACTCTAACATCAGCTTTTTTGAATGCTAGATTAGCTAAATACCCCTGTTCATCTCTGCATTGTTGGCAGTGCTAGCGGTAGATTGTTTTAAAGATTGCTTACAGTCTTGCTTATTCCAGCCAATACTGGTGGCGGCAAGCCCGTAATATCTGATATAATGTTGCAGAACGTGCTGGACATGGACTTCTTGGCTGTTAGTGGGATTAATAACTTCATAATAGAGCAAGTCATATTTGGTTTTCATCCAGATGAACACTTGCTTAGCCTGGTTTAGCCGACATCTCTCTTGAACTTGGAATGCATGACTGATAGGTATCAGTCAGCAGTCACTGTTTCATTATGGAGGTCCAGATCCATTGTGTAAAGTGTGGAATAGCAGTTAGAAACAAGAAAAGCATTGACTAGGGTATATAATCGTTGCAGGCATTCTGGGTCCCTTGAACAAAGGAACTGACTAGAAGGGATGTAAATTCACACACACACACACACACACACACACACACACACACACACACACACACATATATAGTTCAGTTGGGAGAAGAAAGAATACCCGAAATTTCCAGGGCTATGTAAAAACTCAGTTTGTTTCAGAGTGACTAGACATTTCCTCAAAGCGTCTGTGGACTCTGTCCAGTGTTGAAGGATTATGTTATAGTTTTTATTGCAGTGACAATTCTAGAGTTGGATATAGGTCAGCTCGGAAGTCACATGTGGCTCTTTCACATATATTGTGTGGCTCTTGAAGCCCCCGCTACTTCATCGGCTAGCTTGGAGAAGGCATTTGTTTCTTTAAATCACTTCTCCAAGCTAAGCCAGCCAGCAACTTGGAGAAATTTTCCTTCCTTCCTTCCTTCCTTCCTTCCTTCCTTCCTTCCTTCCTTCCTTCCTTCCTTCCTTCCTTCCTTCCTTCCTTCCTTCCTTCCTTCCTTCCTTCCTTCCTTCCTTCCTTCCTTCCTTCCTTCCTTCCTTCCTTCCTTCCTCACCTGATGTTCATGTCTTGTGGCTCTCAAGCATCAGATGCTTATTCTCTGTGGCTCTTGAGTTAAGCAAGTTTGACTGCCCCAGATATAGGTGTATTCAGACCCTTCGGGGGTGGGGGGGGGGGTTGGGCAGGGCTAACAAAGAGTTTGGGTTCTAAGCTCAGGTTACAAAAGTATATCCCTGGATTCCCAGTACTGCAGTCCTTTACTGGATGTGCATGGGTTTGTTTATGTAAAAGTCAGTTGTAATTTCAGCTTTGTTGAGCCTGTGTTATGCTGTGTTGCTGCATAGACTGTTTGCAGTGATAGGAGCCCCTCCTACACTTACCTCAGATGGATCCAGTCCCTTCGTGTAGCTTCTGCTGCCGCTTGCAAAAACCACCCACTCACCTGAGAAATAGTGAACTGCCAGATGCTCTAGGTAGGTGCGGGGCACACTCCTGTTTGCAAGGGTCACATAGGATCACCACACTGTGGTGGCTGGACAGGAGAATTGCCACAGGCCTGCGTGGGAGCCTGTCTGGACGCCAGGCATTAGGATTGTATCCCAGAGCTCCGTTTGAGTTAATAAACGGGATGTCATTTTACTAGAGGGTGGTGGAAAGTGTCATCATTTTGCAGGCAATTTACAGCATAGGGTTTTCAAGGCGAGAGATGTCCAGAGGTGGTTTGCCATTGCCTGTCTGTGCATAGAGCAACCCAGGACTTCCTTGGGGGTTTCTAATCCAAGCACTGACCAGGGCTGACCTTGCTTAGCATCAGAGATCTGACAAGTTTTGGGTTAGCCTGGCCCCTCCAGATCAGGGCTTATTTTATTAGATGCATGCAGGAAAATTATTAACTATGTTGCTTAGGCAATCTCTCGCTATTGGGACTCCTTTGTCATGCACTGATTAAAATATAGCCCTCGTGGGGTTTCGACATGCGTGTCGAGTCAGTTGGGCGTGCGTTCAATTTTATATTCTCCCGGCGGTTGAGGGATTCCCGTTGCAGCTTCAATAAAAGGAGACATGGTTTGAATTTTCAAACAGAAACTTGTGGTCCAAACTGTCAGTGTTACGACAGACTCGGCAGTCCAGTTAGCTCGCTTTTAAGGGCTGTGGGGCGCAATTGGGATTCTGTCTGTGTATTTGCTCCTTGAAATAAGATCCCTGAAAAAACAAATACGGGAGGAAGGAAGGTGTGTCTGTTTGTTTTTTTTTAAGTTCACTGTCATATCTTCATGGTGAGGAACAAGAGCGGAAGATGCAGCTGAGTCTTTCTGAGTTGCTGACTGAGTGATTCGTGGAGTTTGTGTTAGCAGGATTTATTTTTCCTTTTTTTGCATTTTTGAGGGCGCTCAGTGGCAGATCTGGCTCTTTAGATTTTAGGGTTACAAGTTATATACACAAAGGAGGCCCAATGAATCTGACCAAATGGATTTTGGTGCTGGGAGGGCAACAATGTGTGTGGGGTGGTGGTTCTAGCATCCTGGTCCCACTGCTGGACCTCCTGGGTTTTTTTGCCCACTGTGTGACAGAGTGTGGCACTGAGTGGGCTGTTGGCCTGATCCAACATGGCTTCTCTTACGTTCTTATGATTTTTGAGGAAACTTGCTTAGAATCAAGGAATCCAACAGACCATCTGAAAACTGCTTCAGTAGAAGCCCTGTTGGTTGTGCCTACTGAAGTCCCTCTTGACAGAGCTGATGTAAATAGATTTAACTCCTCTACTGCAGCATCCCTTTGTGGCTCTATCCTCCAATACCATGTCAGCGACTAAGAATTTATTGATCCCGAGACCCTTGCAGAATTCTCGAAAATGCAGTGAGGATTTTGAGTGTCACGGAATCCCTCGCAAGCATAGTTTTAGGGAGGGCCCTTTGCTAAACTTCCTCGAGTAGATCTTCTTCTCTTTTTTGGGGCTTTGTGATTGAGTGCTCGGTATGCTTGCCTTCCGCTTTCACCTTAGACGCCAGGGCCATTACTTTCTCTGTAAACCATTTCAGTGAGCTGCCATAGTTTTCAGTCTGTACTGTCACCTGATCCAAGCATGCGCCAAACTACCCCCCACCGTTTCTGGCTCTCCCCCCCCCCCCCCGCTGAATCTGCTTTGCGAACCTTTAGTTCTTGAAGCTTTCGCTTTGAGCCCGGACCAAAACACAGGGCGGCACCTTTTTTGGATCGTGCTGGACACATTTGCCATCCCGCTTCCTTCCCGACCCCTCTATCATTTTTGTAAATCCTTAGCTTTACTTCAATGTGGAAATGCTCTGATGGCATCCCCCCCCATGTGAAATTGTGTGGCTCATGCGTCAAAAAAGGCTGCTTGTGAATATTTCTATATATACATGTCAGACCAAAAAAACCCCCAGAATGCTACACATTGCACTGCATTTCAGTGTTTTGTACCGATGATTGTTGCCATGTTGTGGTGTTTTTAATTAAAAGTCATTTTTTTATGTTTTAATACGCACAGGTAAGTTTCTGAATTGTGTGTGAATATGCATTGCATTCTGTATATATATATATATATGCAAAAATCCCTGGATTGGTCTTTGAGTGTGTAAAAAAGGAAACCGGTAAAACCTACAGCGCTAACAGATGAGAAAATGTACATTTAAATATTATAGACAATATTGTACTTTCCTTTGGCACACTGGTGTGTAGTTTTCTGAATATAGATAGTTGGGGAGGGACAGTGGCTCAGTGGCAGAGCATCTGCTTGGTAAGCAGAAGGTCCCAGGTTCAGTCCCCGGCATCTCCAACTAAAAAGGGTTCAGGCAAAAAGGCATGAAAAACCTCAGCTTGAGACCCTGGAGAGCCGCTGCCAGTCTGAGTAGACAATACTGACTTTGATGGACCCAGGGTCTGATTCAGTATAAGGCCGCTTCATATGTTCTTTTGCACACTGGCATGTAGTTTTCTGAATACAGATAGTTAAGTGTTTAAGCGTAAGAAATATTTTTTCCTAGTTCTTTTTTTCCCTAGCACATTTTTTCCCCTAGCGCTTTGTTGTCAGATTCTACATGGCATGATACCACATGGTATCAGCCCATGAACTCAAAAGTGGGTGGGGGTTTTTTTGGGTGGTTTCTTCTTTATATAGTACCTGTGACTCAGTGACCTTTTAGTATGGGTTGTGCTGTCAACAGATGCGAGAATGCTTGAAAATGGCACGCTGCAGCTGAAGGGTATTGGGATCTACCAAGTATCAGGGCAGCAGATAGAGAAAATTTCTTGTTCCTCAAGTTAAGGGTAATTATGCTGTAGAGAGCTAGTTTGGTGTAGTGGTTAAGTGCACGGACTCTTATCTGGGAGAACCGGGTTTGATTCCCCACTCCTCCACTTGCAGCTGCTGGAATGGCCTTGGTTCAGGCATAGCTCTCTCAGAGCTGTCCTCGAAAGGGCAGCTTCTGGGAGAGCTCTCTCAGCCCCACCTACCTCACAGGGTGTCTTTTTTTTGGGAGGGGGAAGGTAAAGGAAACTGAGAGCTGCTCTGAGATTCAGAATGTAGGGCGGGATATAAATCAAATATCATCATCTTCTATATATGGTTTCTTTTTATTTGGAAGAACTATGTTAGTATTATTTGGGCCTTTATTCTTTTGGACACTTTCTCTTTGCCACCATAACCTTTTCTGATCCTCATACATCAGTTCCGTTTTCTAGTTTTGATTTTCTTTCCGTTTCAGAAGGCCAGGGCGTCCCTGTTCCTCGTGTCATCTTTTTATTCACATCCCATCCTATGCAGTCGGTCGCTTTTCTGAACTCTTATTCCCACTTTTTGATGCAGACAAGTAGCCTGTACTTTCAGCAGTGATACACGAGGCACTTCCACCCAAGTTGAATAATGTACTGGCAATTCACAGTAGCGTAGCGATCATTTGCAAATGGATATGGTTTCACACAGTGCGATCCAGTTGCAAAACGGATTGAAAGTGCATTAGTCAATGTATGTGAAATGATGTTTGAATGCTGTGGGATGCCCCTCAGCAACGAAACGGCCAATGCTCTGATTTTGAGACTCATTATTTTGAAGTGTCCTTAATGGGAAGTCATGATAGAACTCACGGTAAACATTCCGTTCAGTTTTATAGGCCCTTTCCTCTTCAGTCCTCTTATCAGTATTTGTACTGCTATGATATTTTCATTCACTTTGTTGGAAGGGGGTGGGGTCTAATTCATATTTTTCCCGTGAGTTTTCCAAAATAATCTTGATTTTCTCCTAAGTATCTTGTGGGGTTTTTTTTTTTTATTTTTATTCCCTAACAGTTCTCTATGCAATATCACTAGTGTGCTTTTGAAATTCCTCCAGGTTTTAAAAACTGGCTTGTGAACTAGTGTGCAGGACTTTGGGTAGGGGTGTGGGGAGATGAGGTCCAAAGTATCTTGGATAGAATGGCTTGTTTGGATCCTTTCCAGTCTGGTGTCAAGGCTGGTTATGGGACTGAAACAGCCTTCCTTGGTGGATGACCTATCCCGGGAGATAGACAGAGGGAGCGCAACTCTGTTGATTCTTCTGGACCTTTTAGTAACTTTTGATACCATCAGTCATGATATCCTCTTGGATTTCCCTGCCATGCTGAGATTGGAACTGGAAGGAACACTATTCCAGCCATACCTGGAGAGTATGTTTCAGAAGGTGGGGCTGAGGGAGTGGTGTTCAGCCCCGTGGTCTTTGGGGTCCTCCAAGGCTCTATCTTGTTTCCTATGCTTTTTGCTTTTTTTTTTTTTTACACATTAAACTGCTGAGTGAATTCATCCAGAACTTTAGGCTGAGTTCCATCAATAGGCAGATGATACTCAGCTGTCTCTTGTGCTTCCAGCCAATCCCAGATAGGTTGTAGAAATCACATCTGGCACTTGGAGGCAGTTTGGAAGTGGATGCAAATTAATAAATTGAAGCTTCAGCCTGGAAAAATGGAAGCGCTACTGATAAACGGAACATCTGACTCAGGACTTAAATGATCACCTGTTCTGGATGGGGTTGCATTTCCCTTGAAGGAACAGGTAGTGGTTGCTGTTGGGTTTTTTTTCTTTTTTGGAGGGGGGAGGAAACTGTTGCCCCCAGAACTACTACTGAATAAGCAGGTGGCTATTATGGCCAGGGCCACTGACCACTTTTGATTGGCTAGCCTCCTTCAGCCTTTCCTGGGCTGAAAAGATCTGGCCACGGTGCTTTACATCCTGGTTACATCTAGACTGGATTACTGCAATGTGCTGTACATGGGGCTGCCCTTGAAAAGTGTTTGGAAACTTCAGGTGGCGTTGACTCCAGTGGGTTGTAGAGACCATATCTTTCCAGTCTTGACTCATCCACACTGGCTTCCAGTTTGTTCCCAGACTCAATACTAATGCTGATGTTGACTTTTAAAGCCCAGTATGGGGACCAGAATACCTGAAGGGCTGCCTACTCCCTTACAACTACTCAAACACTATCCTTTGAAGGCCTTAACTTCAGGTACCCCCACTTTCTGAATTTAGTCAGGTAGCAACCAGGGGGTGGGGGACTTCTTGGTTATGGCACCCGACATCCCACTCCCCAGGAAGTCTTGTCTGTCCTCTTGTGTTGCTGTCTTTGGCCTCAGGTGGAGATTTTCGGTTTTGTCTAGTGTCCCCTCCGCCATTCCCTACTTCCTGCCCTATGTTTTAATTTTTTAAATGTATTTGTACGTGTATGTTCACTTTGGTTTTAATTGCTTTAATTGTGTCTGTTTGCTTTTAATGGTTTTTAGGGTGTGTTTTTGTGATGCGTGTTTTTAATCTGTTAGCCACCTCGGTGGCCCTGGTGAGGACAGAAAGCCCAGGTATAAATTTTGTTAACATGTCGCTTCAGGGAGCTTCCTCCCAGACCTCTGTTTTGATGTTCAGTGATCAGAATTATAAACTCACTGCATTAACCATAAGGCAAGGTGATCTTTTCTCATCAGACTTCAAGATTACATTCTTTCTAGCATATCGGTACATCCTGTTCCTTCTTAATTACAGATGGCTGAATATGGGAAATGATAATGTACTGATATACTTTCAGATGCCTTGGATTCAGATGCCTTGGAGAGCCAGTCTGGTGTAGTGGTTAAGTGTGCGGACTCTTATCTGGGAGAACCAGGTTTGATTCCCCGCTCCTCCACTTGCACCTGCTGGAATGGCCTTGGGTCAGCCATAGCTCTGGCAGAGGTTGTCCTTGAAAGAGCAGTTGCTGGGAGAGCCCTCTCCAGCCCCACGCACCTCACAGGGTGTCTGTTGTGGGGAGGAAGGTAAAGGAGATTGTGAGCCGCTCTGAGACTCTTCGGAGTGGAGGGCGGGATATAAATCCAATATCTTCATCTACCTCACAGGGTGTCTGTTGTGGGGGATGGGAAGGTAAAGGAGATTGTGAGCCGCTCTGAGACTCTTCAGAGTGGAGGGCAGGATAGAAATCCAATATGTTCATCTACCTCACAGGGTGTCTGTTGTGGGGGAGGGGAAGGTAAAGGAGATTGTGAGCCGCTCTGAGACTCTTTGGAGTGGAGGGCGGGATATAAATCCAATATCTTCTTCTTCTTCTTGAACTGCGGCTGGGTGGTATCAGTGCAGTCTGAAAGCAGGGATTGCCACGTTTTCTGTTCTTACGAGCAGCGTATTACTGAGAGTTTAAAGCTGCCCATAGGGTTTTTAGAGTTTTTCCCCACCCCAGTTTGCTCAGGCATCCGTTGTAACTTCTGTCTTCTCACACCTCAAGACCACACCCACTCCAGATATAAAATTACTGCAAACTTCAAAGCTGGGTTGATTATATATGTGATTGGCAGATTTCCTAGTGGGTAGATCGAGATGGGTAGCCCTGTCAGTCTGTCTGTAGCAGCAGAGAAGAGCAAAAGTCCAGTAGCACCTTAGAAACTAATAAAATTTGTGGCAGAGGAGGAGCTTCCAAAGAAGTAGGCGGTAAACACAAAAGCTCGTACATATCCTTCCACAAGTGTTGTTAGTCTTTAACAGGGCTTTTATTATAGCAGGAGCTCCTTTGCATATTAGGCCACACACCCCTGATGTAGCCAGTCCTCCAAGAGCTTACAGTAGGCCCTGTACTGAGAGCCCTGAAAGCTCTTGGAGGATTGGCTACATCAGGGGTGTGTGGCCCAGGATGGAATTCTAGCAGGAGCTCCTTTGCATATTAGGCCACGCCCCCTGATGTAGCCAATCCTCCGAGAGTTTACAGGGCTCTTAGTATAGGGATTATTGTAACTCTTGGAGGATTGGCTGCATCAGGGGTGTGTGGCCTAATATTTCTGCTGCAAGGAACATTTTTTTTAATTCTGTAGAGAATTCAGCAACTGTTAATCTGAGGGTACAGTGGATTTAAAAGTTCCTGCTACAAAAAAAAAAATCCCTGGTATTTAAAGCGCCACTGGATTCTTGCTCTTCCTTAGGGAGGGTGAACAAATTTGGGGGAAACCAGGAATGTGTTCGTCATGTACTTTTTTACATTAGGTCCAGGCATTACTTTGCTGTTTTCAGAACACAAAATGGTTTTTGAAGAACTTAACATGCAATTAAAGGTTTTGACATTTAAAAATAGAGAGATACGGTACCTTAAATTGATCGATACTTACAGATAACACCCTCTTTAAAAAGAGAGACCGATTTCCCCACTGGCCTTATGCCGCTCTCACTCTCCTCTTCTCCGTGGGGTTTCTGTCGGATTTCACACTAACTGCCCCGGGGCTGCAACTAGCACCGCCTCTTTCGCGCAACAAACAAGATCCTCTAAAAACCAGTTTCTGTTTGCTGTGTGAAAAAGGCAAAGTGAGTTGCAGCCCCAGGGCAGATAGTGTGAAATTCAATGGAAGCCCCATAGAGAAGAGGAGCGTGAGAGCGGCATGAGGCTATTGGGAGTCGGTCAGAGTAAGCTTAGGTAACCAAACACCTAAGCATACCTTTTCTCCCTTCACTCTTGGGAAAGTGTATATTTTCTTCTAGTTTTTGCTTTCCCCTTCACATTTTTAAGCCAGATGCATAAGAAGACTCCCAAGACAAGTGGCTTAGTCAGCCACGGTGGCAGTTCAAGGCCACACAAGTGTGGAGTGGCTCTGGAGTTTGAATAAAGTCTATAGGCTTACGTTGCCTGTTCATGATTCAAGAACTGGGAAGCTCTGGCGTGCTTTGCGCTGCTCTTCTTTCCCCAAGACAACATCATTGCCTACCGAATAAATTCAGCTGGCCAACCAGTTTGGATGACTGCAATCCAGGATGGTACTAGGAAGCGATTGGAATGGGTAGGATGCTTGGTCTAGCTGTTCCTGTTACAAATTTCAATACCAGCAAAAAAGGTAGTTCTGTAGATTTGGCTTATCTCTACACTTAGCAGGCTGCTTCATGGATGCATGAAGCTGCCTTATACTGAATCATGATGGACCACGCGTCTGTCAAAGTAAGAGTTGTCCACTCAAACCAATTGCGGCTTTCTAGGGCCTTTGGCAGACCCTGTGTTCCCAGCAGATGCATTACCGCTGAGCCACAGCCCCTCCCAAGATTCAGACCGCTGGCAAATGCAGTTCTTAACAAAATGACATAATACTATACAATAAAAATAGAGGAGGGACGGTGGCTCAGTGGTAAAGCATCTGCTTGGTAAGCCGAAGGTCTCAGATTCAATACCCGGCATCTCCAACTAAAAAGTGTCCAGGCAGGTAGACGTGAAAAACCTTAGCTTGAGACCCTGGAGAGCCGCTGCCAGTCTGAGTAGACAAGACTGACTTTGATGGACTTGAGGGTCTGATTCAGTACAAGGCAGCTTCATATGTTCAAGAATCTGAAATATTTAAAACAGTACAGTTTTTCAACTCCTAACTTGATACTTTCTGTAGGGGGGTATACCAAAGACATATATAAAAAGTCTCCAAACATTTTGTTGTTGACGATGGCTGTCGGGTCAATATTCCTGTGAGATCTAAAGGGGTAGCTTAGGCTAAAGCAAAGGATTTGTACTACGTCAGTGGAATTCTTGATTCCCTCCCCCCCCCCCCCCCCCAACCATTTTGAGCTCCTGGCTGCCATGCTGTATCGCAGATTGCTTTTGAAAGACTGCTGCATTTCAAAAAAAGAAAAAAATTGCCACTAAGACAATGGTTGCTGTTTTAAAATTTTTTTAAAAAGCTCAAGTCCAGAGCCACTTTTGCTGCAAGATTTATTTTTAATTCTGTAGAGTAGAGAGTTAAACGACTGTTCATTTGGGGGTACAGTGGATTTAAAAGTCTGCAATATCTGCCGAGGTGGCCCTTTTGTTTGAAATTTTAACCATTTCCAGACATTTTTATTTGGGGGTTGAGGTCTGTCGCAATCGTTAGGATCTCCATTTGGTCAGGAATCAGGTTGGAAATCCCGGCCCCCGTGTTTGCTTAGGGAGGGCTGGCTTGCAGCGTGACCAGTCCTCAGCTAATACAGATGATCAGGAAGAGAAGACCTGGCGGCAGCACAGCAGAAAAGTATATTTTATTTATGTTTGTAGATCCTGACACATTCCGCATGCTGCTTCATCAGAGGATCTGTAGAGTAGCCATCTCTCTCCCTGTGTGTGCCCGCCTCGATAAATAAAATATATTTTCCCGCTGCAACTCTGTCTCATCTTCTCTTCCTGGGCTTTAGACAAGCCGCTCCGAAGTGAGTCATTGTAAGACTTACAACTTTGGTATTAACAAAATCTTGTTTAAATTGATTTTTGGTAAACCTTTGTTAACGCGTTTCCCTTCCTAACTTAAGAAGGATTTTTCCCCCCAAGGCGTTAAACGGTCCAGCAGCTCTCTCAATAGAAAGCATGATATGCACGTGTAATCTTAAAATGTAAAAAAAGGTTCAGGATGTTGGTGTAGTATCACTCTTGCCTTCTTCTGGGCAAAGTTGACAATCGGAGGGAAGACGAGAGCATTCTGTATCGTTTGGGGAGCAGAAAAGAAGCGACGCACAGGAAGATGCATGGTTTTCTAACTAGCACAAAGATAGATGGGTAGGAAGGAAAGTTGTCAGGGTGACAGCTATAAAAATCCAAAAGCTGTTCTTTAGAGCAACGTCTCGCGAGCCACACACTCGTAGCATTGTTGGAATGCAGAATAGTGAGCTGATCTATCCTTTGTCTTTCAGATGATCCGGAGACGCGAGATGCCTGGTGGGCTGAGATCAGACAAGAAATAAAATCCCATGCCAAGGCATTGGGCTGTCATGCCGTAGTGGGCTACAGTGAATCGACTAGCATTTGGTAAATCACTGCGACGGCTTGATTTGTTTTCCTTGGGCTTCAGAAACGAATGCCGTAGTATGTGAACAACAGAGAGTGGAGTAGCAGAGGAAAAAGCCTCGGATAATTATTGCAGCGAGCAGGATTTTAGCATGACTGAAGCAGGGAATCAGCCTTGGTGCCAAGAAGCATACAGAATGATAGATCTGCTTAGCTGCAGAGCCTGGGTTAGAGAGGAAGATGCATATCAGAGCCCTGCAGGAAAGGTTTGTTGTTTTTGGCATGGACTGTAGTAAGAGCCTTGCTGGATCAGACCATCTAGTCCAATATCTTGTCTCACGCAGTGGCCAAACTAGTTCCTTTGGATGGCTAACAACAAGGAATAGAGGCTGAGGCCTCCCCTTGAGGTTGCCTCCTGGCTCTGGGATTCAGAGGCTTAGTGTGGAGATTCTCCTCAGCCACCATGGCTAGTAGCCATTGATAGATTTAAGGGCATAAGAACATAAGCGAAGCCATGTTGGATCAGGCCAGTGGCACATCCAATCCAACATTCTGTGTCACATAAGAACATAAGAGAAGCCATGTTAGATCAGGCCAATTGCCTATCCAGTCCAAAGCTCTGTGTCACATAAGAACATAAGAGAAGCCATGTTGGATCAGGCCAATGGCCCATCCAGTCCAAAGCTCTGTGTCACATAAGAACATAAGAGAAGCCATGTTAGATCAGGCCAATGGCCCATCCAGTCCAACGCTCTGTGTCACATAAGAACATAAGAGAAGCCATGTTGGATCAGGCCAATGGCCCATCCAGTCCAACACTCTGTGTCACATAAGAACATAAGAGAAGCCATGTTGGATCAGGCCAATGGCCCATCCAGTCCAAAGCTCTGTGTCACATAAGAACATAAGAGAAGCCATGTTAGATCAGGCCAATGGCCCATCCAGTCCAACGCTCTGTGTCACATAAGAACATAAGAGAAGCCATGTTGGATCAGGCCAATGGCCCATCCAGTCCAACGCTCTGTGTCACATAAGAACATAAGAGAAGCCATGTTGGATCAGGCCAATGGCCCATCCAGTCCAACGCTCTGTGTCACATAAGAACATAAGAGAAGCCATGTTAGATCAGGCCAATGGCCCATCCAGTCCAACGCTCTGTGTCACATAAGAACATAAGAGAAGCCATGTTGGATCAGGCCAATGGCCCATCCAGTCCAACACTCTGTGTCACATAAGAACATAAGAGAAGCCATGTTAGATCAGGCCAATGGCCCATCCAGTCCAACACTCTGTGTCATATAAGAACATAAGAGAAGCCATGTTGGATCAGGCCAATGGCCCATCCAGTCCAACACTCTGTGTCATATAAGAACATAAGAGAAGCCATGTTAGATCAGGCCAATGGCCCATCCAGTCCAACACTCTGTGTCACATAAGAACATAAGCGAAGCCATGTTGGATCAGGCCAATGGCCCATCCAGTCCAACACTGTGTCACACAGTGGCCAAAAAAACCCAGGTGCCATCAGGAGGTCCACCAATGGGGCCAGAACTCCAGAAGCCCTCCTGCTGTTGGCCCCTCCAAGTACCAAGAATACAGAGCATCACTGCCCCAGACTGAGAGTTCTATCTCTACCCAGCTGTACCCACGGATGGACCTCTGCTCCGTATGTTTACCCAACCCCTTCTTGAAGCTGTCTATGCTTGCAGCCGCCACCACCTATTGTGGCTGTGAACTCCATGTGTTAATCACCCTTTGGATGAAGGATTTCCTTTTATTCGTTCTAACCCTACTGTTCAACAATTTCATCGAGTGCTCGCAAGTTCTTGTGTTGTGAGAAAGGGAGAAAAATACTTATTTCTCTTCCTAGTCCAGCACACTAACTACCACACCATGTTGACTTGTCCAGCAATACAGCATTAACCTAACAATAGAAAACAGTAAAACAAAACCGTACAAGAATCCAAGAATATCAAATAAGAAAGCCATGGAACAATTAGTACAATAATTGTACAGTAAATTATGCAATTTGTACAGTAATTATACAATATTGTACAATTTGTACAATAATTTGTACACCGCTTGTACAATAATAAAATGGCAGTTTTTAAATAACTCAAAAAAGCTTTCCAAAATCAGAACATGTTAAATAAATGTTAGAATACCAGGCAGACCTCCTGAGGGACAACCTCCTATAGCTCGGTGCTATAACTTCAAAAGCCCCTGTATTCCATCCTAGATTCCCATCAGTCCCAGGTCATGGGACGGAGACAGTATTGGTTGCCCTAGTGGATGACCTCCAGTGGCATCTGGACCGAGGCGGTTCGGCAGTACTGATGTTGTTAGACCTATCGGCTGTGTTGGATGCGGTCGACCATCAGTTGCTGACCCACTGTCTCGCCAACGCAGGGATTCAGGGGTTGGCCTTGCAGTGGCTCTCCTCTTTCCTTTATGGTCAGGGACAGCAGCGTGGCGATCGGGGGACAATCGTCCCGCAGACACTCACTTAATTGTGGTGTGGCTCAGGGGGCGGTGCTCTCCCCAATGTTGTTTAACATCTATATGTGCCCCTTTGCTCAAATTGCCCGGAGGTATGGGCTGGGTTGCCATCAGTATGCTGATGACACCCAGCTCTATCTACTGATGGACGGCTGGTCTGGCTGTGTCCCAGAAAATCTGGACCTGGTGCTGCAAGCTGTGGCAGGATGTCTTAGGCTGAGCCGACTGAAGCTGAATCTGATGAAGACAGAGGTCCTTTGTGTGGGTTGTTTTGGTCCGGGCAGGGAAATTCTCTTACCGGCTTTTGATGGGGCACCACTTACAATGGTGTCCAAGGTCAGGAGCCTGGGGGTGCTGCTGGAGCTGTCCTTGTCAATGGAGGCCCAGATAGCGGCCACTGCCACAACCGCCTTTTTCCATCTCAGGCGGGTGAGGTGGTTGGTTCCTTTCCTCAAGCACTGCGACCTAGCAACTGTGATCCATGCAACAGTCACCTCGAGACTGGACTACTGCAATGCCCTCTACATGGGGCTGCCCCTGTCTTGAACCCCGAAACTGCAGCTAGTGCAGAGTGCGGCGGCTAGGCTGCTGTTGGGGCTCCTCAAGTGGGATCACACACAGCCGAGGCTGCGGGAACTGCACTGGCTGCCAGTAGTATACCGGATTCGCCACAAGGTGCTGCTTATCACCTTTAAAGCCCTATATGGCCGAGGATGGCATTCCAGATGCTCAGAAACTGAAATGCTTATTTTCCTATACAATGGATGTTTCTTTATTATTTTCCTGCACAACGGATGTTACTTTATTTTGCTGTATCATTTCTGTACATCTGACTGCGTGGTCTTTAGGCTGTTAAATCTCGGGAAAGGATACCTGAGAAAGGTGCGCCACCTGTCAAGCGCCTTCACCTGTTTATCGTTCTTTTCTTTTGCAGCGAAGAGGTCTGCATTTTGTCCGCCTCCGGCACGGCAGCAATGCTGAACCCTCGGTTCCTCCAGGATGGCACCATGGAAGTCTGTTTGGAACAAAGGTTGTCATGGCAGCCTGGCTACTTTTCCATAGGGTCAGAGAAGGGAGAGGTTGATTTTTTTCCTCAAAACCAGGATAGTTCTTCTCTATTAGGGTAGGTTACCAGCGTCACAGTACAGGAGATGCGGGGCCGACCACTGTTCTGCTTTTCCCCCCCACCCCCACCCCACCCCACTAACATCGACAGAAGTTGTGGAGCTTTGCACCAGCTTGCGAGTGTCTTACTGTTTTTAAAAAGTTTTTAACGGCCTGAACAAGGTAACCCGTTTGACTACTAACCACATGACTACAGCTCTCTGTCTCTCTCTTGTTTCCTCTTTGCCACTCTGCTGTATTTTACTCCCATAGCGCTCTTGACTAGAGATGCCCTTTCAATGGTCTCACTCGGGGCTTTTTTTGTAGCAGGAGCTCCTTTGCGTATTAGACCACACACCCTTGATGTAGCCAGTCCACTAAGACTTAAGAGCTTACAGTAGGCCCTGCCAGAAGAGCCCTGTCAGCTCGTGGAGGATTGGCTACATGAGGGAGGTGTGGCCTATTACGCAAAGGAATTCCTGCTACGAAAAAAAGGCCTGGTCTCGCTTAATGGTTGAAGTGCAGACTTGACGATCGACTGTAGCACGTGGCAACTGTTTTTAAACATATAGGTCGTTTTCGCACTCACCTTCCGCCGGCACGACCCCCCTCTTCACCGCGCAGGATCTGCGCGGATTTCGCACTAAACGCTGCGGAGCAGCCAGAAAAGCCGGAAGCTCCCGTCGCAAAAGCCGCGCAAACGCCAAACTGCTTTTTGGCGGTTTCAGTTTGAGCGGCTTTTGCGCCGGGAGCTTCCGGCTTTTCTGGCTGCTCCGCAGCGTTTAGTGCGAAATCCGCGCAGATCCTGCGCGGTGAAGAGGGGGGTCGCGCCGGCGGAAGGTGAGTGCGAAAACGACCATACATACCTTTTGAACGAAGAGAAGTGCGTCGAACGCTCTTGAACAGTGACAAAAAAGCAGCTGTGTGAAATCTTTCAAAGCGAATAAAGCTGTGCTCCGCTCATCAATGCCCTTGTTGGCTCGGGCCCCATACGATTCAAATCGTTCTGTGTATCCGACTCAGCCCTGACCCTGGAGAGCCCAGGCTAGCCCACCCTCATCAGATCTAGGAAGCGAAGCAGGGCTGGCTCCGGTTCGTATTTGAGTGGGAGTCCGCCAAGAGAATAGCAGGGTCCTGACTCAGAGGTGGGCAGTCTCAAACTATCTCTGAATGTCGCTTGCCTTGATAACCTCATGGCTTTACCCTGAGCCAACTGTGACTTGATGGGTGGGGAAAAGGAGATGCTTCTCACTGCGTCACTGTATTTCAGTACCTTTCCTGTGGGTTTGTTTTCCCCAATAGCAACTTTTAGTCTTAATTGACAAATGCCCATTGAGTCAACTTAGTTAACATGAAATGCACTGCGGCCCAGTCCATGGTTAAGAAATCAGTAGTGTTATGACTGTACCAGACCTCCTAATATTTTTTTTCTTAAGAAAAAAAGGTGCATACTGTTCAATTCTTCCTGCTGTTACAAATTCAGATATTGCTGCGATGTTATTTGTTTATATATGCTCAGGGTTTTGTTTTTTTTGTAGTAGGAACGCAGTTCCAGCTGGCTCGGTGTCAGGGGGTATGATCTAATATGCAAAACAAGGGTGACATCAGGGGGCGCGACCTAATATGCAAATGAGTTCCCGCTGGGCTTTTTCCACGCAAAAAAGCCCTGTATATGCTGTTCTTTTCGATGGGCCCTCCTTTGGAGTCCTTCCCCACAAGGGAGAACAGTTGTGTATTCAGTCTGTCTAATACAGTAGAGAAAATGAATCTAAAATTGAGGAGCGTTTTCTGTATGGACACTGTGCTGCATGGATTTGTTCAGAGAGCCGTGTGGCAAATGGCTTTTGATGACGAAATGTTGACGCCTGAATGTCGCCTCGGGCTTCCAAACATTTCAGATCTTTCGATCGGTGTGCTTGCTGGGTTTAACGAGGCTGGCACCAAAAGTGTGCTTTTAGGATGGGCTCGCCGACGAAAGGTTTCCTTTCCGATTAGGGCAAAACAAATGTACCGTGTGACAGTTGAAAAATGAAGGAGGCAGATAATATGTGAATTGTCCGGGTGGCAATATAATCTATTTTTGCCTTGTGGGGATTTTGAGATATTTAAGCAGTAGTCCTTTTGTGCTGGATGACACGCTGCAGATTGTATGCTGCTTCAGAAATGGTAGGGATTAGAAGAAGAAGACGACTGTAGATTTATACCCCGTCCTTCTCTCTGAATCAGAGACTCAGAGCGGCTTACAGTCTCCTATATCTGTTGTGGGGGAGGGAGATAAAGGAGATTGTGAGCCGCTCTGAGACTCTTGAGTGGAGGGTGGAATATAAATCCAATGTTGTCGTCGTCTTCTTCTCCCCCCACAACAGATACCCTGTGAGGTGGGTGGGACTGAGAGGGCTCTCACAGCAGCTGCCCTTTCAAGGACAACTCCTGTGGTAGACCCAAGGCCATTCCAGCAGCTGCAATACAAGAGTGGGGAATCAAACCTTAACCACTACACCAAACTGGCTCTCTTATTATGGTCGGATCCCACAGATATTTTTCCACTAGCAGTGATGCTTTCGTCCAGTGCAAGTTGTCTTGCCGTGACGCAACAGACAGGGCTGGCCCTAGACTGTCCAACACCCTAGGCAAGGATAACTTCCAGCACCCCCCCCCCCCCCGCACTGATAGCGTCACCGAGTCACACGGGGGGCACCCAGTCCGGTGCCCCAGAAGGCCCATGCTCTGGGCAACCGCCTAGTATGCCTAGCAGCAGGGCCAACCCTGGCAACGATGCCACCCCTACTAAAGCCGATCGGTGGGGTATAACCCTATAAACCGCAAGGTGCTCTTAAGTCTCTTGAAGGCCCGAATAGATGGATGATTGGAATTCAGCGTCCTGAGCTCTTAGCACTTTTGTTTTAAAACTCAATTTTCTGGTGCATGGACGGGTCGTAACCTGGCTCAGGACCCACAGTACAACCGGGCAGTACGCTGCACCCCTGTACTGTTCTCCTGACCTGGGGAGCCAGGATTTGGGGCCAGCCTCATTTATCCTATCAGTCAATTAAAGCAAATACAAAGCAGACTTCCATAGGCCAGGGCTGTGTTTTTTATATATGACCGCAGGATTTCTTCATGAAGCGATGGACGAATGGTAATATCAGATTTCTCACAATGTCTCGTTCAGGTTAGAGGAAACCTCCCCTCCAGGCTGTGGCTTTTGCCACATACCTTACGACGAGCTGAACATGCCGTTTCCTGCTCACCTCACGTACTGCTGTAGCTGCAGGAAACAAAAAGTCCCGGACGTTCTTTTCACGACGATAGATCTGCCCGCGGATGCACTGGTGGTCGGGAAGGGATGTCTCATTCAAGCCAGGTATAGCTTTCTGCCAAGTTCGCTTTGCCGTTTCGAATAGTTCTCCTGGATAAACAGGCCTCGCTGTTTAGTTCAGGGTTCATGAATGCGGCTTGATAGCGATATCTAACAGCGCCCTTTACCAGCAGCAGGAGGTCTTGGGAGTTTTAGCCCTCCTGTTCAGGCAGAGTGTTAAAGCTGCAGTACTGCAGTCCTAAGCTCTGCTCACAACCTGAGTTTGATGCCCGGCGGAAGCTGGGTTTTCAGGTAGCCGGCTCGAGGTTGACTCAGCCTTCCACCCTTGCGAGGTCGGTCAAATGAGTACCTAGCTTGCTGGCAGGAAAGTGTGGGTGACTGGGGAAGGCAGTGGCAAACCACCCCGTAAAAAGTCTGCCGTGAAAACGTTGTGAAAGCAACGTCACCCCAGAGTCGGGAACGACTGGTGCTTGCACAGGGGACCTTTCCTTTCCTTTTCCTCAGGCCAGCTGCTTCTGCTTTTGGACAAATTGTTGCCTATCCAAAGGTTAATGCGTATCTGGTAGGTTTTTAGTTCTCATTGAATTTAGAGGCAATGTTCCCTCTAAGCTGCAGAGTCTTGTGAACGTAAATTCTACTTTGTGAGCTAATGGCATTAAAGTTGTGAGCTGCTGCATAAATTATTGTGCTCTGGGGTCATCCTTCCCGAGCGAAGACAAAAATGAGTGTGGGCTGGAGGCTAAAAATCTGTGAGCTAGCTCACGCTAACTCGGCTTAGAGGGAACGCTGGAGCTAAGTAGCTTCGGCTGTACTTGGACATTATTCTCTAGAATCGAGTTGAAAGCTGTGCATCCATTAAAGAAAAAGGTATTCCCCTGTGCAAGCACCAGTCGTTTTTGACTCTGGGGTGACGTTGCTTTCACGTTTTCACGGCCGACTTTTTATGAGGTGGTTTGCCATTGCCTTCCCCAGTCATCTACACTTTCCCCCCAGCAAACTGGGGACTCATTTTACCGACCTCGGAAGGATGGAAGGCTGAGTCAACCTGGAGCCGGCTATCTGAATCAGTTTCTGCTGGGATCGAACTCAGGTCGTATTTTAAAATATCAAATAGGAAACACTGCAGGAAGTGAAAATATTGCTAATTAAGCATTTTCAGAGAAGTTTGGAGTGGGGAATCATTTGCCTCCTGAGTAAATCTGACTGATACGTCTTGTTGATTGTGGCTGTGTATCTTATAGGGAGCAGCTGCATGGTGAGGCTGTACTTTTTGTTGCTTAAAGCACACACAGCTTTATGAGCAGAAGTCTTTTGCTACAGCCAAACAATGTAATACAAGCAAGATGCCTGCAATTTCTTGTTATTGGGTTTTGTTTTTGAGACATCCGTTAAATTGGTGTGGGCCATTATTGTCTGATACCTTCAGCTTGATCCATCAGCAGCAAGAAAAAAACCCTGAAGAGCCCTTATGTCATTGTGGCATTCTGTGGGGAAGCTGTGGGCTTTTCCACACTCTCTTTCACATTGCTCTGTGTGTCTCTCTTGTTTCATATTTTCCTTTTCCACACATGTTTTACTCCCTCTAGTGGTCGTTTTGGTATTGCATCGCTGTATGCTGGTAATAAAGGTAAAGGTAGTCCCCTGTGCAAGCACCAGTCGTTTCCGACTCTGGGGTGATGTCCCATCACGATGTTTTCACAGCAGACTTCTTACTTTCCCCCAGCAAGCTGAGTACTCATTTTACCAACCTGGAAAGGATGGAACGCTGAGTCAACCTCGAGCCGGCTACCTGAACCCAGCTTCTGCTGGGATCGAACTCAGGTCATGAGCAGAGAGCTCGGACTGGAGTACTGTAATGTTACCACTCTGCGCCATGGGGCTCTTCTTGCTGGTAATACAGCTATGTAATGTTGAAGCGACCACTAGAGAGAGCAAAACATGTGCTGTGGGGGGGAAACCCTTGAATCAACAGAGGCACACAGAGCAACAAAAGTGAGAGTGTAGAAGAGTTCCATGGCCAAGGTGACAGTTATATGTGAAGTTTTTCTTGTCAGATTGTTTTAAGGCCAGCTTACCCCTCTTGCTCACCTCCAACAGGCTGTGCCGGTTGAAAAAGAAAGCCCAAGCGGAGGCAAACGCCACGGCCATCAGTAACCTGCTGCCCTTTATGGAATACGAAGTGCACACGCAGCTGATGAATAAGCTGAAGCTGAAGGGGATGAACGCCCTGTTTGGGCTCAGGATTCAGATCACGGTGGGAGAAACGATGCTGATGGGCATGGCAGTAAGTTGTTTGCACATTTGAAGATTCCGTAGCTTCTTGCTTCTCTGGTTTCCAGAACCCCTCGGGTTCGTTCTAGGCCACTGAACAGATGGATGAAAAAAGACAGGCCTCCTTGCTATGGTGCAGCATGGGGGTGGACCAGGGATAACCTAACTCGCTTAACCAAAGAGCCACATAGAATAATCGCCAGATATCTGAGAGTTGCAAGACATGAACATCAGATGTTTGAGAGCAGCAGGCAGGAAGGAAGGGAGAGAGAGAGAGTGTGAAAGAAAAGAGAGAGCAAGAAAATAGATGGGGAGAGAGGAGGGCGAGGTGGAAAGAAAATAACTTGAACTTTAAATACATTCCCCAAGTCACCAGCTGACTTGGCTTGGAGAAGTGATTTGAAGAGACAAATGCTTTCTCCAAGCCTGCCAACAAGTTGGTGGGGGCTTCGAGAGCCACACAATGTGTGTGACGAACCACAGTTTGGCCACCCATGGGGTGGACTCTGAATCCAGATAAAGATTCTTGTGCCTCAAATAGCTGTGTAGAGGGTGGAACGTTGGCACTACTCTGGAGGAGCCAACAGAAATGATCTCAGTACATATCCTCGCTTGTTATATAAGATGGTACAGTCAGCAAAGCATTCTTGGCAGATCTTGATGACTGTGACTAGAAGTGTAAAATTTCCGGGAATTTTGAATACGGGGGGGGGGGGGGCACTTTTCCATTTTTTTCTGGAAAAAAAACCCCAGAAATTTTTGGAAGAAATGAAATATATGCAATATTTACTGTCCTATCAAACATAAACTAATTTAACTGCCTTAACATAAAATGCACCATTTATCACTAACAGCATACAAAAGTGGAATATTTGACATTTTTTGAAATTTAAAAGTTATATGTACCTTAGTTTTGTACAAGTAACATTACAAATATACCTAATACTCGAGAGAAATCTGTAAGCGGGCTTCCCTCATGAAGGTTAGGTATCCTTCTAGTTCCAGAAATACACCTTGGATTTAAGAGCTGTTTATGTCTGCAACATATCCACCTTGTCTTTAAAATTCATTCAAAAATAGATATTTCATAGCTTTTTCCAGTGTTCCCCCAAATTTCCATTCCACCCCCCCACCCCGCCCAATATCTCTAGTTCATTTCTTGCATTTCCCACATTTCCAGTCCATATATTTTAGCCTCCTGTGCAGAAATCTAGTTTTCTCTGCTCTTTCTTTCTTTTGCCCTGTGACTAATTCGACACTCTCCAAGACTCAAAGCCAATGATTAGGCAGTCTAGATCTAGATTGCTAGATCGGTAATTTGCTGATGAAAATAAAGATTTAGGAGGTTTTTTTTAAAGCTGCTGTTTCTACAGCTAAATAGCAGCGTATCAGAGTTAAAGAGTTATGGTTGTATTGTTCAAGTTTAAATAATGTAACACATCAGCAGCGTTGAGTGACATTTTCATCTCGCAGTATCAGTTAAATTCAATCATGTCCATTCAAGAACATATTTTGTATTTCCATTTCTTACTGGCTTATTTTTTTATAGTCTGCCACAGGTGTTTATCTGGCTGCTCTTCCAACCCCTGGTGGAATTCAAATTGCTGGAAAGACCCCAAATGATTCCTCTTATGAACAACATATATCTCACATGCAGAAGAAAATCAATGACACAATAGCCAAAAATAAGGAGCTCTATGAAGTCAATCCCCCTGTAAGTGAAGTTATGTACTTGATGAATAGTTTTGAATCCCCTGAAGCCCAGGTCTGTGGGGTGTGAACCGGTAGGGAGTGAACCACAAAAATGGGCAGACAGGAAAATTGGAAGGAAGGTATGCGAATGAATCTGTTTTAAAGTTGGCAACAGACTTCAGGCAAACCAGCAGGCCTCAGATTCAGCGGGAGCTCACAGGAGCACAGCTCCTGAATCTTTCTGATGGCCTCCCTCCTCCTCCCCACCTATCTTGTCCATTGAATAGTAGGTGCATCTGCATAACAATCCCTGGATTAGGAAAGCAGGCAGCCAGCCAGCCACCAGGAGCTTTGCCACACCGCCAGCAGCCTTCATTAACCCCTGGAAAAGCCCACGCCACCTTTTCTCTACTTCTAATTTGATTTTGGGCGATGGGTGGCTTGCTGGCCTTTTCACTAGGGGTGGGGGGTGACCCAGGAGAGCGAGGCCTGCATGAGTTGACTGGATCTCCAGCCCAAGAAGGCCTCGCTTGCCCGGGGCTCTCCTTTCTTGCGTCGGGTTGCTTTTGGCTGGTGATGGGGCCGGCATATGCTAATGAGTTATGCCAGTGAGCTCCACCACCTATTTTTCTACAAAATGACCCCTGCAAACCAGTATGTATTAAGAGTAATTCTGGGCTTCTCTGTCTATCATGCCTCCCTCTGTCCCACTCCCTGCCGCATCCCAAGCTTGGATTTGTTCCTTCTATAGAGAGGTGCACCTAAAGAACCTGTCCACTCTGCCCGGGACTCATGCTGGATGTGCTAGCAGGTAGAGGAGACTGTGAAGAACAGACAAGACATGTGCTGAAGCAAAGAGAGGCTGGATTTCCCTTTGGCTTTCTTGGGGGGAATTGCCTTCTCTTATGACTTGAGTAGAGACAGGCAATGGCAAATCCTGTGACCGTCTCTTGCCTTGAAAACCCCAATTTGGGGGTCGCCGTAAATCCGATGTGACTTGACCAGCATTTTTATTTATTATTTATTTACTTACTTTAGATTTATATGCCACCCACTCCATGAGCGGGCTCTGGGCAGCTAACATTCGTAGTAAAACAATGTAAATACGATTATAAAAAATAAAACACATATAAACAATTTAAAACTACATTATTAGGTGCTTTGCGCTCCCACTGGGACTTGGCTGTCTTAGAGTGACCATGTTTTTTCTTTTTGAGTTTGTGCTTCCAATGGAAGTGATTTTTTAGAACGAGTGATTTTTAGAGAGTGATTTTTAAATGTATAAAATTAAAGTCATCATTTTTAAAGGTGAATTTTCATGTTTCCATGTGTGGGATTATTACTGGGCCACAGAAGAGTTTGCCGTTCAGTCAAAAGGGTGGTACCTCTTAAAGCATTCATGTGAAAATTACAGAACATGAGATGCATGCATGATTTTGTGCTATTATTCTGTTTAGGAGGTGTCAGAAGAAATTATAGGTTCTCCTATTCCTGAGCCCAGGCAACGTACCAGGCTGCTAAGATCTCAGTCTGAAAGTTCCGATGAAATTACAGAACTGGACCTCTCCCACGGAAAGAAAGATGCTTTTGTCTTGGAGGTGTGTTTTCCTTCTTAAAGCTCACACTAATAAAATATGCGTTCATGTATTAAATGTAGATTGCCTTCTCTCTCAATCCTGGCTTTCTGTAAGCTGGAAGAATTCCTGAATGTTCATGATATTTAATATATCAAACTCTGAAGCATCCTAGGGCTGTTAGTCACACAACCTTTATTGGCATAACAGCTCGAATCCAGATGGATTGCAGTAGAATCTACGGACAAAAAGAACATCTCCTTGAAGCATAGTAAAGGAATTTTGATACATTGATTTCGCACTTATTTGAGGCTAAAAGTAAGAAGGTTTTATAATCTTCAGATGGGCCCTCTAAAGATTGCAGAAAATGCTATTATTATTATTATTATTATTATTGAATCACTTCATCCCGGCCAATGCCAGGCTCTAGGCAGTGTACAACAAAAAATACACATATATTCAATAAAACCAGTAATTTAAAACAGTTGCAGCCCAATGAACGTACTTTATAGTGTGTTGTAAAAAACACAAATATCATCATAAATGTACAGTGCAAGAGAACATGATCATTATCTTCAATCTCCCTCATCACACATGGACACAACCTGGGTTATTAGTCTGTAATGGCATGCTGCACCAATCAAACCAAATCTCTAAAACTCACCATCAGCCAAAATAAGTGCTAGGTTTTTTCATGTCCGTATTGGGATTTTGTATTGAGGTTTTGCATTACTGATCTTGATATTTGGAGTTTCTAAGAGAAATGTTTTGTTTATCTCCCCCACCCCGCCCAGATTGATGATACAGATGCAATGGAAGATGTTCATTCTTTATTGACGGATGTCCCTCCACCTTCAGGTATAGTTGAAAGCTTGTTTTTAGTTCTGTTGTCTTCATAAAGTGCTCCCTGGAATTCTGGAAATGCTGTGTAATAATTTGCTTCCTGGTATGAAAAATGGGCACATACATATTTTCTCTTCCTTGAAGTCATAATAGCAGAAATATGGAATGTTAGTGTGGATTAGGCAGTTATTTTCAGCAGCGGAAGAGTTTTTATATTCTGCTTTTTTCTATTTAAAGGACTCTCAAAGCGGCTTACAATCCCCTTCCCTCTCCTAGAGCGTCTGGGAAAAGCCAGTTTGGTGTAGTGGTTAAATGTGTGGACTCTTTATCTGGGAGAACTGGGTTTGATTCTCCACTCCTCCCCTTGCAGCTGTTGGGATGGCCTTGGGTCAGCCATAGCTCTGGCAGAGGTTGTCCTTGAAAGGGCAGCTGCTGTGAGAGTCCTCTCAGCCCCACCTACCTCACAGGGTGTCTGTTGTGGGGGAGGAAGATAAAGGAGATTGTGAGCCGCTCTGAGATTCGGAGTGGAGGGCAGGATATAAATCCAATGTCTGCTTCCTCACAACAGGCACCTTGTGAAGTAGGTGGGACTTAGTGGCCCAGGATCACCCAACAGGCTTCATGGGAGTAATGGGAAGTCAAACCCAGTTCTCCAAGTTAGGGTTTGCCACTCCTAACCTCTACACTAAGATGGCTCTCACAAATTGTTTAGTGTGATTTCTATACTGTCAAACTTTCCTAGACGTGGAACACTCTCACATTTAGTGATAGCGGTAATTATCATTTGTATTGTGACTTCGGGAACGCATTGTTTTACATACTTTAGCTCAGGAATATTTACAACAGCCCTAGAATGATAGCCAGTTTGGTGTTGTGGTGAAGTGTGCAGACTCTAATCTGGAAGAACTGCGTTTGATTCCCCACTCCTCGACCTGCACATGCTGGGTCAGTCATAACTCTCTCAGGGCTGTTCTGTTCAAGTACAATTCTTGAAAGAGCTCTCTCAGCCCCACCCATCTTATAGGGTGTCTGTTGTGGGGAGAGGAAGCGAAGGAGATTATAAACTGCTCTTGGACGCCAAGTGAAGGGCGGGGTATAAATCCAATTTCTTCTTCTTCTAATGTAGGACACAGTCATCCCAACAGTATTTCTGGTAACGTGCTCAGGGTGAGGGATAATGGCTGACCCAAGAGCTATGGCTGACCCAAGGCCATTCCAACAGCTGTAAGTGGAGCAGTTGGGAATCAAACCCGGTTCTCCCAGATTAGAGTCCGTACACTTAACCACTACACCAAACTGGCTCAGTGGTACTATCCTGGTGACAAAATTAAGGTGGGGTACAAGTGAGTGTGCATGTGTGTATATGGAAGCGGTGCCTAACTTTCTGGCGTGAGATAAGTTGAAAACAGTACGTTGTTACAAAGCAGACATTCTCACACTATGAAATTCATTAGCAAAACACTCTTAACGGATAGTCATGACCTTGGGAGGCAGACGCTGCCAGAGGGCCTAAATGCTTTCGTTTTCCAGCAGCATAGCAGGTGTTTCAGAAAATGGCAGCGATAGAATAAAGCATCAACATGGCAAGGGAACTTGACACCTTGGGTGTTCTTTTGCTCTTCCCCTGTATTCTGAACCACCATCCCTGCCGCCTGCTTAAAGTGTATGGTGAACACCATAGACACCATCTAGTGTTATAGAAAGTTAATTGCAGTAAACACAGTTGTGCAGAAATCCATGTTTATGGAGAGAGAGATTGATTTAGATACCTAAGTATGCTTATAGATAGATATAAACTTTGCAGCCCGTTCAAAGGAAATTTATTATTTGTTACCTAATGGGCATTTTCTATGTACATACAAAATAATGCAAAACCAAAAGTTTTTGTGCAACATAATAATAATAATAATTTGGATTTATATCCCACCCTTTGCTAGCCAGAGGAGTCTCAGAGCAGCTTACAATTCGCCTTTCCCTTCCTCCCCCCCCCCCCCCCGCAGACACCCTGTGAGCAATGTTCCCTCTAAGCTGCAGAGTCTTGTGAGCAAAAATTCTACTTTGTGAGCTACTGGCATTAAAGTTGTGAGCTATTGGCATTAAAGTTGTGAGCTGCTGCATAAATTACTGTGCTCTGGGGTCATCCTTTCTGAGCTGTGAGCTGGAGGCTAAAAATTAGTGAGCTAGCTCACACTAACTCAGCTTAGAGGGAACAATGCCTGCGAGGTAGGTGTGGCTGAGAGAGCTCTCCCAGGACTGCTCTTGAGCAAAACAGCCTTTAGAGAACTTGTGGCTGACCCAAGGTCACATCAGCAGGTATATGTGGAAGAATGGGGAATCAAACCATGTTCTCCCAGATAAGAGTCCGTGCACTTAACCACTACACCAAACTGGCTCTCAAATAAGCATTTGTTCTTGCAATATGTGTAAACTTTAAACAATTAAGAACATGCTACAGACTTTCTACGTAACATACCTAAGAACATTATCTGAAGTACATAAAAAAAGCAACAATCAGGTCGCAGCACCCCATGTCCATTATGAGCTGCTTCGTGTGCATTTTTCAACTTGTGTTAAATTTCTTTTAAATGCTGTTTTGGAAATACAGATTTACTTCTTCTAGGGGGGGTGACAGATGGTTGTCTGTCGTGTCATTCTGTATCCACCCTGATGCAAGTCAGACAAAAGGGTTAGTCTTATTGTGGCAATTAGCGTTTGCTCGAATTGAAGCTTGTGTGTGTATTATGCGAGCTGCTTATTTTTCGGATTATCAAATTTCTCACTGCATAGCAATTTTGAATTGGATGGCAGCAATTATATTGGTTTGGCTTTTAGTGAAAAGTATTCCCATTCTCAGCAAGAAAAGTATGTGGCTAGCAGAGTCTTGGTCAGATTTCCCATTCTGCTGCAGAACGGTCATTTGCAGAGTTCTGGGAAACCTCATCTGAAGATGCAGTTAAGTTTTGAGTCTGTGCGTCTGCCAGTCTTACCATTACCAGCACGTATGCAGCATTCATTCACCTAAGGTCCCTCCCTCTACCTGATATAGGAGATGGAATAGTCACCCATTCCTAGTTGACGTGGGATCAGGCCATAGGATTTATCACACATTTGTGTGTGTGCGCGCGCGCACTGCTACAGAACTATCAGTTAGGTGGCATGACTCATTCTGTAAATATTTTTATGTGCACATAGCATGGGAATTGATGCAAGAACCAGCTGGTGGACTCAAAATTATCTCTTTGCTTCTCTGTTTACCTTCCACCTGTACCTCCCTTTGCCTTTCTTTGAAACCTTGGCTCTACCCCTGTGGTTTTCTGGCCTAGCTTGATTTGTTTGTTCTCCTCAGGGGTAGTTGATTCCAGTTTTGATTTACTCTTTGGTGTGAACAGAACCTTCTTTTAGACTCTCACGATATGCAGCCTTGTTAAATGTATTCCTTATCTTAGGCTTGGTTGCTGTTGCCCTAACCCCAAATTGCAATGAGTTAGAGATCTGATTCATTGGTCACATCTCTCCACGTGAGAGCTTCCTACCCCACCAGCCCTGACCTGTGTTCTGAGACAAAACCTGAAAGTCTGACTTGTACAACCCTAGAAGTACTTGTTTGACTTGTGTTTGCCTCTGTCCATATTACTTAGAGATGAAAGGCACTCCCTCAGGGGACTCTGTACTTCTCAACAAGAGTTAAGAACATAAGAGAAGCCATGTTGGATCAGGCCAATGGCCCATCCAGTCCAACACTGTGTCACATAGTGACCAAAAAAATCCAAGTGCCATCAGGAGGTCCAATAGTGGGGCTAGAAGCCCTCTCACTGTGCCCCCCCAAGTACCAAAAATACAGAGCATTGCTGCCCCAGACAGAGAGTTCCAACAATATGATGTGGCTAATAGCCACTGATGGACCTCTGCTCCATATGCTTATCCAGTCCTCTCTTGAAGCTATCTATACTTGTAGCCTCCACCACCTCCTGTGGCAGTGAATTCCACGTGTTAATCACCCTTTGGGTGAAGAAGTACTTCTTTTTATCAGTTCTAACCCGACTGCTCAGCAATTTCATTGAATGTCTATGAGTTCTTGTATTGTGAGAAAGGGAGAAAAGTACTGCTTTCTCTACCTTTTCTATCGCATGCATAATTTCGTAAACCTCTATCCTGTCACCCCACAGTCGACGTTTCTGCAAGCTAAAGAGCCCCAAGCATTTTAACCTTTCTTCATAGGGAAAGTGCTCCAACCCTTAATCATTCTAGTTGCCCTTTTCTGCATGTGTTAGAGATGAGTTAGAGATCTGAGGTGCAGTGACCAGAATTGTACACAGTACTCCAAATGAGGCCGCACCATCGATTTATACAGGGGCATTATGATACTGGCTGATTTGTTTTCAATTCCCTTCCTAATAATTCCCAGCATGGCATTTGCCTTTTTTATTGCAAACGCACACTGTCTTGACATTTTCAATGAGTTATCTACCATGACCCCCTCTTGGTCAGTCTCTGCCAGTTCACACCCCATCAACTTGTACTTATAGCTAGGATTTTTGACCCCAATGTGCATTACTTTGCACTTGGCCGCATTGAACTTCATCTGCCACGTTGACGCCCTCTCACCCAGCCTCGACAGATCCTTTGGAGTGCCTCACAATCCTCTCTGGTTCTTACCACCCTGAACCAATTTAGTGTCATCCACAAACTTAGCCACTTCACTGCTTGTCTGGGTGTGTGTTGCCATATTGCTTGGTTGCTCACAAGGGTGCATGTCTCCTTCACATGCACACAGAGATCAGGGTTGGCTCTTGTCTGATATCATTGGCAGTCTTATCTTCAAAATCCTGTACATACTATTAATGGGGCCAGTCTTCTCAGTGCAGGACTCTGTGATTGATGCCTGGATCAAGCTCCCCCTACTATTTATAACTTTCTGTGACTTAGGAAATAAAAGCAAGAGATAAGCCTCTTTTTATGCCCGCTCTAGACATTAGAAACTGCTCAGTTTGTTGAGGATTAGTGCCCCAGTTCTGCGTACAATGTACCGAAACCGCACCCAGCTTTCATAAAGTACATAATTTTGTTTGTTTGTCTTCAACTGATATTTATAAAGGCGCTATTGCTCACATTGCTCATCAGGGAGTTGAACATTTGGTGGGCAGACCCCTTGTGATTTGGTGGGTAATCCCCTTGTGATTTCCCTTCTGCAAAAAAACAAGCCCTCCTTTATTGTCATCCAGGAGAGTACAGTATTTTTTGCACCATAAGACTCACTTTCCCCCCCCCCCCAAAAAAAAAGTGGAGGGAAAAGTGTGTGCGTCTTAAGGAGCGAATACTGCAAAAAATTCACACAAACGCCTCTAAATTCACACAAACAGCTCTAAAAACTAGGTGCGTCTTATGGAGCGAAAAATACGTACATGAGAACCATTCACAAAACTGGATCTATATCTAGAGTTTTAGGTTTTTCAATCTTGTTGGCACTAGGGGACTGAACTGGAGTCTGAAGTACATCAGCAATCTGTATATCTTATAGCAGGGGTGTCAAACATGCAGCCTGGGGGCTGAATCAGGCCCCCAGAGAGCTCCTATCAGGCCAAGCAACTAACTGTCATCTGCTTCCTTCTCCTTCTCTCTTGCTTCCTTCTCCATCACAGCTTGCTTTGCCAGGCTTGCTGAGGCTTCTCTCTTGGGAAGGAAGGGGCGGGGAGGGAGATCTTACTTTGCCAGGCTCTCTCAATTGCACAGCAGAGCTACTAAGCTAAGCCTCTCTTCCTTCTATTGATTGAGGCTCCTCCCCCTCCTGGTCCCCTGGGGAAGGAAGGAAAGCTTTCCTTGGATTGCACAGGAGAGATACAAAGAAAGCACCTTTAAGACCAATGAGTAGTAATGTTTAAAGTATGTTTTATTTTAAGCTTTTTAAAAATCTTTACGTTTGTGTCTTTTATAAAGTTTACATCTGTGCTACCTGACGTTGCATTTTATGACACACATAGCCCGGCCCAACAAAGTCTCATTTATGTCAGCTCCGGCCCTCATAGCAAATGAATTTGACACCCCTGTCTTATATAGACGTGCAGTACAAATAAATGTATAGATACACAGTACAGATATACAGTAATCTGTATATCGAATATTTTATTTATTTATTTATTGCGGATTTCTAGTCTGCCCTTTCCCAAGTCGAGCTCAGGGTGGATTACAACATAATAAGACAATTAAATCACAAAATAAAACAGTTAAAATTAAACAGTTAAAACCACTAACATGAAATAAAATAAGGCAGCGTCAGTGATACGGACATCATCCACAAATTAAAACACAGGATGCAGTCAGTGCAGGGAGGCCGATTAGATGGTGTGAGGACGCCCGCCTGCCTCAGCCAGAAGCCTGGCGGAACAGCTCCGTTTTACAGGCCCTCCGGAATGGCATGGGCCCCACGTCTCTGCGGATACCGAAATATGTGGATCAAGGCCACACCGACACTAAACAGATTTTTCTGTAAACTTGGGGGCTCTCCAGGTTAAAACACATCCAAACTTTAATACTTCACCAGATTGCAAGGAATTTAACAGAACAGAACAAAAAAATAAAGAGGATTTTAAATTTTTTTTCCTATCAAGTCAGAGTTGACTTCTGGCACCCCGAAGGGGGTTTCAAGGCAAGAAATGAATGGAAGCGGTTTGCCTTTTGCTTCCTCTGTACAGCGACCTTGGACTTCCTTGCGGGTTTTTCTTCCAAATGCTGACGTTTGAGTCCAGTGGCACCTTTCCAGTCAACCAGGGTAAATGAGTGACTAGGTTTGTAGATCTGTCTTCCAAGAATTCGGTGATCCCAGGACTGATGCGACATGTCATATTTTTACTATGTTCAAATAATATGCTTTCTTTTCTTTTTAACTTGTAATGTGTTCTTTGGCAGGCTTTTATAGCTGCAACACAGAAATCATGCCTGGTATAAATAACTGGACTTCTGATATACAGGTAAAAGTAGCTTCAATATGTACAAGTAGCCTTTTCCTAAATTAAAGAATGTAGACCAGCTTCTCTTTTATTGCATCCAGAAATGGCCTGGGACCTGCCTACCTGAAGGACCGTCTCTCCCCACATGTTCCCCAGAGAGTACTGAGGTCGGGAACCCAAAACCTTCTCGCTATCCCTGGGCCAAAAGAAGCCCGCCTTAAATCGACTAGAGACAGGGCCTTCTCTGTTATGGCCCCTACATGGTGGAACCAGCTACTGGAGGAGGTGAGGGCCCTGCGGGACCTTATTCAGTTCCTCAGGGCCTGTAAGACAACCCTCTTCCGGATAGCTTACACCTAACTGATATGGGAAACTAATGTAGCTTACCAGATTCTTGCTATTTATACTGTTATAAGGTTTGATGTTTTAAGGTTTTAAACGTTTTGACTGTTTTAACTGCTTATATATTTAAATGTTAATTTGATTTTTGTTCTATTATCTGTTGTGAGCCGCCCTGAGCCATCTTTGTGGGAAGGGCGGGATATAAATCATAAAAAATAAAATAAAAAAATAAAAATAAATGTATTTTATGCCCCCTCGAATGAGAATTGTGGTCCTCGCCAAAGTGGTCGTCCACATAATTTTTGCAGAAGAGAGATTTCCCCTCAATTCCCACCACGTCTATGCCAAACAATATGGCTGGATGCAGACAGGACATTTCTCCATTGCCGACCCCTCCTGTTAATCTCTCGCTTGAGTCCCCTCACGACCCTTCCAGAGTTAACCATGGCTCAGCAATGTCTGCACATTGCTAATGTAAGCCTCAAAACAAAGCTTGTGGCCAAGGGTTGGAGGTGAATGTCCAGGTGTAGTTTGATGTTTGCCGTGGTTAGCATCAGCCTTGGCCAGACATAATATTTACTGTGGCTACCTCTGAAAAGGTAAGTCGGGAAATTCACACACAAAAGGGAGGAGAAAATGGGATACATAAGCCCATTGCATGCACACTATTAAGGGGTGTTGCAGCTGCTCCAGGTCTGTTGAGGATGGGCCTTTACAAATATTTGCATTGCCGGGACAGCATCCCTGAACACCTGTATTGGTTGGCATTGATGAGGCATTGCATTAAAAAGGTAAAGGTAGTCCCCTGTGCAAGCACCAGTCGTTTCCAACTCTGGGGTGACGTTGCTTTCACAACATTTTCACGGCAGACTTTTTATGGGGTGGTTTGCCCTTGCCTTCCCCAGTCATCTACACTTTCCCCCCAGCAAGCTGGGGACTCATTTTACCCACCTCAGAAGGATGGAAGGCTGAGTCAACCCCAAGCCGGCTACCTGAAAACCCAGCTTCCACCAGGATTGAACTCAAGTCATGAGCAGAGCTTAGGACTGCAGGACTGCAGCTTTACCACTCTGCGTCTCGGGGCTCTTATCATTGCATTAGGTATGCCTATTTTAAGGCATAATTGATGAACGTTGCACATCAAGATGAAGCTTTCAGCTACATCAGAACAGCTTACTTTTTTAAAAAAAAATTCCTTTAACACATTCTAGTTAACTAAAATATATTCACAGGAACATGGTTTTAATTTTTGGTGCAAGATAGCATAAGCTAAAGATTCTGCAAGTTTTAACAGACTTCATTCTTATACCATGATAGTTCTGTTTTTAAAAGTAAGAGGATTGTTGGCTAGAACTAAGTGGGTTTTTTGTTTTTTTGTTTTTTTAGTTTTACTGTTGTTATTCTTTTCTGATTATGGCTAATGCTTTCAAAACTGAACTGGCTCCCAGAGCGGAGTAAACAGAGCGTCAAGAGGAGTCATCTCTTGGTCCAGAGGGAAATGCAATAACCGCTCAAGCGTACAGGCCATTTCACACACTACGACAAACCCAAGTTTGTTGCCACTTGGGACTCAGAAGGAGCCGCAGCCCATCGCTTTCGCCTTCTGAGTCTGCTTCTACAATAAATGAGTTGAAAAACATAAGTGCTTATTGCATCCACATAGGTAAAAACATGATGTATGGAACAGGATGACATTTGAGTCCAGTGGCGCTTTTAAGACCAGCAGAGTTTAATTCTTAGCATAAGCTTTTTCCCGAGCATAAGCACATGCCTCCAGATACATTGAAACATGAAACATGAATTAAACTTTGCTGATCTTAAAGGTACCACTGGACTCAAACTTTGTCCTGTTGCTTCAGATCAGGGGTGGCCAAACTTGCTTAATGTAAGAGCCACGTAGAATAAATGCCAGATGTCTGAGAGCCACAATAGGATGTCTGAGAGCCGCAAGACATGAATTCACAGGAACATGGTTTTAATTGTTGGTGCAAGATAGCATTCTGCAAGTTTTAACAGACTTCATTCTTATACCATGATAGTCTGAGAGCTGCAAGACAGGAAGGGAGGGAGGAAAGCAAATAGATGGAGGAGAGAGAGGTAGAAAGAAAGCAACTTTAACTTCATATGCATTTTCCAAGCTGCCACCTGGCTTGGCTTGGACAAGTGATTTAAAGAGACAAATGCCTTCTCCATGCTGGCTGACGGGGCAGACCCTGCTTCAGACCAACGCATCTAGCCACCTGAATCTGTCTTTGTGGTGTGAACTAATCTATGATAATACATACACCATTTAGATTTGAGTCCAGTAGCAGCTTCGAGACCCAACAGGTTTCATAGTATGTAAGCCAGGGGTGGCCAAACTGCAGCTGGGGAACCACATGTGGCTCTTTCACACATATTGTGTGGCTCTCAAAGCCCGCACCACTCTTGGTGAAGGCGTTTGTCTCTTTAAATCACTTCGCTAAGCCAAGCCAAAGAATGCATTTAAAGTTAATGTTGCTTTCTCGCCTCCTCCTATTTGCCTCCCAGCCTCCTAGCTCTCAAACATCTGACGTTCATGTCCTGGGGCTCTCAAACATCTAATGTTTATTCTATGTGGCTCTTACATTAAGCAAGTTTGGCCACTGCTGGTATAAGCTTTTGGTAGTCAAAGTTCCTCTGTGTGTGTTGAAGGGAGATTTGATTCTCAGAAGCCTATATCCTAAAACTCCTGTTGGTCTCTAAGTTACTACTGGACTCGGATCTTAACTGTGACTGCAGACTGACGCCACTACCCTCTGAAGCGGTATGCACCATTATCTCTGTGTTACGATGTTGGTGATGAACGGGCAGGATTGCACTGTACTATTTCGGTGCAGTGCCTTCCCCTTTCCATCACTGTGTCTGTGTTGAAGTAAAAATGCACGACCGGTCTCTCAAAGCTCTTGTTTTTGCTTCAGATGTTCACGTCGGTCAGAGTCTCCAGACTCAGCAACGTCACTCTTACGAACCAAACGCTCAACAAGACCTTTAACGACCTCTGCGAGAACCTGCTGAAGGTGAGAGGGCAGCTGCCGGCCCTGGCTTTTCGTTGGGACTGCTTAGTCCAGCTTGCCCACTTTGAGGTATCTCGAGCTGTTTCTCCTCTCCAGCCTTTCTGCAGCATGCTGGCTTGTGGCAGAGCTGTGGCCTGGATTGGGTGAGCTGATCTTGGGGAGGGCTGGGGCTGGGGCTGCCGAGTGGATGCAGACAGAGCAGGAAGTTAAATAACAACTTGCAAGAACTTCCTGACTGTTGGAGCGGTTCCTCATTGGAACAGGAAGTGGTGGGCTCTCCTTTCTTGGAAGTTTTTCAACAGAGGCTAGATGGGCATCTGACAGCAATGAGGATCCTGTGAATTTAGGGGGGGGGTGTTTGTGAGTTCCCTGCATTGTGCAGGGGGTTAGACTAGATGACCCTGGAGGTCCCTTCCAACTCTATGATTCTAAGGTTCCACCAAGAAACATGTGGACTGTGCCTTCCCTAGGTTTAACATTCAGAAATTGTTGGGCAGTTACACTTGCAGCCTGCAAATCATATTCTTTTTCGGAGGCTGGAGTGTATATCGGTGTATGTTACCTGCGGTAGCTTCAAATCTAGCGAAGGGTGCTGTGTCTTAGCTCCTCGTTGTGTCTAGAAAGATGTAGACTGTGTCTCCAAAATTAAATGCCTCCAAAGGAGCTGACAACATGCAGATTAAAAAGTTGCCTGTGTGGCTCAAGCAGGTGTGTCATTCAGGATAATATGGACTTCAGTTGAAGTCTGTTACCTAGTAAGCCGGGCCATGATACCTGGCAGCCTTATGTTCATGACCTCATTGGGTTGTTGTTATTGTTGTTGTCATCATCATCGTGTGGCATTGTGTGTAGTATAGCCCCTAGAGCCTAAGATTGTCTGGCAGCCAGAAGTTCTAGCATTTTTAGCATTGTGCACCACTAGGCGGCGAGCTAGACTTGTTTTTAAAGCGAGAGAAGTTTCAGAGGTGGCTTGCCATTGCCTGCCTCTGCATCACACCCCTAGTGTTCCCTTGGAGGTCACGCTTCCAAATGCTAGCCAAGGCCGACCCTGCTTAGCTTACGAGATCTGACGAGATCAGGCTAGCCTGAGCTATCCAGCGCAGGGCACTTTATTGGGTAGAATTGCCTTTTGAAAGAAGTCTTACTGCCTCCAGTTTGGTGTAGTGGTTAAGTGTGCGGACTCTTATCTGGGAGAACCGGGTTTGATTCCCCACTCCTCCACTTGCACCTGCTGGAATGGCCTTGGGTCAGCCATCGCTCTCGTAGGAGTTGTCCTTGAAAGGGCAGCTACTGTGAGAGCCCTCTCAGCCCCACCCACCTCACAGGATGTCTGTTGTGGGGGGAGAAGATATAGGAGATTGTAAGCTGCTCTGAGTCTCTGATTCAGAGAGAAGGGCGGGGTATAAATCTGCAGTTGTCTTCTTCTTCTCCTTTAAGGGGGATTACAGTTTTCCTGTCTCAACTAGATATTTATGCCATTGATCTTTCCGACAGACCTTTATAAGCTGTGAACTATAAGCTGTCCGAGTTCCATGTGGCTGCACAGACCTCTCTAAGTATCATAGGGATGTCACAGACCGAAAATGACCAATACAGCTTTGATGCACGTTGCCAGGCTTTGCTTGCACTGAAGAAGGGGAATAGGATTGGGCAGTAAACAAATGAAATCCAGACCCCTCCCACTTTTATTAGGCAGATAAAACTCATGTAAAATGATGTCTTGTGTCCCACAGAGTCTGTATTTTAAACTTCGGTCTATGATTCCTTGCTGCCTGTGCCATGTGAATTTTACAGTCGCTCTGCCAGAGGATGAATTAATACAGGTAACCTGGTTTGTTTGTCTCTTGGGGTTCGGTAATTCTTCACAACATCCTTTGCTTTCACCAGGCTTTTTGAAAGGTAGCTTCCAGAACAATATGGGTCAGGGGTCCCCAACGTGGTGCCCTGGTGCCCGCCGACACCTTTCTTGGTGTCTGCCAAGTGTTTTTGAAAGTGGGCGGGGCCATGTGGAGCTTTGGTTTCTGATTGGCCACTGAAGATTTGATTGATTGTGCAGATTTTTTTTAAAAAAATTCTTTGGCAGCAGCTGCCACCACAGCACAAAGGTCTTTACTGTGTCACTGAGGGTAAGCTGCAACAGGTGGGGTTTTTTTGTGTGTGGCTGACTCGGCCTCTCACAGTAGCCATTTTACGGCAGTCATTTTGTAGATGTGCCCGCCATGCTGTGTCAGAATTCCAAAGACTCAAAAAGGGTGGGGATGCCTGATCTAGGTTAATAGTTTTGATGATGATATGTGATGTTGTCCCACTTAGAGAGCCAGTTTGGTGAAGTGGTTAAGTGTGCGGACTCTTATCTGGGAGAACCGGGTTTGATTCCCCCCTCCTCCACGTGCACCTGCTGGAATGGCCTTGGGTCAGCCATAGCTCTGGCGGAGGTTATCCTTGAAAGGGCAGCTGCTGGGAGAGCCCTCTCAGCCCCACCCACCTCACAGGGTGTCTGTTGTGGGGGAGGAGGATAAAGGAGATTGTGAGCTGCTCTGAGATTCGGAGTGGAGGGCGGGATATAAATCCAATTTCTTCTTCTTCGTAGCCTTTTCAATGCAAAATCAAGACCACTGGCTGCTTCTACACATACACTTTACTCAGTGTTCGCTTCTTTATCGTGGCACTGTTTTCCAGAGGGTCCACATGACGCCCTTTTTTTGTACAGCTACATCTGTCCTGTATATTGGAATGTGAGTCCCGCATTCGAATATATAGGACAGATGGACTCCCTTTCTAGCCGTATCTGAAGAAGTGAGCAGAGGCCCATGAAGGTCATCCTCTGCCACAAATTTTGTTAGTCTTTAAGGCGCTGCTGGACTGTTGCTCTTTTCTCCTGCTGTGTATTCCATGAATGCATGATGGGAAGGGATGTTTTGCTAAAGGCTGCTTCCTTGCCCTCAGGCAAGGGTTCTCTTTAAAGGCTTTGGGTGGTCGAAAGAAGCTCAGTGAGGCCAGGTACCTTGGCAGTACAAATATATATTTAATTACAGGAATGAAAACAAACCATCATGTACATAAAGAGGATTTTTCACATCCCTTTAGTCTCTCGGGGCTTCCTGGGGTGGCCACGGTTCCCAGCAGCTCCAGGTCTCCAGTGGAAGCCCCTTTGCTGCTGCTTCCTCTTCCCTTTATATGCTTTAGAGCCTGCTTAGGTGTAGCCTCCCTGTCTGAGTAAATCGCTCAGAAGCCTTTATTGGCATGTGTTTTTATGTTTTATGTTTTTATTGTTGTCTTATCTTATTTAAGATAAAGGGCCCCGTGGCGCAGAGTGTTACAGCTCCAGTGTTGCAGTCCTAAGCTCTGCTCACGACTTGAGTTGGATGCCCGGCGGAAGCTGGGTTTTCAGGTAGCCGGCTCGAGGTTGTCTCAGCCTTCCATCCTTCTGAGGTCGGTCAAATGAGTCCCCAGCTTGCTGGGGGGAAAGCGTAGATGACTGGGGAAGGCAATGGCAAACCACCCCGTAAAAAGTCTGCCATGAAAACGTTGTGAAAGCAACGTCACCCCAGAGTCGGAAACGACTGGTGTTGCACGGGGGACTACCTTTACCTTTTTAATGTGATTGTGTGACCCTTAATTTGTGAGCTGCCCTGAGCCTGCCTTTGGCAGGGAGGGCAGGATATAAATTTAAATAAATATCAGATTATAAATAAACAGACAGACAAACAGATACAGGAATAACAAAAACAGTCATATGCAGCTACACATTGGACAATCATGCCTTGATTGCCAGATTCAAGAATAAAGCAACCTTTTCAGTTACTTCAGATGACAAATCATTCCGAAGACAGCTAACCTTTACAGCATCTGAGCAGCCTATCATATTGAACTGAACTGGATCTAGAAACCTAAGGCGTATAGTGTCATATAGGGGACATATAAAAAAGAATATGGGACAGCGAGTCAGTCTATTTTAAATTATATAGAAGAAGAACTGCAGATTTATATCCCGCCCTTCTCTCTGAATCAGAGACTCAGAGCGGCTTACAATCTCCCATATCTTCTCCCCCCAGAACAGACACCCTGTGAGGTGGTTGGGGCTGAGAGGACTCTCACAGCAGCTGCCCTTTCAAGGACAACTCCTGCGATAGCTATGGCTAACCCAAGGCCATTCCAGCAGGTGCAAGTGGAGGAGTGGGGAATCAAACCCGGTTCTCCCAGACAAGAGTCTGCACACTTAACCACTACACCAAACTGGCTATCCAAAGTCTTAATGAAAGTGGGATTTTTTAAAATATCTACCACAGGGTAACTGCTGATGGGATAGTATTGCACCTGGCAAGGGTAAATGCTCTATGCAATTTTGGAACATGGAGAGTTGATAAATAAGAAGGCAAATGACCAATAGTTAGGGAAATTCCAAAATTCAGAGGGGAGCGAGATTTATTCGCAGCACTCATTAGTTTTTGCAATTCAATATCTAAAATTCTGCATTTAATTAGATAATATGCCTTTGTGGGATACTTTGTCTGAGTATCCCCTGACAGCCATGCCGAGTCAGGTTCTAGCGCTCTCACCTGACACTTCCTTGTTAGGGAGTCTGAAGTCCAGGAGGCAGTGATCCTGCGCTCCCTTGGATGGGACCTAGCTCTAAGCCAAGATTCAGTTGCCTGGCAACACTGGTCCCTACTCTTCCTTGAGAGGCGGTTCTGCAGTGGCAGTACAGGGAGAGCAGGGGTGTTGTTGGCTCTGCCTCCATACCATTACCCGGTCGCCTGGAGGGGCAATCACCAGGCGGAAGTGGCTGTGTGAACTCCCCCCCTCCCCATTATTACCAATGATGGTTGCGGAACATTGCTGATCACAGGGAAGGGAGATATTTCATGGCCACTTCCTCGGTTCATTGAACCCTGCTGACAACCAGAAGATTGTGTTAGGAGGCGATTTCAGTCAACGCATGGGGCTCCTGTCAAGCGTTGAACTACGGCAACAGTCCTTATCTTTTTCTAAAAGGAAAGTTCATGAGGAGTAAGTCATAACACTTTACAGAAAACTTTACTTGCTACCCTGAATTTTGGTTAGTGTATTTAGAAGACTCGCCGTGGTCGCTCAGCAATCAGAAGCAAACGTTTACCGAGCAATGACGACTGTACGTTTCTGTATCTCTTTCCCCCCCTCCTGTTTGCCTTCAAGGATAGATTTGATTAATAATCAACTTTTGTAAAAGGAGGACCTAAGAAAAAAAAATGGATGGCTTTCCGCTTGTAATTGCAGGTCACCGTCACAGCGGTTGCAATAACTTTCGACAAACACCAAGCTTTGCAGACCACAAAGACGCCGGCTGAGAAAACGTTACAAAGAGGTAAACGTGGAAGGATCTGGCAACCCTTCCTCACTACGGCTACGACTCCAGTTTGCCCATTCGTTTCAGTGGAACTACGCATGGCTTGGTTTCCATTGCGGCTGCTAAAACTATTCCAGTCAAGTAACTTTTGGACACATGAACCTGCGTTATCATGAGACGGACCATTGGTCCGTTAAGTTCAGTGTCTACTCTGAGCGGCAACGACTGTCTAGTGCTGGGGTGGCCAAACTTGCCGAACGTAAGAGCCACATAGAATAAACTTCAGATGTTTTGAGAGCTGCAAGGCCAGGAAAGAAGGCAAACAGATGGGGAGGAGGGAGGGAGAGGTGGGAAGAAAGCGAATTTAACTGTAAACGCATTCTTCAAGCTGCTGGCTTGGCTTGGCTTGGCTTAGAGAAGTGATTGAAAGAGACAAATGCCTTCTCCAGTGGGGGCTTCAAGAGCCACACAATATGTTCAAAAGAGGCACATGTGGCTCCTGAGCCACAGTTTGGCCCCCCCTGGTCTAGTGTCTTTGGTAGAGGTCCTTCACATCACCTTCTACCTCATCCTTTCAGCTTGGTTGAAACTGGGACCTTCTGCATGGCAAGCCGATGCTCCATCAGAGAACCACAACCCCTCCCTATTCATAGTCAGGTGTATTTATAACCACTTCTTGCAAGCAGTGGCAAACTTATGCCTTGGCATAGCCATAGTGCATGGATATCTCACTAGCACCGATGCGCGTGGAAAGGTCCCACGTAGATACACTACCTGCGTATGTGGAAGGCAGAGCTGAGATGAATTGGAACTTTGAATACACGGAATAAACATTTGAAATAAAACGTTACTACTGTAATACGTCAGTGTCCTGGTTAACTGAAAAGTGGGATCAGATTGACCTTGGAAAGTTGGGGAAAACTGATAGAAGTCTTCTGCAACTCCATGTTTGGTGTATTCTTTGGCCATAGTAAGGTCAGTTGTCCTGTGGTGCTTTGTGTGCCCCCTCCCCACCATTTGCAGTTTTTATTTATTTATTTTGATTTTTATTTCCCACTCTTCCCGCAAAGCAGGCATTGGAAAATTTTGACTTGCAGTATACACTCTGAGGGAGCTAGGCTCATTTTTATCACAGATTGCATTATGAGGGAAACATAAATCAATCAATCAATCATTTTATTTATATCCCGCCCTCCCCGCCGAAGCAGGCTCAGGGCGGCTAACAACATTAAATCAATACATTAAGCTATACAATAATGTTTAAAACAATAACTAGTTTAACAAATTTAATTAAAATTCTAAAATTAATAAAATTAACATCCTGGTGCTATTTCAGCAGATGGTAAATTTACTTAGCAGTCTCTCTCTTTAATCGGTGAAGGCCATCCCAAAGAGGATGGTCTTGCAGGCCCTGCGGAACTGTTCAAAGTCCCGCAGGGCCCGCATTTCTTCCGGGAGCTGGTTCCATAGGTGTGGAGCCATAGCAGAGAAGGCCCACGTGCGGGTACTCTGTAGTTTTACCTCTTTCGGCCCAGGGATGGTCAGCAGGTTTTTCCCTGCTGACCTCAGTGCTCTCTGGGGTTCATATGGGAGAAGACGGTCCCTCAGGTAGGCAGGTCCTTGGCCATATGATGAAATTTTAAAAAAAACATGATGAAATTTTAAAAAAGAAAAAGAAATTAAGCTTTTCTCTCCACTCCGGTATCTTTGCTCTGCCATTGCATTGGTCACAGGGGGCAATAGTTGATTTTTCCTGGCAGCTGGTAGCATACTCCCAAGTCTTTTCTATTTCCTTGATTTGCTTTGAGATCTATTAGGTCTCCACAGTGGATTAGCAAAGTACGCTCATTGTTTGGACGAGCATCAAATATGGAGTCTAACAGTCTACTGCTTGTCCCTTTTGGCTAGCAGCGGCTGTCCACGATCTCTTTAGCATTCATCTTGCCACTTCCAGTCCTTTACAGCAGGGGTCCCCAACCCCTGGGCCACGGGCTGGTACCGGTCCGTGACCTGTTAGCAACCGGGCCGCGGAGTGAGGCAGGCACTGCCCCTGCTGCCTCTTGGCCATCCATGCCCAGGTGGATGAAAGAGGCGGTACAGCTACACTCCAAAGCGCTACCTCTTCCATTCGCCCAGGTCCTGGGCGGGTGAAAGGAGCAGCACAGCAGTGACCTTGACCTACCCCTTATTTAAAGACCCCCGTAGGGGGGCAGGGACAGGGTGTGGGGGTAGCCTGGGGCAGCAGAAACCCCAGCACCCCACCAATCTGTGGAAAAATTGTCTTCCATAAAACCGGTCCCTGGTGCCAAAAAAGTTGGGGGCCACTGCTTTACAGGAAGTGTCTTGAGAATTTCAGCCAGGCTTCAACCAGATCTTTGTCTCCTCAGTCTTCTGTGCCAGCTTCAGAAATGACCAAATCACAGACTATATTTGGAGCAAGAGGTGGCAGCGCTGCCAGGCCTCCATCTTGGAAGTTAGTTTCCGAGGGCAGCCGTGTTGGTCTGCAAGTAGAATAGCCGGATTGGAGTCCAGTTAGCACCTTAGAGATCCAGCAAGACTTTGGGAGTGTCGACTTTCAAGTGTCAAAGCTCCCTTCGTCAGATACCTCAGAAATCTGTCTTTCAAAACTGGGGGCTCAGCGAAGGCCGAATTGGCAGTTGCCTACCGATTTCACCTTCCCGCCGCAGATCTCCCCTCACGTTCTTCCTTAGGATCTTTTATCTCTCGGGAGCAGGAGCAGCCTTTTGCGGCAGTCAGTCTGCCACGGTGGGATACAGGAGGCAGGGAAGTTCTGCTGTGTCAACGGCAGATTTAATCTGGGTCCAGCCCAATGTAATTTCCGGGTGTTTGGATTCTAATTATGTCGAAAGCGTTGATAATGTAAGGTCACACAGCATCGTCATTCTTTTTATATGCTTATTTTCGCATCGACCAGGTTGGAATTAGAACTGTTTGGGTCAAGGTCGGAGCCCTCTCCTTAAGCCAGCTTAATCTTTACAAACGGCAAGTCTGCGGCAGCGAGTAGATGTGAGATTACTGGAAAGAAGCTATACTTCACTGTGGTCTCTGTGCGTCACACTGATGGGCTCTTAAGCGCATGCAGAGTCTCCTTAAGAGCCTATAAAGATCTTAAAAAATTCTGATAGTAAGCTCCCCCTCCCCAGAGTGGCTGGAACCATGCTCGCCCATCAGTTCTTCATTAAGTGCCACAGTGTGGGCCTCTAGAGCAAGGGTGTCGAACTCATTTGTTATGGGAGCCGGATCTGACATAAATGAGACGTTGTCAGGCCAGGCCATGTGTGTCATAAAAACATAATGCCAGATAGCAGAGAGAGAAACTTAATGAAGGACACAGATAAACACAATTTAATTAAAAAAAAAAAAACACCTTAAAATACGCTGAAAAGATTAGCACTTTTGCAATATTTTGTTTATTTAACAGTTTCTGATAACTGACACCTCTTGCTCTGAATTATTGTATTAAATTTTTGAGACAATGTCTGCACTGTAGCAATCTTGAGTATGCTGTTCAAGTGTTGTTCAGGTGTGTATCTGTAAGCTGCAAATCTACTTTTGATGACATTCATTACAGAAGTCTCATGGTCGATGCTTTGAGCCTAAGACGCAGAGGAAAACATGAAACGGCTGGGCATAAGTTGCTTCATGTGCTGGCCAGCCATTGTAGAAAACAGAGGCTTTGCTCCGTAGCTCCGTGTGATTGAGCAAGCCTGGCAAAGCAAGCTGTGATGCAGAAGGAATCGGACAACAGCGAGTTGCTCATGGGTCTGATAGGAACCCTCCGGGGGCCTGATCTGTCCCTCAGGCCACACGTTTGGCACCCTTGCTCTAGAGGAACCTTCACACTACTTCATCACTCCTCCGTTTTGTAATAGCCATGCTACTGCTTTCTCAGTGGAACAGGCTTCCTCAGGAGGTGGTGGGTTCTCCTTCCTTGGAGGTTTTGAAACAGAGGCTAGATGGCCATCTGACAGCAGTGAAGATCCTATGAATTGAGGAGGAGGCATTTGTGAGTTTCCTGCTTTGTATAGAGGGTTGGACTAGATGACCCTGGAGGTCCCTTCCAACTCTATGATTCTATTTTACTGTATTATAATTGTAGCATGCGTATGTCTAAAAGGCATTAGACTTGTACAGCTTCTCTGAACTCTTTTTGCAGAAATTAATGCACATTGTCTTTCTTTTTTTCCTTTGCCTTAAGCTTCGGCTGATAATGAAGAACAGCTACAGTTTCCTCTGGAGCTTTCATCCGATCCTCTCGGTTCTCAGCCGTTCATGCCAGCGAAAGGTTGGTTGAAGGGAAGACAAAAGAGCGTCTGCTTAGCCCCTTCTGTCTTGCGTTCACTTGCTCCCTTACTGTCAGTTGGCTCTCTAAACCCAGAAGCAAAAAAATAAAAATCGCTACCAAAGGCAAATTGCTTGTTAGCAAGAAGTGCAATATTTAAGGCAGGCCAAACAAAACATTTGTATTCTTCCCTCTCTGAAGATACTGAAATAGGATGGCCGGTACTTGAGGGAGCAAATGAAAAGGAGCCATTTATGCTTCTAATACTCCTTTTTCCGGTGCTGCTTTGAGCTGTCGAACAGCTGTTGCATCCTAGTCTAGAGGCAGCTGCTTTTCAAGGAAGGACGTGGGTGCGGTCCTTCAAAATGCAGAATGTGCTGAAGTGACTGGTCTAACACAGCTTGAGCTCCCCTGAGTCTATCTGAAAGTTTTTCACAGCTGGGTTTGGAAATGCTGCGGGTTCCTTTCAGGGAGCTGACGTAGCCATTTTGAAGCTCTTTGCCTAGGCGTTCTGCTATGCCAGGTATTCTCTGGAGAATCCGAGCGTTCTTCCATTCTCATCCTAGTTCTTAATACAGGGGAGATAACCTTCTCTTTGAAGAGCTTCGAATATTTTTCTCCTGACTGAGGGACAGAGCAAAAAACTGGAAGGTGAAATTCCAATCAAGGAGGTGCAGACTGGGATATATAGTTGTAATTTTTCATATTCACCAATGAGGTATAAGTTGCGACTGGAGAAGCAAGGTATCGTGAGGTCAGTAGCGTGGAAAAGACAAATTTTGTGTTGAGAATGGTTGCCCCGAGGCTGTCAATTGGCCGGAGATTTACTTTGAGGTGGGACCTTCACTGGCTTCACTTCCGGCATGACCTGAAAGTTAGGTCATCGTGTACGGGTGACACTCTAGCATCTGCCCTAAAACTCTGTGGTTTCATCATAGAAGTATGAGTGAATGCTAGAGTGTCGGCCAAGTCGATGACATCACTTCCAGTTCATGGCAGAAGTGGTTTCTCAGCACCAGCACACTGCCAAACCCTTCCAGGAGTTTTCCGGACACTCAGCTGAGCAGCAGCTGCCGAAACTGGCAGGTTACCCGGCTTCCCTGAGTCTGAAAATCTGTGGTGGTCCTCTGCCCAAACCAGATTCTCTTATCTTTTACAATATAGAATTCATACTGTTTAATAATAATAATAATAATAATAATATTTATATCCCGCCCTCCCCGCCTAGGCAGGCTCAGGGCGGCTAACATATTCAATACAAAAGTTATACAATAATTTTAAAATCAGCATTATCTTAAAAACCATTCTAATTTACATTCGACATAATTTAACAGTAACAGTGGTGTTCCTGGCACTATTCTGTCTGTTTGCATTCTCTCAAATAGTTTATATTATACAATATAAAATTCATTCTATCTGATGACTGTCAGAATAATAAATCAAGCCATGGTCCAAAGCTAGAGCTAAGAGCACTTAAGTCCATTGATCTCAGCAGCCTTCCGTGCGCTCAACTTTGTACTAGCTCATGGTTAATGTTCACAGACAACCATTCTGTCAAATAGTAAACTGGGTGTCTTTTGCCGATCGCAATAGCAGCACAGTAGGGCCACCCTCAGGTGAGCTAGGGATTTCTACAGCCTTGAGAGACAGTTGTAAAAAATATTCCTGTAAAATTAACCAAATGAAAAAGGCATAAATACGCGATACAACCAAGCAGGCCTCATTTTGGGCAGGCGCTCGCAGGAGCAGAGCTCCAGAACCTCTACATTTCATTGTGCTTTTTCTTTCTTAAAACTCCCCTCTCCCAATACCTGCTTCTGGGCTCCACTGTTCATACCCCCCCTCCCCCGGTGAGAATCTTGCCGATCTCTTAAGATTTGACAAGCTGTCTAATATTTTTGCCCCACAAAAAATTGGGAAATAGGCAAAACATATCAAACAGACAGATGGAAATCAATCACGCCACTGTGGCCACACAGGAGAAAGTAATTTAAATGTATGACGGGAGTAAGGTTTTATTATGACAGTTATAACTCAAGAAGCATTTGAAGGTAGATGCGGAGCTGATGCACCTTCCAGTGATGTCTGGGGGGTAGGGCATATGCCAATGAGTGCTTCGAATGAGTTGTGCTAATGAGCTCCGGCACCTCTTTTTCTACTAAATGACCCCTGCAACCAAGTACGCCCCTGGAATATTATTGACAGCAGTCAAGCATGTTAAAGGGAAAAGCAGAGGATACAGGGAGGGGAATTCGCCTGCTTAAACCCCTGGAATATTACAGAATAGGAGTTGGGGATTTCCAAGAGGGGTTGGGAATAGGGGTTGTCTTTTCCCCCCCTTCCCAATTCCTCAGCCACCCCCAAATCCTATACTTCTGTTTACCGGATGGCAGGTACAGTGTCGTGACCTGGATGACCCAGGCTAGCCCAGTCTCCCCAGACCTCAGAAGCTAAGCCCTGGGCAGTATTTGGAAGAGGGAAAGGAGACCATCAAGGAAGTCCAGGGTCATGACACTGAGGCAGGCCGTGGCAAACCACCTCTGAACGTCTCTTCCTTGAAAACCTCGCGGGGATGCCAGAGGTCAGCTATCAGTAAGAATGGCTCTCCCTTTCTCATGCGTCGCTAGTGTGCTTCCTTCGGGCATCTACCTTCATATTAAGGGAGTGGACACAAACCAGCTTTGGCTCAGTGTAACCGAGAAGAGTGATTTGATGAGCGTTGGAGTTCATGTGCTCCCTCTATGCTCCCTTTTGTAGTAATCTGTCGTTAATTGCTACCTCTAACCCTCTGCCAATGTTGGAGACCAATAGGGAAAATGCTGACCATAGTTTGCCAGTTCAGATATAACAGCAGACTGTGGTTTGCTACAAATCAGGAGGTTGGAGAAGAGGATGGAGCATGTGAGTGGAGGGGGCATGAGACTGGTGTTCTTTACAGGTCCAGTGAATCTCATCCAGCTGATGGGCATGGGGAAAAGCCCAAATCTCACTGAACGCCTTTACCAGTGATGTATGCAGACTTGTCGTCCATTTCGTCTGTGATTCTGACAATGTAGCTACTGAGTCCAACTATATGGAGATTTTTTTTACATAGAGTATTCTTACATGAAGATCCGATTCCCCCGTCCCTGATGCTGTCCTGTAGCCAAGTGAGGTAGCTGGGCGGTCATTCACTTAAACATTTAATGCCCAGTTTCCACCCGACTCAGGGTCCCCAAAGCAGCCAACAATCAAAACCATTAAAACCACATAAAACTGATTTATTTATTTAGTAGGCTTATAGTCGGCCCTTGCCTGTAAACCGGCCCAGGGCGGATCACAACATACCGTAATAATAAAAACCTACAATTCAGAGTTAAAACAATACATTAAAAGGTATGAACAACAAAACATTACATAAAGTGCATCACATGCGGAAGGGCACATCATACAGGATGAACAGTTATCGGCCCAAAATAAAATGATGGTAGTAATCAGCGAGATAGCACCATAGCAAGACAGGAAGGAAGTTCCAGTGAGGAACGCTAAACAGAATAGATGTCTCCATCCGCCGGCAGAAGGCAGTGATCTGGGGTGGGTCAAACGAGTCTCACTGGCATCTCAACACAGCAAGCCCTTTCATAGGTTGCCACCCATCTAGCCTTGTAGGGCAAGGGCTGCCAAAGAAATGGCCCCTGAAAGTGACCTCAGTAATTAAGTAGGTTCTTAAGGGAGTGGGTGGCACTTAATATCAACAGCAATCTTTGCGCTAGGAGGGCCAATTGCATAGCTATTCTCTGTGCCAGCACCACTACTGGGATGCATATATCCTTCATCAGAATGGCAGATTTCTGTTCACCAAAGGCAGCTTTTCTAAGAAGGTTGCATCTGAAGAACATAAGAGAAGCCATGTTGCATCAGGCCAGTGGCCCATCCAGTCCAACACTCTGTCACACAGCGGCCAAAAAACCCAGGTGCCATCAGAAGGTCCACCAGTGGGGCCAGGACACTAGAAGTCCTCCCACTGTGCATCCCCCAAGCACCAAGAATAAAGAGCATCACCCGTGCCTACCAGTCCCAAAGGAAGCTTTGTGAAGTGTTCTGCCGAGCAGAGGCCTTCTAGAATTCCATTTGCTTCATTGTGGAAACAGTTTTGTCTTTTGGGAAGCTTCATTGTTCAAACTGTCTTTTTGGAAGAACTTTACCGTTAACAGAATGTTGGGGGCGGATTGTAAAGGCAGATGCCAGTCAGTAGAGGGCAGTCTGCTCACATGTCAGCCAATAGTCTAGCATTGTTCTTGGGCATTCTGCTGTGATGTGCAGGAAGCTTATAGTTGCTGGATTTGGTTCATGTATTTATTTCTAGATGCCAAAGCCAACAAGGTTGTTTATGAACTGTACATTAATTGCTCTCCCACGAGAACTTAGCTGCTCATTTCAAATGAACTTTAGGCCGAGTAATTATTGTTGAACAAACTACGCATTGATTATGCTTTTCTGAAACATCTCCGTGTGTCAGTTGCTAGGGTACTGGCTTGTGGGTTTTTGCATTTGTTTTTAAAGCTTTCAAAACAGTCTAATGAAGCAGATACTCTCGTTAGTAGTATTTTCTTGGAAATAATTAATCTTGACAATTTGTTAGTGACCGTGCTGATGGTAAAGGGGCGTTCTCAGCTTGCAGATAGAGTTCTTGCCCGGTTATATTCTTTTTTGCTAGGTGATCTAACCATAGTTCAGGCACTTTAGTTATTTACAGAATTTATACTGCACCTTTCCGCCCTTATCAGGGGCCACCAAAGCAGCTAAAGGATTAAACACATATATCATAAAAACCATTAAGAGCAGAACTAAAATACGTATACAAAATCACAGGAAATAATCTAACGTTCTTGGGCATTCTGCTGTGAAGTGCAGGAAGCTTTTAGTAGCTGGATTTGGTTTATGTATTTATTTCTTCTCCCAGGTTGCCACTTGCCTACTACTGGAGGTTTTTAAACAGAGACTAGATGGCCACGTGACAGAGAGCCAGTTTGGTGTAGTGGTGAAGTGCGCAGACTCTTATCTGGAAGAACCGGGTTTGGTTCCCTACTCCTCCACTTGCAGCTGCTGGAATTGGCCTTAGGTCAGCCATAGCTCTTGTAGGAGTCATCCTAAAAAAGGGCAGATGCTGTGAGAGCTCTCTCAGCCCCACCCACCCCACAGGATGTCTGTTGTGGGGGAAGGAAATAAAGGAGATTGTAAGCCACTCTGAGACATTGGGTGTTTTTACATTCAGTTTGATCCAGAGTTTTACAGTCTTCAAAGCTCATGCCACTGTTCCGCTTTAATTATTTTCCTTTTACATTTAAGCGTTTCAATTGGGGGACGGGGTGTCTCTGATCAGAGGACAGCCAGAATACCAGTGCTTAGTTAAATGTGTATGATTGCTTGGAAATCCTGTCAACACTGCAAAAACAATACACATTTAAATTACTAGATGAGGCAAGCAATGATATGTAAAAATTTCAGGTGCTGTCAGTTCTCATACACATTACTGCACCTTGTGGTGGCTTTTGGAGGAGTCTTCTAAAATGCATGAAAACTTCTACAATACAAGTTTGAAATGCCTATAGAGAAAAGACCAGATCAAAACTAGTGTGGAGAAAAATGGTGCAGCAGCAGCAGCAGCTCCGAAACTCATCTCAGCAAAACAAATGTAGATGCTTCGGGCAGCAACGATGCAAAACAGTTGTGAGAACGTTAGGTAATGTAAAAGGTGAGTTTCCAATGCGGTGATAGAGAGTCACAAACTGTCAGTGTAAAAACACCCTCTGATTCAGAGAGAAGGGTGGGGTCTAAATCTGCAGTTGTCGTCATCTTCTTCAATGCTGATCCTGTGAACTCAGGGGGAGGTATTTGTGAAATTCCTGCATTGTGCAGGGGGTTGAACTAGATGACCCAAAGCAGGGCCTCCAAAGATGACCGTAGTGGTCAAGCCTTCCTTGGGGGGAGGCTCCCATCAAAGCAGTAAACAGGTCTGGCTCTGCTGGGCTTCCAGACTCTGACAAGTTGGGGCCAGCCTGAGCTATTCAATCTGCTGGAAGTCTCTGTTTGCAATGGGCTCCGGCCAGGAGCTCCAAGGTTTGTAGAAATCCCAAGGAAACAATATGCAAGATTGAGTTTTGCTTACGAGGAGATTTTTTTAAACAAAGCATCAGACTTTAGAGAAAATGCAGGCTAAGCTCCCGTCAGATGAGCCTCGAGCACGCAAGCACAAAGCGGAGCTTGCCAGAATCCGAGACCACTGGCGTAACTAAAACAAGGTGTCTTATACTCTTAAATGCTGGCTGCCAGTCAAATAATCATAAATGAAGCTATCTCAAGCACTTGGATGAGCCAAGGCCTTCTTGGACACGGTGTCCAGTGGGTGGCAGGCAAGGTAAAGGCTGCTAACAAGCATGAGAGAGAGAGAGGGAGGGAGAATGAAGTTCCCTTGGAAGTAGCCAGTCACATTTCTCCCATAAGACTCATGGCAAGTGTGGCGAACCAGTCCTGCGTCTGCTAGCTGGCCCCGGCCCTGCCCAGCCCTTCCCTGCATGCCGACCTGAAAGGGCCGCTCCGCTTTGCTGCCTCAGGGTATATGCTGCCACCACTGTTCCTGTCCGGGGCTCTAGTTAGGCGGGACAGCCTCCTAACCTCCCTCTGGGCTCGCTAAGAACCCTTCCGGGGCTTCTTAGGGATCTTTGGGGCTCCCCTAGAGAGGTTTTTTTTTTTAAATGGTAAAATCAGCTCTACATCTGTAAGATCTCCAAATGCGTTTCCCTCCCTGAAGAGTTGGCAACCAGCCGCTGTGCCACTTTTCTCCGCCCTAGGGACTCCCCAACCCACTCCTAGCGTTCCAAGCGGTTGGGGGAACTAGGTGGCACAGAGGGACTCCACTTTAAACAGATAACATTTATTTAAAGTATTTAACTATTTACAGGCATTTAAAAAAAAACTGAAGAAAGAAATCATGGTAGGGAAAAAACACTCCTTCCCTCCCTATTATAATGCTTGCCCTAACCAGATGACATGCAGGGCAGACACCTCACTTAAACTGTTGCAAGCCTGACCATACCTTCTGAGTCTGTCTGCACTCCAAAACTGAACTCAACTGACCGACTGCCAACTTTAACTGACCGTCAACTTCCCCTGACAACTTTTAACTAACTGTTTTCCCGCCCAAAATCTCCAATATAAAATCCAGTTCCCACCCAGGAACTGGTTTACCTCTCTTGCAGCATTCTGGGAGGCAGGTCTCAAGGACTTCCTGTCTCTCTAGGAGGCTCCCCCCAGAATTGCTGGTTCCAGACAGGAGGAGAGGGGGAAGAGACTAGGCCGAAGCCTGACCCCAGTTTCACAGACTCCTCCAGCCCAACTCCCAGACAAACACAGGCCCAAAGTGGCGTTTCTCCACAGCAGCTAAGCACCAGCATGCAACAAAGATGAAGTCACGCAGGCCATAGGGTAACCTGTCGCTTTCCCTCAACATGTTTCTTCAAGCTATCTCTGCCTTTATTCTTTCAAATCCCTGCCCTTAAGAGCTGCTTTGCAAACTAGATTTTATAGGTGCCTGGCTTGAATAAGATAAACATGCAAGTAAATGAGAGAGCTGGGATTGGTTACAGTTTCCTGTGGAGCATGCACTCGGTGACAGATTTGGGCTCACTGCTCTGAAACAATATCTATTTGGCATGGCCCATTGTTGATGGTGGGCTATTGTTGGTCCATTGTTGATGAGTTAGCATAGCTTTAAGAATGCACGGCTGTGGTGAAACTGCAAGAGTGTGTGTGGGAAAGAGATGCCCATTTGGTCTCCTGGCTTAAGATTTCTCAGCCCTAGCTGAACTGTGGCAACTGATTAAAGTATAGTGTCCAGATCATGTGAAGTGTTGGTATCGCTTTACTCTCCTCTGGTAAGACCTCACCTGGAGTATTGTGTTCAGTTTTGGGCACCACATTTTAAGAAGGATATAGACAAGCTGGAACAGGTCCAGAGGAGGGTGACAAAGATGGTGAGGGGTCTGGAGACCAAGTCCTATGAGGAAAGGTTGAAGGAGTTGGGGATGTTTAGCCTGGAGAGGAGGTGATATGAGAGGCTGAGAGGTGATATGATCACCATCTTCAAGTACTTGAAGGGCTGCCCTATAGAGGAGGGTGTGGAATTGTTTTCTGTGGCCCCAGAAGGTAGGACCAGAACCAATTGATTGAAATTAAATCAAAAGAGTTTCCGGCTCAACATAAGGAAGAACTTCCTGACTGTTAGAGCGGTTCCTCGGTGGAACAGGCTTCCTTGGGAGGTGGTGGGCTCTCCTTCCTTGGAGGTTTTTAAACAGAGGCTAGATGGCCATCTGACAGCAATGAAGATCCTGTGAATTTCAGGGGATATCTTTGTGAGTTTCCTGCATTGTGCAGGGGGTTGGAGTAGATTACCCTGGAGGTCCCTTCCAACTCTATGATTCTATGATTTAATTGTTCGTTATTTCATTTCTACCCCAGCCTTCCTCCGAGAAGTTCACGGCCACATGCATCCTTCTTCCATCTTCCATTTTATCTTCATGAGAGCCCAGGAAGCTTGATTAGGCTGAGAGAGGAGGGGGGCTTCCACAAGGTCACCCAGTGAGCTATGTTGCCAAGTGGTGACTTGGAAGAGGGCTTCCACACTTATCAACTATCTGGTTTTTTAACCACTACACCTTACTGCATTGGCGGTTGTCAGAAGCATAGCTAAATTAGAACAGTGTCAAATTACATACTTCCATGACCTGGAAGATATATTTAAACCTGTAGTCTACTCACGATAGTTGACAACAGTGAGTAATCCAGATTGCGTTGTAAGGATCCTATGAAGTAATTAACACCAGATTGTTCTTTAGCTGGATAATATGGGGGCTGGGGAACTCTCAGCCAGCCAGCATCCAAAAATAGACATTTATATGAAGAGTGAGCCAATTTTTAGCAGTTCTGTTTTATATGAACTGTTAGGGAAGTTTTTAATCAGACTGAAAAGCAAGGTTTCCATAATAGATTTCATACGATCAGATGAATGTCTCTCTCAGATGAAAACGCATTTTATTGTAGTGTAACATTTACAACAGCTTGGTGTCCTTATCCTGCAAAGGTCCCAGCTTAGTGCCTCCTTTTGTGCTTCGTGGCTTGCTTTCCTGGTTCCTACTGTGAGATTAGCACCTTGGAGAGCAGACTGTGGAAGACCATCTGAGGGCCAAATTAAGCAAGTTGCTGGAGATCCGTGGTTGGACCTCCTAGCTCTTTAAATTCCTATTGATGTTCACTTTATTAATCAAAAGAGAAGGATACGTTGAGCATGAACCCAGCTCTGGAAGAGGTGGGCTGAGCCCTTTTCCTTGCATTATTTTCCCCAGTGTAAACCCACGATGGTATTCCCAGTAGTAATGTATGGCTGTGAGAGCTGGACCATAAGGAAGGCTGAGCGCAGAAGAATAGATGCTTTTGAGCTGTGGTGCTGGAGAAGAATCTTGAGAGTCCCTTGGACTGCAAGAAGATCAAATCAGTCAGTCCTAAAGGAAACCAACCCAGACTGTTCCCTGGAAGGTCAGATGCTGAAGCTGAAGCTCAAATACTTTGGCTCCAAATGAGAAGGGAGCACTCCCTGGAGAAGAACCTTGAGAATCCCTTGGACTGCAAGAAGATCAAATCAGTCAGTCCTAAGGGAAATCAACCCAGACTGTTCCCTGGAAGGTCAGATGCTGAAGCTGAAGCTCAAATACTTTGGCCATCAAATGAGAAGAGAGCACTCCCTGGAGAAAACCCTGATGCTGGGAAAGACAAGGCAAAAGAAGAAAGGGATGGCAAAAAATGAGATGGCTGGACAGCGTTACTGATATAACAACACAAATTTGATCAGGCTTCGGAGGATGGTGGAAGACAGGAGGGCCTGGCATGACTTTGTCCATGGGGTCACAAAGAGTCGGACTCAACTGTGCGACTGAACAACAACAACAAAAAACCCCTTGTACAAGCTGTTTACTTGACATGTATGGCTTCCCTGGAGGGAGGAAGTCAAATCCTTCTCCCCCCAAAGTCATGGTCCCAATCAATGGCTGCTATTTGTAGAAACTTGACAGGTCATGTAATCATGAACCTCCAGGGTCTTCTGTCTGGTTGTACCGTGAGGCTAGAGACAGAAGTCAACTGTGGCAGAAGTCAACTGTGTATCTTCATGGCCGAGAGACTAAATGCTCTGGAAGAGAACTGGCGAAAGGCCTCAGGAGGGCGCCTTGACATTTCATCACGTTATAGGAATTGATGAAGCAAAATAGTAAGAAAATGGCTGAAGATGCCTATAATCTTAATGCTAGGTTAAATGCAAATATATGATACGTGGCCAGCTCGGAAGGTTCCAAGACTTTTGCAAGACATGCCATTTTGTCTGGTTGTTCTTCTTTACAAACATGCCTACCCTTTGATCATTTTCTGTTGGCTTCCTTAACTGTATGTGAGAAAAACAGGAAACTTTCCTAAAGAGTCTTGAGTATCTCAAGGCTTTCTTTTAATGTGGCTCATCCTATTTATTCATGTCATCTGCTGGGAGCAACGTGTGGTCACTCTGGCCCATTGTGGATTAGTTTGCAGGCAACGGCTGCGTGAAAGAACCTGACAGATGACAAAGGCTTCCGATGTGATCTCCTTTGGGGTGCTTGCTAGCTTTATGGATCTATGAAATTATGTCCAGGTAGAAGAATCTGAAAAAAATGTCTGGGACCAAGCAAAGACTGAGCTCTGTCAATTCTGTTCTATTATTAGCTATGTGTTTACTCTTATTTATACCCTGCCTTTCTCTCCAGTGGGGACTCAGATCTTAGTCTTGGACCCCTTCAAGCTGAAATCAATGAGCCAAGCACAGCAAATTGCAGGGCCTCTTTTATAGCAGGAATTCCTTTGTATGTGAAGCCACACGCCCCTGATGTAGCCAATCCTCCTGGAGCTTACAGTAGGCCCTGTACGAAGAGCCCTGTAAGGAATTCTAGCTGGACCTCCTTTGCCTATTAGGCCACACACCCCTGATGTAGCCAATCCTCCTGGAGCTCTCAGTAGGCCCTGTACGAACAGCCCTATAAGGAATTCTAGCAGGACCTCCTTTGCCTATTAGGCCACACACCCCTGATGTAGCCCATCCTCCTGGAGCTTACAGTAGGCCCTGTACAAAGAGCCCTGTAAGGAATTCTAGCAGGACCTCCTTTGCCTATTAGGCCACACACCCCTGATGTAGCCAATGCTCCTGGAGTTTCCAGTAGGCCCTGTAAGGAATTCTAGCAGGACCTCCTTTGCATATTAGGCCACACACTCCTGATGTAGCCAGTCCTCCTGGAGCTTACAGCAGGCCCTGTACGAAGAGCCCTGTAAGGAATTCTAGCAGGACCTCCTTTGCCTATTAGGCCACACACCCCTGATGTAGCCAATTCTCCTGGAGCTTACAGCAGGCCCTGCACGAAGAGCCCTGTAAGGAATTCTAGCAGGACCTCCTTTGCATATTAGGCCACACACCCCTGATGTAGCCAGTCCTCCTGGAGCTTACAGTAGGCCCTGTACGAAGAGCCCTGTAAGGAATTCTAGCAGGACCTCCTTTGCATATTAGGCCACACCCCCTGATGTAGCCAGTCCTCCTGGAGCTTCCAGTAGGCCCTGTACGAAGAGCCCTGTAAGGAATTCTAGCAGGACCTCCTTTGCCTATTAGGCCACACACCCCTGATGTAGCCAATCCTCCTGGAGCTTACAGTAGGCCCTGTACGAAGAGCCCTGTAAGGAATTCTAGCAGGACCTCCTTTGCCTATTAGGCCACACACCCCTGATGTAGCCAATCCTCCTGGAGCTTACAGTAGGCCCTGTACGAAGAGCCCTGTAAGGAATTCTAGCAGGACCTCCTTTGCCTATTAGGCCACACACCCCTGATGTAGCCAATCCTCCTGGAGCTTCCAGCAGGCTCTGTACTGAGAGCCCTGTAAGCTCTTGGAAGATTGGCTACATCAGGGGTGTGTGGCCTAGTATGCAAAGGAGATCCTGCTACAAAAAAAGCCTTGAGCAGATTTTCCTTGAACTGAATTTTTTTCCCATTTGAACAAGACATGATAAAACATACATAGCAGGGGGAAAAACGGTAGGAAATTTATAATCGCACTCACCAGCATAGAACGCATCCCAGTTTCTTTTTTTAGTGTGAGATTCAGGGCATACATCCCTGATGTCAGGAACAGCTGAGTGTTTCTTTAGTATTATTATTCTTATTGTGCTATTGTCAGCTTGTGATTCTTCCGCAAGGGCTTGAGTAACAAATTACTTGGCTAAAAATGACTGTGCCTCATGCTAGGCTTCTAAAAAACAAGACTTAATCATAGAGGAAAAGAAGCCTGGCTGCAAGGACAAAAGAGAAGTTAACACTGAAGATCCTGTTTGAAAGACAAGAGGAAATGTGTAGGAATAGAAACTGCTCGACAATTATGAGCCATGGAATGAAACGGCAGGACCCAAAACCACAGTGATAATGATACAGCCTTAGTAATGTGCTCTAAGAGCTGGGCCAAAAAAGCATGTGATCGCAATCCTGGACTGCAGCATTTCAGTCTGCTGGTGGGAGATGGTGTGTCAGAATTCTCTTGCAGGCTTCTTGTTGCTGTTTGGTGGGGGGAGGGTTAGAGACCTCCCTAACATAAAGGGCATTTCTGTAGTGGTTTTGTGTAGTGGTTGAGTGTGCGGACTCTTATCTGGGAGAATTGGGTTTGATTTCCCATTTTTCTACTTGCACCTGCTGGAATGTCCTTGGGTCAGCCAAAACTATTGCAGGAGTTGTCCTCTCAGCCCCATCCACCTCACAGGGTGTCTGTTGTGGGGGGAGAAGATATTGGAGATTGTAAGCCGCTCTGAGTCTCTGATTCAAAGAGAAGGACGGGGTATAAATCTGCAGTCTTCTTCAACATAAATCAAGGATTGTCTGATTTTCCATATTTGTACAATGTACAACTTTGATCGTTTAGAAGAAAGAGGCCGATTTCGCACTCACCTTACGCCGCTCTCACATCTGTCTTCTCAGCGTGGCGTCCTCCCAATTTCCCACTGTTTGCACTGGGGCATGGTTTTCATGCAGCAAATGGAAACTGCTAAAAACCAGTTTCCAACTGCTGTGCGCAATGTTTGCTGCAGCCCTGGTGCAAATAGTGGGAAATCAGAAGGACGCCACACTGAGAAGACTGACGTGAGAGCGGTGTAAAGGTGAGTGTGAAATCAGTCTTAGTTTTTATACCCCGTTTTTTTCTACCCAAAGGAGTTGCAGAGTGGCTTACAATGTCCTTCCCTTCCTCTCCTCACTACAGACCCCCTGTGAGGTCGGTGGGGCTGAGAGAGTTCCGAGAGAACTGTGACTGGCCCAAGGTCACCCAGCTGGCCGTGCGTGGGAGTGGAGAATTGAACTCTTAACTCAGATTAGAGTCCACTGCTCTTAACGATTCCACTACACTTGCTCTCTTTAGATGTATAAGACTGTACCCTGGCCCTTTGGACTCCTCGACAGAGAAACAGAGAATTCTCGTATCAGTTAGCCTCTTTGTAGGAATGGCAAAGTAAGGAGCATCTTCTTCCAGTACTGGTGGACGTGCCTTTTAGAATCCACGTCCAAACCATGGATGAGAGATAGGCAAATGCCAGCGTGGGGACCAGGGCCGGATTAACAATCAGGCTAAGTAGGCACTGGCCTATGGGCCCCCATGCCTTTAGGGACCCCAGGATGGCTTTCCCTCCGCTTGCAGCCCTCCCAGCCTGCACGCGCAGCCAGCAACTGATCCACTCTTTGCCCGACTTGCCTGCTGCGGCTGCTGCTGGCGTCATTGCCAAGTTTGCCTCTCTGCCTCCCCCCTGCAGCTTTGTCAAAAGGGCTTTTGAGAAGAGACCTGCAGGCTGCAGTGGGGGTGGCGGGTGGCGGGGCAGGCGCTCTGACTCTGAGTTAATTTGCAAGAGGGCCTCTGAGATTTTAACTGCCTGGGAACCTCCATAGGGTTTAATCCAGCACTGGTGGAGCCTCAGCAGAAGCCCTGGTCCGCAGGCCTCAATTTTTGTGTCATGGGGAGTGAGCAGCTGAGTTGTGTTATAAAGCAACCGTCAGAGCCCTTATTTCTCTTGGGGAGAAGGTGGTTGAAGAGCTATTTGCTGGCCAGTTCTTAAAAAATTGTGACCTGACTTACATTTGTGTGTGTGTGTGTGTACGCTTGAATTGTGTCTATAATACTCTCCCTTTCTATATTGACCTGTCCTGTATCAGTCTGCTTTGAAGGCTTTTAGTCTCCCAGTTCGTCTCCCTCTTCTGCCAGCTGACTCTCACTGGGGCTCTTCTGTAGTCTCATTTTTTTCTCTCGTGTGTCCAGATTTAAACTGCAGGTTTTCATGCCGGGCATACAGTGATTTAATAGTGAAGTGACCACTAGAGGGAGCCAGACACATGTGGGAAAGGGGGGGAACCCTAAATCAGGGGTGTCAAACATCTGGCCCGGGGGCTGAATCAGGCCCCTGGAAGGCTCCTATCAAGCCGCCAAGCAACTGGCTGTCATCTGCTTCCTTCTCCCTCTCTCTTGCTTCCTTCTGTATAACAGCTTGCTTTGCAAGGCTTGCTGAATTACGCAGGAACTACAGAGCAAATCCTCTTTTTTCTCCATTGGCTGAGGCTCCTTCCATGGGGAGGAAGTGGGGAGGAAGAGCTTGGCCAGGCTATCACAATTGCACAGCAGAGCTACCGAGTCAAGCCTCTTTTCCTTCTATTGGCTGAGGCTCCTCCCCCTCCTGGTCCCCTGGGGAAGGAAGGAAAAAGCCAGAGCTTCCTTTGCCCAATTTCCTGGATCCAATGGGAGAAATACAAAGAAAGCACCTTTAAGACCAATGAGTACTAATGTTTTAAGCATGTTTTAAGTTTTTTTTTAAAAAAAAAATCTTTAATTGTGTTTGTCTTTTATAAAATTTATATCACCGCTATCTAATCTTAAGTTGGTACATATATAGCCCAGCCCAACATGACCCGGCCTGACAAGGTCTCATTTATGTCAGATCCAGCCCTCATAACAAATGAGTTTGACATGCTCTAAAGTAATAGCAACGCGTGCAATCAAGGAAAATGAGAATATGGAAGAGCCCTAAGTCAACTATTAACCCTTCTTAGTGTATAGCAAGTATGTTCCTTTATGAGCCGTTTGATGGTCTCCACACTGCCTTTGGTTCTCCTTTCAACAGCAAATCCGCAAACTTCTCAGAGTTCCAGAAGCAAATTTTCTAGCAGGGACTGAAGGCAGTGACTTAGAGGTGACATAAATACGAATAACCCCCACGACCCTTTACCGAACCTGCCTCCAACGCATTGCAGTGTTTCCTTGCATTATGTTGCGATTCGTACACCGTGCGCAGTGGGATGTCGTCGGGACCAATGCGAGAGCAACGTGACGAAAGATTCTCTAGCCGTTTCTTTGCTAAAAATGGTTGCATTGCATTTTTTTTTTAAAAAAAAAAATCTGTGTGAATGCAGTTGCAATTGCTTATATCACATCAGTGGAATTCATTTTGTTTTATTAGAGGACCTGGAGAATGCAAGTTCCCACACAGGTCTCCCAGCTGGCCAGAGAGGTGAGTCTACTTAATCTAGCTCTAAGCCAGAACAGGGAATGCATTCCGGGCTGCGTTGGGGTACTCTTAGGATGCGCCTTTAAGCATTTCAGGAATCACGTACCGATTGCCTTGGGACGCATGCTCTGATGTGGCTTATTGATATCTGAGTATGTTCACCCAAATACATTTCCTTACACTTAGGGCAGGATTGGAAAGGTCAGAGTGTCCTGTTTTGCCACTGTTTTCTGGAAAGAACTTTCACAAGCAGAACTGATTCTTCAATACTCAAAACTGCCTTAATGTTCTGGAAAGAACTTTCACAAGCAGAACTGATTCTTCAATACTCAAAACTGCCTTAATGTTCATCCTGCAGTCCTCTGTTTTGTTACAGGGGGAGGAAAGCTAACAGTCAATTAATACAGTGGGCCCCAATCTTTTTGGCACCAGGGAACGGTTTCATGAAAGACAATTTTTCCACAGACTGGTGGGGGAGACGGTGCTGGGGGTTCTGCCACCCCTGGCTGTCCCCACGCCGCATCCCTGCCCCCCATGGAGAGCCAATTTGGTGTAGTGGTTAAGTGTGTGAACTCTTATCTGGGAGAACCAGGTTGGATTCCCCACTTCTCCATTTGCAGCTGCTGGAATGGCCTTGGGTCAGCCATAGCTCTTACAGAGGTTGTCCTTGAAAGGGCAGCTGCTGGGAGAGCCCCACCCACCTGGCAGGGTGTCTGTTGTGGGGGGAGAAGATATAGGAGGTTGTAAGCCGCTCTGAGTCTCTGATTCAGAGAGAAGGGTGGGGTATAAATCTGCAGTTCTTCTTAAATAGGGGGAGACTGGGGCTGTTTCTGCTTCCCCCTTCCATTTAGAAACCCCATCGATCAGCTGATTGGTGGAGGTCTATAAATGAGGGGTTGGCTAAGGTCAAAGGACTTCTACTGGCCCAGGACTCAGGCAGATGAAAGGCGGTGTGGGCTCGCTCTGAGGCTGCCTCCCCTTGCTCCGCGGCCCAGTTGCTGGCAGGCCACAGACCGGTACCAGTCCAAGGCCCGGTGGTTGGGAAACCCTAACTTAATATACTGGCATTGCATGCTGTGGTGGTTGACCTCAATAACAGTACTGATGCCTGCCTTTCAACATTCAGTAATCTGGTTTCACCATTGAAGAAGAGGTGGCACTTCTATAGTAGGAACGGTGCATTCATATTCAGCCCCTCTCATAGGGGCAGTGCTGGCATTGCCAACCAAATCTCAACAGAGCCATACGGCTTGGTGAGCTGGTCCAGTAGATCAGGCTTAAAACTATCTGAATGGGCAATGTGAGGATATGCCTAGTGCAGTCTTGGAGCTGCCTTGGACCCTCCAGAGCACGGGATCATGGCCTGGGCCTCAGCACTAGGACTCTTCAGGTCCTTTTGCCCCTCACAACCACTGTTACAGCCCTGGGATAATTGCTTTGAAACACAAATGGGTTCGAGCTATACGTGGGGCAGAGCTGAATGCTCCAGTAGAAATTTGCCCAGCTGCAGTGACATCACCTGCTGCCACTGTACGTACCCCTGTTGGTTCATGACCTCGCAAAGTTAGGTTTCTTGGATGTTTTGCAGGCCATGATTTTCTGTTAGTCCAGAACAGAGGATTTCGTAATGTATTGTTGAGCTAAACACGTAGCAGGTTTAACTGATATGGGGGACACCATGTTCAGTGGCCTGGTCAGTGGAGTCCCTCATGGGAATTTGCACGACCACCAGCAGGCGGGAGGGACGGTCGCTCAGTGGTAGAGCACCTGCTTGGTAAGCAGAAGGTCTCAGGTTCAATCCTCAGCATCTCCCAACTAAAAAGGGTCCAGGCAAATAGGCGTGAAAAACCTCCGCTTGAGACCCCGGAGAGTAGGTCTGCTGCCAGTCTGAGTAGACAATACTGACTTTGATGGACCGAGGGTCTGATTCAGTATAAGGCAGCTTCACAGGTTCCTATGTTGAGCTCTCCAGGGGTCACATGGAGGGGTACGAAGTGACATCTTCAGATGAGGCGAATGCATGCCGCTTGCCAGTGGCCTTCCTTTGAGCCTCCTGAAATGCAGATGTGTGCATCCCAAGCAGATGCTTCTGTACTCTTCCCGTGCTCAGCACTCATTGTTAGGTTCAGACGGGTATCAGTGTTGGTCTGAAGCAACAGAACAGAGTGTGAGTCCAGTGGCACCTTTAAAACTAATGAAGTTTAGTTATGAACATGTCTGAAGAAGCGTGCCTGCGAGTGAAAACTTATACCTGGGGTTAAACCTCGTTGGTCTTAAAGGTGCCACTGGACTCATACCTTTTGTTCTGTTCCTCTAGCTGGTTAGCCGAAGGGCCCGTTTAAGTGTGGGAAGTAATGAAGTGCCTAAAAATGCAGTGTGTGTTTGTAAGCGGGCAGGTTTGACTAGCACGGCACACCCTTGCTGTTGCCCGACAGAAGCCTCCGCATTCCTTGCAACTCTACACGAATTCCAAATATTACTGTGGGCCGTAGGGGCTGCCAGCATGCGCAGCGTCACTGGAGCTGGCGAGGAGTCTCTCTGAAAGCATTGCCAAGCGTGTACCAAAAAATGGCATGGGCAGCCCTGGGACCTGTCACAAACTCGCTGACGTTTGCGGAATGTGATAAGAGAGTCGCTCTTTCCCGGTAGGATTTGAGTCCAGGGGCATCTTAAAAGGCGAAAACAGATTTTCCAGGGTATAAGATTTTGAGAGTCCCAGCTCACCACGATGAAGAGAGCCGTGGTTCAATGGTAGAGCCTCTGCTTGATATGCATAACGTCCCGGGGTCAATTCCCGGCATCTCCAGTTTAAAGGATGAAACATCAGGGGACGTGAAAGACTTCCGCAAAGGAAGTCGGAGAGCCATAGCCAGTCTACTGATTTTGATGGACCAGGGGTCTGATTTAGTAGAAGGCAGCTTCGTGTGACTCTCTGCAGTGTATACCTTGCAGTGCTTTTTTTGTAGCAGGAACTCCTTTGCATATTAGGCCACGCCCCCCCCCCCGATGCAGCCAATCCTCCTAGAGCTTACAGTAGGCCCTGTACTAAGAGGCCTGTAAGCACTTGGAGGATTGGCTACATCAGGGGTGTGTGGCCTAATAGTCAAAGCAGTTCCTGCTACAAAAAAAGCCCTGATACCCTGGAATATCTTGTTTTTTAAGGTGCTGCTCAACTCGAATCTTGCTTTTCTACTGCAGCCCAGCCCAGCTCAGCTACCCAGCTGAAACTCTCTTTTCCAGCAGTAAGTTTCCAGATACGCATCCCATCTAGGTGATACTCAGCTGTGACCCCACTGGTAAGGTCCCGCCAGCTAGACAAAACAAGTGTACCAAGTCTGAGTTCTGATTTTCTTTGGAAGCCACAGGAGAATCGTTTGCTCTTGGATACGGATAATTTGGTTCGTCAGCAGGATCACTTCACTGGGCAAAGGGACATCATCCATATATTTTCCTTTGTTTTTTCTTTTGTTTTTTTTTCTGTCTGTGTTTCCAGCAACGTCAGTTGATTACAGTTCCTTTGCAGACAGATGCAACAGCTGGATAGAGTTCATTAAACTGAAAGCTCAGACCATAAGGCGTGGATCAATTAAGACAAGTAGGCGGCCATTTCTACCACATTCTGATCGTTGGAGGCATAGTTCTGATATCTCAGTGGCAAAGGGCGGAGCTTCCTACCTAGTAGTGGCGTTGAACAAATCAGTGTCCGAGTGTGAAAGCTGCAGACACCAAGCATCTTCTCTTTTTGGGGGGGGAAAACAAACGCTGGGCTGATTTTTGGGAGCCCATTACACTGTGCTCCAAAGGCAAATTGCCAGTTAACGTAAAGGTGCTAAATAAGCTTGTGAATTGTACAGCGAAAAGGTATACATACACCGTCTGGCAGAAAGTGTATGTATACATCAGTGAAATTACTCTAAGCATAGGGGGTTGGACAAGATGACCCTGGAGGTCCCTTCCAACTCTATGATTCTATGATTCATGCAGGGATCCCCTGCATGACATTTGAGGTTGCAGTCACCGAATTGTAGAACGCAGCGAGGTTTTTCGGGTTTTTTAAAAGCAAGATCAATGGCTGCAGGTCTGACTGTTCCACTTGAGTCAACTCGTGATGACGGTATATCTGGAAGCTGACCGCAACGGAAGAATTTGTCCAAATTTTTTTGGGGGGTGGGGGGGAAATACCAGACTAGAGAAACGTGTCAACTTTCACACTCTTTCCCGTAGACTCTTGTCGTTTCCTGTAGCAGAAATTTTATATCAAAATCGTGATTCCCTTTCCTCCTCACTTCTCCCCCCCCCCATGCCTCCCCTGTCTTTACAACTGATCATTGTCCGTGCAGCTGCTGGCCTCGATGTTTTCTTTTGCAGGAATGCCACTCTTCTTCCAAAACAAATCCCCATTCGAGCTTTTTGTCTCTCGTTTGCATGCGTTGCATGATTATTTCCTTTCTTTGGCTGAGCATCACAGACAGCTGAATGTTGTCACCAAGCTATGTGGAAACCACGCTGAAGGGCTACTCTTGTTGGAGCGAGCGACATTTTTCCTTGTGTCTTGTCCACTTATTCTCTTCTCTCCTGCCGTTTTGTAGCCGTTTCCCTGGACAAGCCAAGCCCGCTGACTGAGGGGCAGTCCCGTCACCGTTCTGGCACATCAGGCGTCAATTCCACGGTGCCCGTGGTCAAGATGACACCTCTTTCCTTTATCCCCGGAGCAAAAATCACCAAGTATCTTGGAATCATCAACATGTTTTTCATCCGAGAGACCACTTCTTTGAGGGAGGTGAGCTTTGCTCTCTTTGTGTTTTTATAATCGATGGATTATAAAATGAATAAGATGAATATGGGTTCAGGGAGGCCCGGGGATGTCGACGTTCAAAATGAACAGGAAAAATCAGGGCCGTACACCTTACTCGAATACGAGCTCTTTAAATTATTCCAGCTGCTCAGACCTGTATTGTGGATGCAGTCGAAAGTATAGTATCATCTTTGCGTAATGGATAAAATAGCTTCAAACATTTGTGAGTCAGAAACTGGGACGTTTACCACTAATTTTGAGGATTTATGGTTCCCTTTTCTAATCAAGAACCTATTCCATCGTTGCCCAATCCTGCCAAAGCTATACTTCTTATTTGAATATTCGTGTCTGTAGTCCATATGGTTTCGTTATTGAAATGTATGCTGACTAGTTTTTTTCCCTTAATGCTATATAATTTAGTATGTTGCCTCTTTGATGCCTATATAATATTACCCCACTGATTGTTCATGCATTTACTTCTTGCAGTTGTTGTATTTAGTCTAGTTTTCCTAATAATTTTTTTAAGTATAGTATCGTATCCGTTACGCTTTATGCAGTTCTTCAGTCCACTTTGAGGCAGTGCAGATACAACGCTGGTATATTTTTAACCAGATCCAACCCAACTGGCGGAGAGCCAGTTTGGTGTAGTGGTGAAGTGCATGGACTCTTATCTGGGAGAACCGGGTTTGATTCCCCACTCCTCCACTTGCACCTGCTAGCATGGCCTTGGGTCCGCCATAGCTCTGGCAGAGGTTGTCCTTGAAAGGGCAGCTGCTGTGAGAGCCCTCTCCAGCCCCACCCACCTCACAGGGTGCCTGTTGTGGGGGAGGAAGGTAAAGGAGATTGTGAGCCGCTCTGAGACTCTTCGGACTGGAGGGCGGGATATAAATCCAATTTCTTCTTCTGTTAACTATATGTAGAGGGGAAGAGTCAGCAACGCCAGGCCCCTGTCTCTGATCAGCCCAGCCTTGGTCCTAGGAAGCCCTGCAAACCAATCTGAAAGAAGGCTGCTGTTCAGTAGCATTCCTGTGGCCATGACAGCCGAGAGTTTTGTGTGGGCTGTTCATTTTAAGCTGTGAATGCTCCATGTGGTTTTTTAAGTGTTTATATTGCCAGTAAATCAGGCTCTGCTTATTTGAAGGCTGAATTAAAGCAGCACTCAGACAATGCGTAATTCTCCAAGCAGTGCTTAGAGGGGCTGTTATAGGGCTCTTCTTGCGTCCTTATAGGCCTAGAAGGCTTTAAAAGGGATAAGATAGATTCATGGAGGACAGGTCCATCAGTGGATACTAGCCGTGGTGATTAAAAGAAAACCCCAACATTCAGAGGCTTTCCTGTTGTTAGACCTCCAGAGGAACTGATTGGAGACAGGATGCTGGGCTAGATGGACCACAGGTCAGATCCAGCAGGGCTCTTCTGATGTTCTTAGGCTGCTGGACTAAATGGACCAGTGGTCTGATCCAGCAGGGCTCTTCTTATTTCCTAGGATGCTGGACTAGATAGACCACTGGTCTGATCCAGCAGGCTCTTCTTGTGTTCTTAGGATACTGAACTAGGTGACTTAGCAGGCCCGTAGCTACATTAGGGACATGGGGGGGGCACGGCCCCTCTGTTTAAATCCCCCTTCCCTCTATAGGCCCCCTCCATTGGAGCCGCCCTCTCAGAACCCGATGCACTTGAGCAGGGGCTGCTGAGCGGAGGTGGTGAAGCCGAGTTAAAAGGGGGGGGGGACAGCGAGAGAATGAGCAAGAAAGAAAGAGCAACAGCGCGGGGGGGTGGGGAAGCGAGAGACAAATGGACCGTGAGAGAGAGCGACAACACCTGGGGGCTGCGAACGCCACAGCCATCATGGGCCCGCGTGAACAGGGGCTCCATGCTATCATAGGCCCTTTCCCAAACTGTCCTCCGCCTCTGAGGCGGTGGCAAAGATCTGTAAAGGCAAGTGAACTGAAGGAGGAAGTGGTTGCCTGTTGGGCCAAACAACTTGCATCCTAAAGGGGGGGGGGTTATGTCCTTCCTGAAGCCCTCAGCAACAAATGAAAGTTTGCTCAGCACAGCATGACTGTTTGGCAGCTGTCACTCAGCACTGGCGGCTTAGTTAAAACGACAGCAACTTTGCCAAGGGCGGAAACACACCGCAGTATCTTGCTCCTCCGTGCTATAATAGCACGTTCCAACCCAACCTTCTTAGAGGGCTGAGAGTGGTAACAAATGCCTGAGCAGAGGGGGAGACCGAGAGTGTCACTAGGAGCCTAAACCCCGCCCAGACCCAACAGGAGGCCCCAGTCCACACACCACGACTCGACAGATGCACACATGATGGCCACAAGCAGCATCCACGTAATGAACTTGCCCCAGGACACCCCCGACAAGGTCAAAGTCAGGTCTTGATCGAGGGGGGTCCCTGCCTGATGGAATTGGACACGGGATCCTCCATCTCCATTATTTTGGAAGAGACCCTCAGTAAACTCTGCCCCCACAACCGGCCGGAGGTGGTCCATCCCACTTCTGTAAGCGGCTGACTGTTCTGCGGACTGCCAGGCGATTCATGGGAGAAAGCATCACTTTTCAGTACAAGGATTTTAGCTGCCTGCCATAGCAGACTGAAAATTAGTCACTTGTGATCCTTCAATGTAACTGGTTTTGTAGGAGTGCTGCAAATGCTTATACTAAGTGTAACAGGGTTGAGGGGGGGCGTCTTCCCTGTTAGCATTCCCCCCCCCCGCCGCGTTCTCACCCACCCCACGGTCAGACTCTGGCCTGCTCCAGGCTGCTCAGGCAGGCATGGGCTTTCTCTTGAGTAGTAGGGGGAAGTGATGATCCTCGCCTGGAGGCAGGTGGAGGTCTAAAGCAGAACTGGAAAGAAGCAGCCAAGCCCTGCAGCCCCCCCACCAATTTTTTTTTCACCCGGGCCCCTCCACCCAAAATTTTCTGGCTATGGACATGTACCCAGTGGTCTGATCCAGCAGGGATCTACTTATGTTCTTAGGATGCTGGACTAGATGGACCACTGGTCTGACCAAGAAGGGCTCTTCTTGTGTTCTTAGGATGCTGGACTAGATGGACCACTGGTCTGATCCAGCAGGGCTCTTCTGATGTTCTTAGGATGCTGGACTAGATGGACCACTGGTCTGATCCAGCAGGGCTCTTCTTGTGTTCTTAGGATGCTGGACTAGATGGACCACTGGTCTGATCCAGCAGGGCTCTTCTTGTGTTCTTAGGATGCTGGACTAGATGGACCACTGGTCTGATCCAGCAGGGCTCTTCTTGTGTTCTTAGGATGCTGGACTAGATGGACCACTGGTCTGATCCAGCAGGGCTCTTCTGATGTTCTTAGGATGCTGGACTAGATGGACCACTGGTCTGATCCAGCAGAGCTCTTATGTTCTTAAGATGCTGGACTAGATGGACCACTGGTCTGATCCAGCAGGGCCCTTCTTATGTTCTTAAGATGCTGGACTATATGGACCACTGGTCTGATCCAGCAGGGCTCTTCTGATGTTCTTAGGATGCTGGACTAGATGGACCACTGGTCTGACCTAGAAGGGCTCTTCTTGTGTTCTTAGGATGCTGGACTAGATGGGCCACTGGTCTGACCAAGAAGGGCTCTTCTTGTGTTTTTAGGATGCTGGACTAGATGGACCACTGGTCTGATCCAGCAGGGCTCTTCTTGTGTTCTTAGGATGCTGGACTAGATGGACCACTGGTCTGATCCAGCAGGGCTCTTCTTGTGTTCTTAGGATGCTGGACTAGATGGACCACTGGTCTGATCCAGCAGGGCTCTTCTGATGTTCTTAGGATGCTGGACTAGATGGACCACTGGTCTGATCCAGCAGAGCTTTTATGTTCTTAAGATGCTGGACTAGATGGACCACTGGTCTGATCCAGCAGGGCCCTTCTTATGTTCTTAAGATGCTGGACTATATGGACCACTGGTCTGATCCAGCAGGGCTCTTCTGATGTTCTTAGGATGCTGGACTAGATGGACCACTGGTCTGACCTAGAAGGGCTCTTCTTGTGTTCTTAGGATGCTGGACTAGATGGGCCACTGGTCTGACCAAGAAGGGCTCTTCTTGTGTTCTTAGGATGCTGGACTAGATGGGCCACTGGTCTGATCCAGCAGAGCTCTTCTTGTGTTCTTAGGATGCTGGACTAGATGGACCACTGGTCTGATCCAGCAGGGCTCTTCTGATGTTCTTAGGATGCTGGACTAGATGGACCACTGGTCTGATCCAGCAGGGCTCTTCTTGTGTTCTTAGGATGCTGGACTAGATGGACCACTGGTCTGATCCAGCAGGGCTCTTCTTGTGTTCTTAGGATGCTGGACTAGATGGACCACTGGTCTGATCCAGCAGGGCTCTTCTGATGTTCTTAGGATGCTGGACTAGATGGACCACTGGTCTGATCCAGCAGAGCTCTTATGTTCTTAAGATGCTGGACTAGATGGACCACTGGTCTGATCCAGCAGAGCCCTTCTTATGTTCTTAAGATGCTGGACTATATGGACCACTGGTCTGATCCAGCAGGGCTCTTTTTATGTTCTTAGGATGCTAGACTGGATGGACCACTGGTCTGATCCAGCAGGGCTCTTCTGATGTTCTTAGGATGCTGGACTAGATGGGCCACTGGTCTGACCTAGAAGGGCTCTTCTTGTGTTCTTAGGATGCTGGACTAGATGGGCCACTGGTCTGATCCAGCAGGGCTCTTCTGATGTTCTTAGGATGCTGGACTAGGTGGCCCAATGGTCTGATCCAGCAGGGCTCTTCTTATGTTGTAAGAGAGGTGAGGCAGGTCTTTTGTGACAACTATGTTCTGAGCCGCCACTTTGTTAGAATTCACTTTGAAGTTAGAGAAGAGTACGTAAGCAGTTGATGGCTTTTCTGGAGCATATTTGCTAAACCCCTTTTTTTGCCTGTATCTTAACAGGAGGGTGGAGTGAGTGGCTTCTTGCATGCATTCATCGCCGAAGTGTTTGCAATGGTGCGGGCTCACGTGGCAGCTCTGGGGGGAAACGCCGTGGTCTCGTACATCATGAAGCAGTGCGTCTTCATGGAGAACCCCAACAAAAATCAGGTAAATGTCATTTGGAAACTCATTATCTATTTAAGGGGTGGCCATACTGTGGCTCTTTCACACATATTGTGTGGCTCTTGAAGCCCCCACCACCCCGTCGGCTGACTTGGAGAAGGCATTTGTATGTTTAAATCACTTTGCCAACTCAGCTGGCAGCTTGGAAGTTGCTTTATTTCCAGCTGTTCCTTCCTTCCTTCCTTCCTTCCTTCCTTCCTTCCTTCCTTCCTTCCTTCCTTCCTTCCTTCCTTCCTTCCTTCCTTCCTTCCTTCCTTCCTTCCTTCCTTCCTTCCTTCCTCCCTCCCTCCCTCCCTCCCTCCCTCCCTCCCTTCCCTCCGTCCTTGTGGCTCTCAAACATCTGACATTTATTCTATGTGGCTCTTATGTTAAGCAAGTTCAACCACACAACCTCTTTCTACAGTAACAAGTGGGGATGGAAAAGCCAGCAGCCATTTGCAGTTCTTTTTGGCATCTGGCCAAATGTTTCCCTCCCAAATCTCTCTCCACAGGTAGTGCTAGGAGGTAACATCAAGGGAAGGCCTCGGCCTCTCTACCCTGTTGTTGGACCTCTAGAGGAACTGGTTGGCCCCCTTGTGGAACAGGATGCTGGAATAGATGGACGCTGGTCTGATCCATCAAGGCTCGCATTATTAGGACAGATTCTTTTATGGGTCTCAATTTGACCCAGAGAGAGCTCCAGTTTTCTGAGTTACACCTCTGAGGACCCAAGTCACAGTTGCTGGCGAAACGCCAAGACCAAGGCTACACAGCCTGGAAAATCTACGACAACCAAAAGAGGCTTTTATGGATTAGAAACTGGTTAAATGGCAGGAAACAAAGGGCGGGAATCAGTGGACAGTTTTCACGATGGAAGGTGGTAAGCAGTGGGGTCCCACATAAGTATTGGGGTTGATACTATTTAATTTACTTATAAATGATCTGGAACTAGGGTTGAGTCGTGTAGTGGCCAACCATGCAGATGACACCAAAACAGGATGGCAGCCTTTTGCTTGCTCTGAGCCAGTTTACACAGCCTGAAATCAAGCCTGCACATGATCAGAAGTCCCCGGGTTACTATAGCAGCTGTTAGCTCTGACAGCTGCTGCAGTCATCGGTGGAGCCCCGCTCCCAGTCTTCATTAGCTGTGCCAGTGCTGCTTCCTCCAGTCACCCAATCCCTCTCCACTACAAAGCCTGGGTACAAATGAGGAGGGTAATATTGTCAGTTTCAAAAGATCGGCCGCTGTTGTAACCAGGTGTCCCCGTCTCTGTTCTCGCAGGCGCAGTGCCTCATCAACGTCAGCGGAGACGCAGTCATCTTTGTGCGTGAATCCGAATTAGATGGGCCAGTCCAGCTTCCCGCTGCCGGTGGGCAACCCATGAGCGCCAGAGGAGATGTCACGACATGAAGAAGCAAAAGGGGCTCAATCGTGCCTAGAGACCTGCTTGTAGGATCGCGGCACTGACTCGTTCCTTCTCGGTCAGTCACCCTCCAAGCATGAAGGACAGCTGCATTTTGAGACAATCTGTTAATATCGTCCCTCCGAGTACACAGAGGGAAAGCCAAAGAGCCCTTTGAGGAGTCCCCCGCGCAACTGAAAGGACATCTTGTGTGGAGGGCGTGCTTGAAATCATTCTCAGAACCGAGGCCGTTGAGCTGGCGCCCTGTGGTCTGTTGTAAGGCCAGGCCAAAAACTTCAGTACTCTCCAAATCCTCAGATTGGGGGTAGGGCGGGATTTATAATGCAACTGGAATATAACTAAGAACTCTCTCACTCTGCCTTCCGACAGAGGATGATCTGCTTTAACACGCACTGCCAAATAACGCAACGCGCGCAGCGAACGAAACAGTCGGAACTCTGCAGAACGGAAAGGCATTGTGAACCGGACAATCTGAGCTGAGCTGCATGTTAAAAGTAGGCTTTTCGTGTTTGTGGATTATTGACTATTTTTATATTACACATTTTTTAATTAGAATTCGTTGAATATAATGGTAAAATAACTGTCTGGTTCAGATGCTGTTCACGTTAATTTTTTTTTTTTGGGCGCAATGGTGTTGGTGGGGGGGAATCTGTCCAAATTCAGTGGTTTTACGAGGTTGCGGGATGAAAAATAAACTCGGAACGTCATGTTTGGCAGGGGTACGATCCTAGGAAACTGGAGAAGTGATGGCATTTTGAAAAGGCCCGTCCCTCTCAAATGACTGCAGATCCGGTAATTGGAAGGATAGGGATTGCCACGAAAAATGGAAATCACTTTTGACATTGCTGGAAGGATTTGATGGGAAAACCGGAATAAAAGTCTGTGGATATGAGAGAAGATGATGTGAGGATGGGAGTGGAAACATAGTGACAGAAAAGTCTCGAGTGTTTCCGTTTCAGCCAGTTACCTGGTGAAATGGACAAGCGCCCTTTCCCATTTAAATCCTGCTTCCCAGTTTTGCCTAGTGATCGGACGCAGCAAACCCTTTCAGAATTCCCCCACCTGCGCTTGCGCGCCTCCCCCGTCTGCGCACAGGGTCATGTAAGAATGCGGCTGAAATATCTCGACAGCATCAGATACCGAACTTGAAGAAAACATGTAAACTTGAATGTAAATAGATTACATTGTGCTGGATCTAGGTACAGAAACGATATATATATTATTTGTCCAGTTCAGAGATTCCATTGTAAATGAGCATGGTGAAAAATCACATTCCTATTTGCATAATAAAAAGTCTTTATTTACAAAAAAAGATCCCTGCGGTTTTGTTTAGCGAGGCGAATGGAACTGCAGTGCAGGTTGTCGTGGCCCTCGATTGGTTTCTAAATGGCTCTCAGGGCACTGAGGTTTTGAAGAGCTGTAGCAGACTTGGGTTCGAGTCCTGCCTTTTCACATCAGTGCAGCTGCACAATCCAGGATAACTTGTACTATCCCTGCCTGGAGCAACAAACGTGACGACGTGTTCCCTATTAGGTCATTGCTGCAAATAATTAGTTTCGTAGCCTATTAAACTTTAACAGCTTTATTGTAGCATTAAACTTGCATGGGCTAGGGACCACAACCTTAGATTCCTGAAGTATCCTAATTCCCTCTAATAAACCTCATGATCTGCCATTCAGTAGGGTCACATGGATAAGCGAGAGGGTTTTGCACCCCAAGGGAAATCAGCCCTTAAAACATGTAGCAAATTCTAGTTTTACAAAAGACATCAAAAGAAAAACGGGCTGTTGAGCACTGAGCGGGTATGGTGCTATCAAGAATGTGAAATATTGAAGGTATTCAAGTTGGCGGGGGTGGAATTAGAAAGAGGAGGAAATTGGTTGACTTGATTCCTAAAGTTTGTATTCTCCAGGGCCGGCCCACCCACTAGGCAAACTAGGCATTTGCCTAGGGTGCCGGGAGGGGGGGCACCAAATTGAGCTCTCCCTCCCCCCCTCCGGGCACACAAGACAAATGCCTAATTGCTGCAGTTGCCAGTTCGCTGGCTGATAGTGGTAATTAGGCAGCGGTGGGCAGGCCACCTCCTCCCCGCGTGCTCAAAGGAGCAACGCCAGCCTCGTTGAGACCCACTTCAGCGGGTATCACAGTAGAGCATTCTCTCTTAATAGACAGCAGGACGAGACTTCACTCCCCCTCCCTTCTGGTTCTGGCCCTGGTATTATCCAGGGACTAATTGGCCATTAAGGCCCCCAGGGTAAGTTGCGATGGACCAAAGGCTTTGACGCCACCACTGCTGCAAGCTGGAAGCCTTTGTGGGGAGGGGCAGGAGCTGTTGCAAGCGGGTGACCCCCACCCCAAGCAGGAGGGAGCAGGCAGCCCTGGCCCCGCAGAATGCAGGTGGACATGCTCAAGAGGGCTGGAAGCCTCAATGAGCCTGTTTCTTCCCACATTGGTGGCCTTCCCACTTTGCTGAGGAGAGGGCAACTGGGCCAGGTCCTTCTCCCCGTTGTGTGTGGGGGGCCTAGGGGTGGACAAGGAGCTTTTCCCGGGCCATTTTTGCCTTCTAGCCAACCCCCCCCCCTCCCGCCCCAGTAATATCCTAAAGCAGGGGTGTCAAACATGCGGTTTGAGGGCTTCTATCAGGCCCCCGAGAACTGGCCGTCATCTCGTTCCTTCTCCCTATATCTTGCTTCCTTCTGCATAACAGTTTGCTTTGCCAGGCTTGCTCAATTGCACAGGAGTTATAGAGCAAAACCTCTATTTTCTCCGTTGACTGAGGCTCCTCCCTTGGGGAGGAAGGGAGGAGGAATAGCTGGCTTTTCCAGGCTCTCTCAGTTGCACAGCAGAGCTACTGAGCCAAGCCACTCTTCCTTCTACTGGCTGAGGCTTCCCCCCTCCTGGTCCCCTGGAGAAGGAAGGAAAGAGCCAGAGCTTCCTTTGCCCGGTTCCCTTGATCCCATGGGAGAAATATAAAGAAAGCATCTTTAAAACCAGTGAGTGCTAATGTTTTAAGCATGTTTTTAAGTCTTTTAAAATATATATTTGTGTTTGTCTGTGTCCTTTATCAGTTTATATCTCTGCTACCCAATCTTAAATAGGTACGCACATGGCCCAGCCCAGCATGGCTCGGCCCAACCCAACATGGCCTGACCCAATGAGGTCTCATTTGTGTCAGATCCGGCCCTCGTAACAAATGAGTTCGACATCCCTGTCCTAAAGAGTGGGGTTTCCCAGCCGTTCCCCATTCTTTTGGGGCCCCTAAGGTGTGTGTATAATTAGCTACCAAGCAGTGTTCCCTCTAAGCGGAATTAGCGTGAGCTAGCTCACAGTGTTTTAGCCTTTGGCTCACCCATTTTTGTCTTAGCTCAGGAAAAATGGCCCCAGAGCAGACTCATTGATGCAGTAGCTCACAACTTTCATGCCAGTAGCTCACAAAGTAGAATTTTGGCTCATAAGACTCCACAGCTTAAAAGGGAGTATTGCTACCAAGTAAAGAAAACACTTTCAAACATCTGAACTGGCTCATGCCGTAATTTTTTGATATTTTTTGAATGTGGGTGTATGTGTGTGTGTGTGTCTGCACGCAGAAGTCATGTCGATCTGTGGTATTTCCTCTAAGCGGAGTTTTGTCTTAGCTCAGGAAGGATGCCCCCAGAACAAACTAATTTAGGCAGTAGGCAGTAGCTCACAACAAGTAGGCAGTCGCTCACAACGTTCATGCGAGTAGCTCACGAAGCAGAATTTTTGCTCATAAGACTCCACATCTTGAAGGGAATATTGCTACCAAGTAAGAAGAAGAATTGCAGATGTATACCCCACCCTTCTCTCTGAATCAAAGACTCAGAGCGGCTTACAATCTCCTTTATCTTCTTCCACCGCAACAGACACCCTGTGAGATGGGTGCGGCTGAGAGGGCTCTCACAGCAGCTGCCCTTTCAAGGACAGAAGAAGAAGAAGACCGTAGATTTATACCCCGCCCTTCTCTCTAGATCAGAGACTCAGAGCGGCTTGCAATCTCTCATATCTTCTCCCCCAACAACAGACACCCTGTGAAGTGGGTGGGGCTGAAAGGGCTCTCACAGGAGCTGCCCTTTCAAGGACAACCTATGCCAGAGCTGTGGCTGACCCAAGGCCATTCCAGCAGGTGCAAGTGGAGGAGCAGGGAATCAAACCCGGTTCTCCCAGATTAGAGTCCAAACACTTAACCACTACACCAAACTGGCTCTCAAAGAAAACACTTTCAAACATCTGAACAAGCTTATGCCATAACAAATTTTTTTTTGTATATTTGTGTGTGTGTGTGTGTGTGCACGCGCACCTGGAAGTCATGTCGACCTCTTGTGACTGACCCCTATCGGGGGGCCTGGAGGATATTCAGAGAAGTGGCTGGATAGAGCCTCTGCCCCTGTCCCTCCCAACTGCTGGTATTCCAAGGAAGTCTCCCGTCTAAGTACTAACCACAGTCGAACCTGCTCAGGCTTCCGAGATCTGAAGGTCACGGCCTCCATAACAAATACCGTTGGGGGTGGTACTGGGTGGATTCTGACTCTTTTTGGCTCGCATGAGGATTTTGTTGCATAAGAATGCACCAGATGTTTTGGAAAGATCTGAATGCAGAAGAAAACGGAACCATACGCTATCTGATCTATGTCCTCGGGTTTTTTGCCCCCTTTCCTCTTGCGTAGCAGACCCATAAAGAGACTTCACCGTCACCTAAAAGCAGTTCCGACAAAGAGGCGAGATAAAGAAATCTCAAAGTGGATCCGATCGATAAAACGCAGCGTGAGGGGGGGGAAAAGAGCACGCAATTAACAGTCCCCCTAAGTCCTGCTAGAAACAGGAAAACCTTCCGCTGTTTCTGGAAGCCAAACAAAGAATTAGCCCCGTGGAGTTGGGTCCCACTGTTTGCCTAATTGATATTTGCTGCAAAGTTCTGCTAGGACACAAAAGAAAAGAGCCCGACAGACAAAAAGCTATTTTTTACTCGAGGGCCTGTGGAAATCCGCTAGTCCCATTAGTTAATGCAATGTTGTTTGCTTAACATCCATTATACTCTGAACCTCCTCTTCGCTTTCCCAGCTGGGTTTTAATAGCAGCACAAAAATGCAGGGAATGGCTCTCTTCGGCCTGACCGCTTCTCCAAAGATGGCTGCGAGTGAAATGAAATCATCCCCTCCCCATCCCCCTCCCCATGGATTTTTTTTTTGGTCGGTTCCAACAAGGCCCATCCATCTGGGTTTGATTTGGGCTGCACCAAAACTTCTGACTTTCAAGGCAAATTGTTCTCGCCTTCCTCAGTGTTGAGGATGTGTTTTTAAAAAATGTGGTTGTGTGGTATAGTGGTTACAGCATCTTTCTTTCTTTCTTTCTTTCTTTCTTTCTTTCTTTCTTTCTTTCTTTCTTTCTTTCTTTCTTTCTTTCTTTCTTTCTTTCTTTCTTTCTTTCTCCCTTTCTTTCTCCCTTTCTTTCTCTCTCTCTCTTTCTCTCTCTCTTTCTTTCTCTTTCTCTCTTTCTCTCTCTTTCTTTCTCTCTTCCTTTCTCTTTCTCTCTCCCTTTCTTTCCCTCTCTCTCTTTCTCTCTTTGTCTCTCTCTTTCTGTTGCTCTTTCTCTCTTTCTTTCTCTCTCCTTGGTCTCCCTTTCTTTCTCTTTCTCTCTCTCTTTCTCTTGCTTTCTCTCTCTCTCCCTTTCTTTCTTTCTTTCTTTCTTTCTTTCTTTCTTTCTTTCTCTCTTTCTCTCTCTCTTTCTCTTTCTCTCTCTTTCTCTCTCTCTTTTTCTCTCTTTCTTTCTCTTTCTCTCTTTTTCTCTTTTTCTTTCTCTCTTTCTCTCTCTCTCTTTTTTTCTCTCTTTCTCTTTTTTCTCTTTCTTTCTTTCTCTCTCTTTTTCTCTCTCTCTTTTTTCTCTTTCTCTCTTTCTCTCTCTCTATTTCTCTCTCTTTCTCTTTCTGTCTCTTTCTCTCTGTCTCTCTTCCTTCCTTTCTCCCCTTTCCTACCCTCTCCTTTCCGCTGCACGAATTCACTTCACCACCACTAATGCAGGGTCCAGTATAACCCCCGAGGCTCTTAACCGGCTCAGCAAAAATGGGAAAGCACAATGTCCTTCAAGACCTTGGCCTCCCCAACCGGCATCGCCTCCATCTTGTCGGGGCTCATTTTCAACTTGCTCACTCCCAAGCCATCTAACCACAGCAGTCAGGCAGTGGCTCAAGCCCTGTACAGCATCCCCAGGAGATCTGGAGACGGAGCTGGAGAGCTGGGTGTCTTCAGCATACTGACCAAATCCAGTTCCCAAATTATGAGCGGTTTCTCCAGAACCGACCTCATTTCCCTTCTGAGCTTTCCAGCGGCTGACTCAGCAGTTCTTGTCATTTCTTCCCCCCTTCCCTTAAGGAAGTCATGGGGGGTGGGGGAGGGAGATGTGGATGGTGGAAAACGTTTCAGGCCAATGATGATAAACTGCAGGGCACAGCTGTGTGTGTTTGGACAAGAGAGCTGCCACGATGGAGGTGCAATTGATTCAAGCCTTCTGACTTTGCGAATGTGTATTTAGCCGGATCGGCGTTATGTAACGGCTTCCTGTTCTAACTGGAAACACAAATCGCAAGCTTGCTCAGGTCTCTTTTAGGCCTAAAGGCACAAGCATATTATACCTTCAAACATTAACCCCACGAATTCATGACTCTCGGTTGAAAACTTCACTGCCTGCCTACGCTGCTTCTTCGCATAGGATGTCAAAGGGATATTACTTCCCATAGGGTAAAGCAGAACCCTATGACATCTACACTAGCTAGATACAAACGTCCCAGGAGAAATATGTTTTTAAAAACTTGGCTTTAAGAAATGTACAGTTTGGACTTTTGCAAGGAATTGGGGGTGGGGAGAGAGAGGCTGTTGTTCTATGGCAGGGGTGGAATTCTAGCAGGAGCTCCTTTGCATATTAGGCCATACCTCCCAGATGTAACCAATCCTCATGGAGCTTACAAAAAAAAGCCTTGTAAGCACTCGGAGTATTGGCTACATCAGGGGTGTGTGGCCTAATATGCAAAGGACCTCCTGCTAGAACTCCACTCCTGTTCTTTGGTCTTATTATGTAAGGTTACCATATTTCAAAAAGCCAAAAAGAGGTCATACCATAGCTGTTTGATTTCCAGCAAGGCCCTAGTCGTTGCACCTTAGATGAGGGGGGAATTGGGGTCAGATACATATCCCACAAAGTGTCTCATCTGTCTTCAACTAGGGGTGCCAGCCTCCAGGTGGGACCTGGGGATCCCCCAGAGTTACACCTCATCTTGAGGCTACAGAGATCAGTTCGTCTGGAGAAAATGGATGCCGTGGAGAGTGGACTCTATGGCATTGTACCCCATTGAGGTCCCTGTCCTCCCCAGGCTCCATCCCCAAATCTTCAGGAGTCTCCCAACCTGGACCTGACAACCCTGCTCCCCATCCTTTGTTTGTGTCTAAAGTGCCATTGAGTTACACCCATCATATGGCAACCCCAGCAAGGGGCTTTCAAGGGAAGTGAGAAGCAGAGATTGTTGGCCATTGCCTTGCTCTGCAGAGTCTTCCTTGGTGGTCTTTTGGTGACTCCAACAAGGGGCTTTCAAGTCAAGTGAGCAGAGGTGGTTGGCCATTGCCTTCCTCTGCAGAGTCTTCCTTGGTGGTCTTTCATCCAAGCCTTATGGTGACCCCCACCATGGGGCGTTCAAGTCAAGTGAGCAGAAGTGGTTAACCATTGCCTTCCTCTGCAGAGGTCTCCTTGGTGGTCTTTCATCTAAGCCTTATGGCAACCCCAGCAAGGGACTTTCAAGGGAAGTGAGAAGCAGAAGTTGTTGGCCATTTCCTTCCTCTGCAGAGTCTTCCTTGGTGGTCTTTCATCCAAGCCTTATGGTGACCCCAGCAAGGGGCTTTCAAGGCAAGTGAGAAGCAGAGGTGGCTGGCCATTGCCTTCCTCTGCAGAGTCTTCCTTGGTGGTCTTTCATCCAAGTCTTTTGGTGACCCCAGCAAGGGGCTTTCAAGGCATGTGAGCAGAGGTGGTTGGCCATTGCTTTTCTCTGCAGAGCCTTTCTTGGTGGTCTCTCATCCAAGCCTGAGGGTGGAGTTCAGAATCCGGGTCTTAAATGGATTAGGAGGTAAATGTTTTTGGCAAGTTTCAAGTTGCACCAAAGCCTTGCGGGAGGAGGGAGGCTCTCCATTTGAGAAAGTGGAAGTTGGCAGTCATTTATCAATTCTGCAGAAGGTGCTGACAATTCTAGCCCATCGTTCCCTTCTGTGTGTCACCGTCTCTCTCCCAGTAGACCACACCTCCCATTCTGCAAGGGCCAACTCCAGGGCTTTTTTTTTGTAGCAGGACCTCCTTTGCATATTAGGTCACACCCTCCTGATGTAGCCAATCCCCCTGGGGTTTACAGAAGGCCCTGTAAGAAGAGCTCTGTAAGCTCCAGGAGGATTGGCTACATCATGGGGGTGTGGCCTAATATGCAAAGGAGTTCCTGCTACAAAAAAAGCCCTGATTGACGCTATAGCCTTTTACCTGAAATCTCTTGCCAAGAGGAGCCCTCAGATCACCCAAAGAGGACAAATCTCACCGAAAAGCGCATTGGCAATGTTTGCCACGCAATCGCCCTCGGGTTTAGAACAGGCAACTTTCCCACAAGTTGTTAATGAGACCAGATGGCAGCATAGAAAGATAAACAGGCAACATATGACAGGCACCGACAACTCCCTCCCTCCCTCCCGTGGGACAGAACAGACCGCTTTATGAGATATGATCTGATCACCATCTTCAAGTCCTTGAAGGGCTGTCATACAGAAGATGGGGTGGAGTTGTTTTCTGTTGCCCCAGAAGGTCGAACCAGAACCAACAGGTTGAAATGAGATGAAAAGAGTTTTCCTCTAAACATTGGGAAGAACTCCCTGACAGAGCGGTTCCTCTGCGGAACAGGCTTCCTCGGGAGATGGGGGACTCTCCTGGAGGTTTTTAAGCAGAAGCTCCATGGCAAATCTGACAGCAATGCTGATTCTGTGAACTTAGGCG